>NC_083644.1:14919646-15274646 GCF_963576545.1 Limanda limanda | reverse complement strand
TCCTCCCTTTCATCTTCCTAAACCTCTCCCGTTCCCCTGGCCCCTTACCCCCCACTCATCAACTTATTAGATAAAACGCACAGAGCAGGAAACCTCTGTGTGCCAGATGTGATATAAGGGGTTTCTAAATCACATTATGCCGTGGGAGTCTTGTCCTTTAAGATATATCTTATCCCTCCCTAATGTAATGTATTGGTTAGATCATGTGGCCACATTTTGGAGGCAAGTAATAGATTTTTTTTAATATTTAGCAGTGATGAGGCAGCAAGAGAGTAATTGTGGTTGTGCTGTGATGAGTCTACTTAATACTCCAGAGACCCAGAGTATGATTAATAAAGGCTCTGGCTCTGGTGGGGTGTTAAGGATTTCTGAGCTGTTATTAAAAGATGCGAGACCAGAAGGATGCAAGTTTGGGGCTAAAAACGAAGCATTGGAAAAAGCTGTCTGTGAGAGGACATTTATCACATGCATCTAGATATAAGCGGTAGGTTTTACTTTCATAGAGTCTAGTTGGTATAAAGGGGCAGGCACACACTCCTCTGCAACTCCATATCCACACAGCAGCTGACACAGGAGCTATCTTTCTCCCAGAAGGGTCATTTTCAAGGAAATATGAAATCACAGCACATCTGTCGTCTGAAATGCAACGTGTATGAGATTTTGTCAAACAACGGCACGGTTTTAAAATCTGGGTTTTAGCAGATCGGAGCAGCAGCTTGGAAACGGTTGCAAAGTGACTGCTGGGTAACATGAAGTCTTAATGGGCCACGTGTCCGTCACTGTTCTGTACGTGTTCTGTCGTCTGACAACAAACACAGACACCCATGAGATCAGCTTTATCGGGAAAACTTGTATTAAACTTCGGTATATGTGAGCAGGGAGAGCGGGAGAGAAGCAAATAAAAAATTAAACTTGCTGACACTTGGCAGAATGCTAATACAACCTGCCGGCGTCATAGCTGGGGTCTTATAACATCTCGTGACATTTAACGACATTTTCGACAAGGATTTAGCTTCTTTGCATTGAAAGTACGAGTTATTTTAGCTGCATCCTCAGATTTGCATATTGACCACAGCTTCGCGGTTCCGCCATATGCCAGGTTTTGACCTTGTCCTGTTTGATAAACTGGGGGATTAAGAGTCTGTTTCTTAAAGCTAAATAAACCCAACAAACCTATTTAGAGAAGCGTGGTTTTCACAGGACATTGATGACATTTTCCACGTTTACTTTTCTTTATAAAGTGAAAGCAAAGGTACATATTTGAGAGGTAATGATGACTGTGATAATTATTTATTTCTGTGCACAATCAAATTGTTTGTGTTGGGTATGATGGACACAGATGGACGTATCATTATATAAGGTGCATTTTACTTGTTGGGGAAGGACAAGAAAACCATGGTGCTTCTTCCTACTCCTTTTTGGCCAAACAATAGTAATGCTAATATCACTTATTAATCTGTTTATTTTTCATTAGGGATTTTCTTATAACCATATTAGTAAATATAGTATATGTGTGTATGTTTATACACCTGATTATGTATCTATCTATCTATCTGACACCTGTCTGTCTGGCTGTCGGTCCTCTTGTGAATATGTACTGCACTGCTTTGTACAAAAGTAGTAGTGAAGAAAGTACAGCTGTTTACTGTGGTGGAGTAAAAGTGAAAAGTACTTAAAAATAAATCTAAATAATAAAAGGTACACATCCATAAAATGTACTTAAATACAATATTGAGGTCATTGTACTTTGTTACATCCCATCACTTCCAATAAGTTGGAAATTGTGAAAAAAAAGTGAGATTGACAACTTTTGAAAAGAAACCTTGCCTGAACGTATTTTTGTTTGTGTGTGTGTGTGTGTGTCTGTGTGTGTGTGTGTGTGTGTGTGTGTGTGTGTGTGTGTGTGTGTGTGTGTGTGTGTGTGTGTGTGTGTGTGTGTGTGTGTGTGTGTGCGTGCGTGTATGTGTGTCAGACATCTCTTGAAAGTCTCCATTTTCCTCCAATCAGCCATCCTCTTTGTGAGGTCCATAAATAACATGGCAGGGAACCCACACAATCATTGCTCATTTTAAAGTCAATGTGGAATAATAAGTAGTCGTCACAGTTGCTGTCCATTTAGGGCCGACTGGAGCAGCCACTTGAGTCTTGTCGCCTTCACTCCATCCTTTATGTTAATTTCCGGAAAACGACGGAAGAACAAAAAAAAACTCTCTTTAAGTGTTTTGCTCGAACAAAAACTCGGCTTTTCAAACCCTTTCTGTCTGATTGTAGCATTCAGAAGAGGTGGAACAGGCTGGTGCAGGGTGAAGAGGGACCTTGTAACCTTGTCTGTCGTCCCCTGCAGCTCCGCCTCGCTTTGTTTTGAGTCGTGTAACAGGCCGACCGCCCGCTGGGAAGCAGCAGAGCGTGCGTGCCACGACACTTCAGCTGCATGCATGTGTGTGTGTGTGTTTGCTGAACGTCCCTGCCACTGCAGATTCAGTTTCCTGGTAGAATTTCTTTGAGGAGACAGAAAAGAGAGAAAGGGGGAGAGGGAGCACATCACTGAACACCTTACATAACCTGGTGGAAGAGATAGATGTTAAAGCGACGCTTTGAAAGCCAAAAGGCCTCGTGTCACTCAAAAATTTACCGCGCAAAATTGCTTTCAGTCACAGTGTGAAGGCCTCTGGGCGCTCGGAGAACTTTCCGCAGCCACCTGAGCAGCACAAATGTGCTGCTTGGAAAGGATTGTATGTGTTCAGCCGACTGTATTTACATAAAGAGAAAAAATGAGAAGGGTTTTGAGAACACAATGTTCTTTCTTTTTTTTTTGCGGTCTTAAATATGGAAGTGAGCAGATGCTGCCTTCCCTGAAGTGTCCAGTGTCATGCTGTTGATTATCCTCAGGGCTCCGGCAGCTGAGTTCTGTTGTGAGTGTGTACAGTGCCGTCCTCTCATGTATATTTTTGTGTTGTTTGCTTTTGGATTCCGCTCCGTCGTGCTTTTCATCCTTGAACAACACATCAGTCAGGTGCTCTCCGAGGACTAGAGAGAGGAGGAAGAAGAGAGTGACGGGGGGACATTGAGAAAGAGTCGAAGAGAGGCAGAGAGAAAAAGGGGAGGAAGACAGGAGAGGAGAAAGAAAAAAAAAAGAGTTTTGAAAGACTTCTAACTTCGAAAGCTGACATCATAGCCGTGCTTGCCAGAGGGGAGAGCACCTTTAAGCATACTGGATGAGTGATGATGTGGAAGGACTACAAAAGCAAAGTAATACATAAGCAGTGCTCTGCCAGCTAACCTTCATGAGACTGGTGGTGAGGAGAAAATGGGAAATGCTCAAAAGGTCAGCGATGGCCTGGTGTAAAAGGCTTGGAGCACCCTGTTGGATCTGCACGTCAGCAACACATGGATTTCCATAGAAATGAGGTAACAACAACAACAACAACAGGCGAGGAGTTGACTCAATCAAAATGTGACAAAATGTTTTACATACTGTATGTAACCTCATGCAATAATTCACACAGCGCTTGATGCAGGTGTCTGCCGCAGAAAATATAAACCCACTTCTCTATATGAATTTTCATTCCTTTTCATTTGATTTAAAAGGTACAATAAATATGTCATCATAGAAATAGCTGCATCATTAAGCACTTTCTGATTTCGTGCCACTTGTCTTTTGACACAATCCCCGTCCTGTTTCACTCATTCAGCCTTCAAAGGTCAAAACCTCCCCGACATGGACGTGTTTTGCTTGTGACCTTCATCAGTCATCATAAACCTTTCTACAAGCATCATTTAACTAGCACACATATAAACTAGAATTATTGCCCTGGGGTTGTATGCAACCGCGACCAGTCCGAGTTCAGTCTATATCTATTTTCTTGCCAGTCCCCTGACCACTGCAATCTCTCGAGGCGCTCTTGGAAATGCAGTCATAAGGAAGGCCAGACCATGACCTTTGACTAGGGTTGCAAAATTCCGTGAATATTCAAAGTTGGAAACTTTCCATGGGAATTAACGGGAATTAACGGGAATATACAATTGGAATCGTCTGTAAACATATTTTACAATTGATGGATAAATGAATGGAAATAGGCTAGATGAACAGATGAACAATCCTCAATCAGCATGCTAATATGTTTTCCTGAGTAATATCATGGAAACTTACCTGACTAGTCCTGCACACTACAGCAGGCCTCAATAGCCCTGCTGTAGTGTGCAGGATGCTGGGAATTATCTGTGCATGTGATGGAAGAATGCACAGTGGAGGGTTGAAATCCAACCTGCAGCGTGTGCTGCATTCCATACATCTTTAAAATAGAGTTTTGAATGATGTTTTTATTGCTCAGCATATAATTTGTGTAGTTGTTTTTTTTTTCAAAATTCCCAAAATTTTCAAGCTAAACTTCACATGGAAAGTTTCTGGAAATTTACCGGAAAGTTTCCGCCCCTTTGCAACCCTACTTTTGACATCCAAAATCTAATAAGGTCATCTTTAAGTCCAACTGAACATTTGAACCAAATTTGAAGAAATTCCCACATGGTTTTGCAGGCAATAACGTGATTTGTAAAGTTGCATTGACCTTGACCTTTGAAACACAAAATTCGTATCACATTAACCATGAGTCCAAGTGAACATTTGTACTAAATTTGAAGGGATTCTGTGGAGGTGTTCCTGAGATATTGTGTTCACAAGGCAAAGAAATGTGCTTTCTAATTGACCTTGACCTTTGACCTCCAACCACCAAATCCTATTGTCAGGCAAAGTGAATGTTTGTACCAAATTTCAAGAGATTCCTCAAGGTGTTCTTCAGATATTTGGTTCACAAGGATGGGAAAGACAGACAACCAATAAACATAATGCCTCAAACCACTGGCAGCCACTGGCACAGAGGTATAAATATCCCAAACAACCAATCATACACCTCCAATACATATCAGCCAATGGGGCTTCTACAAAGAAGGGTGATCATATGGTCATGTGACGTCAGGCCTATTGTTGTCCCAGGCTGTTACAGAGGTAAGGGAGTGACATTAAAGTTGTGTTAAAGAAGTGTAACCGGACCTTTGACCTCTTCAGCATCTTTTCTCATCGTGACAAAAACCTCTGTGAGGCCTAAAAGGTTCTGTCACCGGCGTCTGATGAAGTAAATCTACAAATGTGACTGTGCGATGTTGTAGGAGACCAGAATATATTGCCTGCTGTTTGAACACAATGCTGTGTGATTTGTTTTGTTGCACCACCCAGAACTCAAACATTAGGGTGTTTGAGCCCATGTTGACAGGCGGCCAGACTCAGCAGCATTATGCCAAAACTAACTGTCTGTATCCTTGCGGTGATAGAGCGTGAAACACCCAGGCTCGGTTTGTCCTTTTGTTGCCGGGTTGTACGTGTACACAGCCGAGCAAGAGAATCATCCCTTTGTCATATTTGATCCTACAGAGAAGTACGCCGCAGCAGCTCTGCTCAACTTTTGTTTGCTTCAGGTTTGAAGTCTGCAGCACAAATAACTCAGTGATCTGCACTCGGAACATGAGTGGAAAGAGTAATGGCTCCTCCGCACGCTTCCATCTTTTCAACGCCCTCCTCCTTAGGATGCAGGACAGCTCCTCTGTAGTCACTTCATTATGTAGAAATGATAATTATGCCCCAGTGAAAGCTAGCTTCAACGAAATGTATTAGAGCCCTCAGTCACATCCACTGATAATCAAGTCGTGACAGTCACTTGAAATTTTAATTTTCTTAAAGTGTTTGAAACGCACAGACCGAGAGGAAAGCAATCAAAAATCATAAATTTCAACTTTTGCCGCACAAATCAAACAATTTCAGCGCTTGCATAACTACTATACAGACAAAGTCAAGTGGATGTCAGGGTGTTTTTACTTTATTTGACATGAGAAGAGTTAGAAGTACAGAGAAAGAATGTTTCACATCTGAGTCTTTGGTCTTAACTCTCAAAACTCACCAGTGCATTTCCTTAAATAAAAGAAATACATGTTGCAATGACCATTATAGGAGAATTGGGCACTTGCTGCTACAGCAGCCTTTCAAGTGTGCTGCAGGGAGGCTCTGCAGATGAGCCACAGGCCAAATGATCATTCCAGAGTCAAAGATTAAACTCAAACTGAATTTACGAGTATTACTCATGCTAAGCTTGAGCTGCAGGCCGAGCTGAATGTTCAAGTTTCCCAAAACAGTAGCGAGAAGTATTTCTGGCTCCCCGGCTTCCTGTTATACCTCTGACCGCTCTGTGGGGAGGCGGAAAGAAATGACCTAAACCTTGAATTGTTTGTCCGGCCGATGGGGGTTTTGTGTGTTTGCTTGCATGACTTCCTAACAATGCTGGGAGAGGGAGGAAGGGATTTGGCCGAGTAAATCCAGGTCAGACTTTCGTCAGATTACCATTCTGATCAGACTGGAAAATTTCCAACATCCGATGAACCAATGGGAAGACACCAAAAAAAAAAGACAAGATATGTATTGTTTTAAAAAAGTAGATTGTATTATATTTGTCGTGTCTGGATACAATGCAGAGACACAAAAACAATGATATGTACATGAGCGAAAATACAAACATTTCACAATCCTCAATAGTCAAAACGCAAAATGAAACACATGCTGAGTTGAGGCTTCGGCAGAGGTTCCTAATCTTTCAATCGTGGTGGATTTTGAAACTAGTGAGATTTAAACTTAACCCTGAGATGTGGAGGGATTGGAGAAAATGGCTTCCAAAAGACAATTAAAGTCAACGGTTCTCAGGGACTTAAAGAAAAGGATTTACTTCAAAGCCTCAGTCAGATTCAACAAACAAGAAAGAAACTCAGGGAAGTCGTGCAAGAATTAAAAAAAAAAACTGAACAGAAATCACCCTTGTCTTCATTAATCACCATTAGCAGGGTTTCAGGTATCAAGTGCATACTGTTGTCTGAAGTGTTCCTCTGAGGGGGAAAATAAAAATGAAGGCGGCATTTGGAGTCGCATCAGTCACCTTATCTTTGGCAGAGCTGCTGTGGATGAAGTACAAGTTTCAGCAAAACTATCTGGAGAAGCACAGTGCTTATTACACAGCTCAATTTCCAATTCTCTCACAGGTATGCACACAAACACACGCACACACACACAGAATACAAAATGAGGCCGCAGCACAAAAGAGGCTCCAAGTCAGGCTCAGTGATACAAACACAAAAAAAAAAAAAAACAGAAAAACAGAGAGGGAAAGATGGCTATTATGTAAGGTTGTGTGAAGTGTTCCATCATAAGGAAGAAACACACCAGCTTTTAGTCCATTTAAAGGATTTGCATCGTGCAAACAGAGACGGTTACATCCATCCCAAAACATGAACGCTGCCATGTGAGGAAGTGGAGTGACTAGTCAACGTAGGCAGGCTGCAGGCCGTTATACAACCCCAGAGCCAGGAGCGATAATTGCAGAGGGAGAGTACAATCATGTATTGTGTTTGTCTCGGCTCTAATAACTAGGCCCGGCCCTGTCCACAGACACAGAGCTGCATGGGGAGTCTTTCTAGTTCACATCTACCCGATTTCAAACCAGAGCTGTTAGGATAAAGCCGAGGAAACACAACGCAGCTGACCCCGGTGCAACGACGTCCATTATTTTACAGATTTTGTCCCCCCAATCTGATGAAATAATGCCAGAGCAATCTTTGCATCTGGTGCTCAAGAAGTAATGATGAGCGCACAGTCAATGAGACGCCCGAGTCAGCGCTGGGACAATCAGCAATACACAGAACAATCAAATTCCTGCACGTTTACGGTCCCCTTATGACCCAAATCCTTCATCTTTGTTGTGGCGGCTATAAACCAGACCGTTAAAGGGCAAACTGGGTTTATAGGTGCCTTCTAAAACACAAGCCGAGCCTCTCTTACAGAGTGGAGTACAGTGCATGAGGGTGAGAGCTTCAAAATGCAGCCTAAGCAGGATTACTGGACCGCCATGCTTCACATGGTCTCACTGTTGCAGGAAAAGTTCAGTACAGTACAGTACAGCGCTTCTTCAGGATTGAGTGCAATACAACTTTTCGAAAAACACAAGAACAAAACAAAAAAAAAGAAATGCGTTATTTCCTTGGGTATATAGAAAAGGATGGAAACTCACTTTCTTTCCTCCTCTGTGACACCCAGAAACATTGTCGTCTATTAAAAAAGGCACCAAACAGAGATATAACTGAATTTGTGTCTTTTTGATTATGTCAGAGCACCAACGCAGCGCCCTTAGAATGAAGGGAAAACATGTTCAAGGCACAGTTGTCAAGGCTCCTACCCCTGAATATACTGAAGAGCATTAAGTTTTACATTCATTTAAAACAAAGAGAAAAATGCTCTGGTTTTATTTACTGTAAAAATAACAGAAAGTCAGACGAGATAAAAAAAAAAAAAAAAAGAAAAAAAAGTCTTTGGTCTAACTAGCAGAGAGAATTTCAGTGTTACAGTAAATATGTGAAAGACACGCAAACACAAACTCAACAAATGGAAGTAGAAAACTGTTCACGATTGTCACCTTAGGAAAAAAAAAAACTAAAAGATGATACATGAAGGGCGACTAGAGGTAAAGGTGCCTGAAGACGAGGAAAACTTTTGGGGGGGGGGGGGGGGGGTCAGAGGTTCCCGTCGTCGAGCATCTTGTTGACGCCGTTGCAGATCCTCTGCAGGTGGCCGCGATAAACCTCCGAGGGCCCGTAGAGAGCCGCCAGGAAGTCGCAGTCGGCAAAGTGATTGAAGACGTGGTTGACTCTCGAGTGGCTCTTGGCTGTCAGGTGGCGTTTGATGGCCTGGTGCAGCAGCTCGCGACACTCGTTCAAAATGGCGCTCATGACGCGGCGGTCAAAGGTGAACTCGATCTGGTGGAAGCTGACCGCCGTCATGGCCAGAGTGTGGACTTTCTTCCTGTGAGACGAGAAGAGAGACAGAGAGAGAGAGAGAGAGAGAGAGAGAGAGGGGAGGCTGTCAGTTTCTAATTCTGACCGGGGCAGCAGACGCAAGTAAAAATAGAAAGTGCTGTCTTGTGATTTTCTTTGCAAAAGTTTTACTAGCCCCATATATCACTTATTGTATTGTTCTTCACAGCCATACAGCTCCATGCTAATACAACCAAGAGTTTTATTGTTTTAGTGGATGATATCTAAACTGATGTAAAAGTCAATCTACTAAATCTGCTTCCATCAGCAGGCAACAATGATCGAGGCCTTCTGACACACAATTTTACATTTAATCATCTTGTAGAAACTTTTCATTGAAGCCACTTGAAGGTAAACAATTCTTTGAAGAAAATTGTTTAGATTGATTCAAAGCAAATAAAGTGTTTTTGGGAATTTGTACACTAAAGGAAAGGTAGCAAGACTTTAAGTTAAGAGGCTCGTGGCCACGATGACAAACACACAAGCACAGATGGTGAAAACAATACAAGCTCTGCAATTGATGTTGATAAAAAAGAATTGTTTAAAGAGGAAGTTATGTACTTTAACCATTTCCTGACAAACAACAGCTGGGCCATAAGACTTCCTGAGGTCTTATTGTCATGTAAGTGAGCTTCACAGGTGTTGATAGGTTGAGTTTGGACATTAAGATCAGACCAACGTCCGTGTGCTTCTCTCTTTATAAATCAGATGAAACATATGAAAAACTTTCTATGATGGGGTTATTTTTAATAAAATGAACTGATTAAATAGATTGTAATTCACTGAAACCTTTTCAACAGTCTCAGCCCACAGAAAAAGTCACAGATCACACAAAGGTTTATGACATGAGCGACGGAAACACCACTAAAGCCGAGTACAGCAGTTATTTGTATGACAACAACTCAAAAGATTCAGACACACACTCTGACACGCCCGCTGAGCTGCCAGCAGGCTCAGTGAGTGAGAGAGATGTTTGAAGAGGAGGATTTCCATGAGTAAGAGCCAGAATCCCTGCAGGCCAAGAGTAAAGACTGACAGCTTCCAGGGTAAATACAATGATTTCACAATACAAGCCAAAGGCTTAAGCTCTTACATGGTTTTAATCTGCTTCAATTTTTTTGGAAGCATTAGAAAATCCTCAGGTTTTTTACAAGGTTGTTTGTTATTTCAGAATCCCGCCTACCTGAAGTTGTCCACTAGGATCAGCTCCTCGCCGTTGAATTGGTTGTTTCGATAGAGAACCCCCAGCTTCACCACCATCTTGATCAGGTTCTTGATGATCTTCTGGGCCTCTTTGCGGTTCCGGGTGTACTCCTTGGTGACGCGGTACAGCTCGTCCAGCACCTCGCTGCTGGTGTCGTCAATGAAGAGGCTGGCCATGCTCTTGGTGGCCATCTTGCTCATCAGCTTCTTCTGCGCCTGCAGGGCCAAGCTCTTGGTGCTGAAGGAGTCCATGGTCAGGTCTGGGTCAAGATGAGACAGAGGTAGGGAGGAAAAAAAAGGGAAAACCGTCAATGATTGTGATCTTGGACAATAGACAGCTTTACCTCTGAGAGACCATTTGATTGCAGGTCTGTATGGTTATGCGTATTGAGTGGGCCACATGGTTTTCATCGTACTACCATACAAACCAGTAGCCAGTCAGATTTACCTTAAGCTTCAGTGTACCCTCAAGGTCGGCCTGTAGCATTGTATGATTACATGATTTTTTAAGGCAAAAACCCCTGATGACGCTAAGACGCAGAGGGAATTTATGACACATGACACACGGAGCTTCTCTTTCCAGCTTCTCCTTCCTCTTCTCCATACCTATCCCCCTTCCCCGGAATCCCTTTGCTTTATCTCCCGCAGATCCAGGGCCTCTGTGGCCGTACCATGGATTACGATTTGTGGATCGCGCATCAGAGATTGCAATGCTGGATCCAGTATGGCGGATTCTATATCGTGCGGGCTGATCGTAGAGGGAATGGCGGATCCTTTGTCGCTTTGGCATCGGATGGCGGTGGACCAGGACCGAGGCGGCAGCCCATGATGGATCCTAATAAGCGACAGTGGACAATGACTGTGGACTAAAGTGGCCTCTGATCGGGATGGTGGATCATGATCCTGCTGGTTGCTGACCAGACTATGATTGCAGCAGGACTGCTTGACATACCGTATTGAAGTTATCCTTCAAAATGTTTACCCTATCAATGCTGCTAAAAAACTTTAATCTTGATGATGTTTTCCTACACTTGACATCTATTGCACTTCTGTCTGTCCTGGGAGAGGGATCCTCACATGTGGCTCTCTCTGAGGTTTCTACATATTTTTACCCTGTTAACAGGGTTTTTTTTTTGTAGTTTTTCCTTACTCTTGCTGAGGGTTTAGGACAGAGGATGTCACACCATGTTAAAGCCCTATGAGACGAATTGTGATTTGTGAATATGGGCTATACAAATAAAATTTGATTGATTTATTGATTGATTATGCAAAAACTACTCAAATGATTTCAACAGACCTTGGTGGAAGGATGGAGCATATGCAAAGAGAGAACCCAAACATGTTAGTCAACATCTGTAAGTGTATGCAATGTGATTGAATATAAGGCGACTGGTGGGCCACGGCAGAGGAATGCGCTCTGCAGAGTGCCATTCTAGTTTCTTTCTGCAGAATACTTGTGAAATGATGTGTGAATACGTGTTTGTTCGCCTGTGTCCTATATTTGACATAAAACTAGAAACTAAAAATGAAAGGAAGTTGGCCTCCCTTAGAAGTCTGCTTAAACCTTCTCATCGTGAAAGCAAAAGAGGGTCAAACATATTACCCTGACAGCAGGCAATGTGTAAGGTTATTGCAAATAGCATCTACACTAATACTGTTTAAACTGCAGGGCCAAGAGCTGTCCCCTTTATCAGATAATATGCCGTGGCAGCTGTCAAATTAGTCCCAGCAACCCTCTGGCTTCCAGCGGGTACGAGGTAGTTGGGGAAGAATGTGTCATAATGTGTGTAGCAGTGAAGTCAAGTTACAGACCCAGTGCTCACACACAAAGCAGACAATGTGATCTGGAGACTGGACTCCAATAATCAGGATGCATTCAGTGAGCAGGTTGTTTGTGTGCGTGTGTGTGTATGTGTGTGTGTGTGTGTGAAAGTCAGCAGCAGACAGACAGTGTCAACTCATTCATGGCACGCGTCCTCCCTTGATTTATGTATGATGCCGCTTCCGACTGTGTGTTGATGTTTGTGTGTTGATGCTTGTGTTACAAAGCGGAGCGTGACTCACTGCAAAGCTGCGCCCATGATGGAGGCTCATAAATAGGCTGGTGGTGGTGGAGGGGGGAGTGTGGGGGGCAGGTCTGCAGCACACCACATCATTTCATCAGCTGCATCTCAATGCACTCCGCAGGTCACTTCTGCAGGCGTGTACTGCGTTATTGAAATGTATAAAACAAATCTTCTTTCCCGTGCGCTCCCTCTTTCACCTTCACATATCTCCGCAGATAACCGGGGAGTAGAGGAGAGTCGGCAGGCAACGGGAAACTATAATATTCGGCTGCAGATATTCAAGGTCTCGACAGGATGAATTACAATGGCTGTGGTGATCCTCTGACTTTTGTTCGAGTGCCACAATCACATCAAAGTTTTCACCTGTGTCATACATCTCAATTTGTACTTGTTGGACAGGCACAAAAGTAGGTGCGGTTATATGATCCCCTAACGTTTCCTCTAGCGCCACCAAGGGGTTGAAATACTAATTTGATGATCCCCAGAGGATGAATGTTTTTTTAACTAAACTAATTTGTCCAATACTTTGCAGTATATGGCCGAATTCCTGCAAAGCGGTGTTCTTTGTGTTTAGGGCTAATTTAAGTGTTTGAATGCTTAACTAACACAATGAAGATGGTAAACATTAGCTACTATTCCTGCGGTTATTAGCATTATCAAAGTTTTCGTGTTGGCGCATATCAGCGAACCGATAAATTGGTCAAACTCTATTGAAGCCTAGAGAAATTGCAGAATTGTTGACAATTACAAGTAAACAGACAGTCTCCTTCAACTCAGGGTTTAGTTTTGATTTCTTCCAAACTATTCGCATAAATGAAACGAAAAGATCAGCCCACAGTTATAAACACACTGACACAGTTTCACATGATAACAGCAATGCTCCTGTACAGTAAACAGGAAGCAGGAAATAAGTCCAAGTCAGAGTCCAAAGAGGAAATTAACTCTCCTTCAGATCCAAATCCATATTGTATCATCATTTATCGGATGTTCCCTCTCAAAAACTTTTTTTTTCCAGAGACCAAAATGTGTCAATCTCGCTTTTTACCTTTGTTCTTCTTGCCAATGTGTATTTTAAATGATAATGTCCCCATTTTAGTGAAGGTTTCCATATAACTGCATGTTTTTAGGGAAGATTCTATATTGGAGAATTCATTTGTTAGCCCAATCTTAGTCCATAATATAAATCCATAGGTACCAATATGAAAAAATGATAACCTAGCTTTACTGTGATGATTGCAAGTAATCAAGGAAATGCATGGGCAAACGTGTAAAACACTTCTTCACCTCAGGAGCTGACGAAGATAAAAAACAAGACTCAACGGTCCGACCTTATTTCCTCCCTCTTGCTATAACCCTTAATGTAGCCTAATGGGTGGCTGCCACGGTGAAAACAATGCAATTACATTCAAGTAAATTGTTCCATTAATATCACAATGGGGAATTAATCTTAATCCACATGGAAGCCACCCTGAAGCTAAACTGAGAATCTATGTGATTGGCCAATTGCCTATCCACGGGCTGGGGAACAATAGACAAATCGGAAGCAGGCGAAATGCTATTAGTGAGGCAGACAAAATGAGTGGTGACATATTCCTGCTGGGTGACTTGTGATTTTTACAGTTGTTGGTACTAGAAGGCGGCATACGTCTGTGACTTTCATTCCCCTCTCCCCCCCGCTCTCTCACTGCAATGCCTCTCCAAGAATATCAATAAGACTCCTTAGAGAGAGTGTCAGCAGGACGCTTCCCAAGGAGGAGACACATGGGGAGAGGCAGAGCAAAGGCACAGAGATAGAGAGGGGAAAAAGAGGTGTGTGTGTGTGTGTGTGTGTGTGTGTGTGTGTGTGTGTGTGTGTGTGATACATCAATCCTGAGATATCAGGAGGAGGTAGGTGGCTGAATGAGAGGTCATTTATACACTGTTTAATGCTGAATCTAGGTTTACGCCTTCTCTCTCTCCCTCTCTGTCTGTCTCTTTCTCTCTCTCTGTCTCGTTGCAGAAGCTGGAACGTTTCAGCGGGCCTGTGCCCATGATCGTAAACTTGCCGTCTGCACTTACAGAAAATCTTGATCTCCTGATGCAACGTGTGTGAAATGCATTACAAGAAAGAAAGAAACAAATGATGGGACTGAAAAAGAACACCACAAACAGAGCTTGAGATATATCTCTATGTGAGGGGCGACTGAAAACAATCACTTAGTCCTGCTGTCACCCTCTAATCACACTGGTCCTCGGGAGGAGAATCGCTCACAGCAACACTTGGAGAGCGTCTGCATTCACCTCCCTCTCTCCCTCCCCACGCCTCTGCTGATGGATGTACGGGGGGTTTTAAAAAGTGCAAAATGGATAATGGGCACATTAAGAAAAGCAACTTTTTTTCTCAGATTGGAGGGCGATTTCATAGTGCTCATTAAATTCCACTCTCGCTGGGGACCCGAGCCATCATAGCTGTCGGCTGCGGATGAATAAAAAGGAAGGAGTGATTGTCTTTCATATCCATGAAAACAAACACTTTTAACGTGGTTGCACTTGTCTGTCTGATATTTCACTTGGAGCCGCAGAGTGATATTAAAGACCCCTGGCTCTTATCTTCAGGATAGTGGGGAATCCTTACTGTGGCTTTCGCTTCCCCCCCTCAATCCCCCCATGGCAAGAAATATAAAGGCTTCCCGGGAAAAAAAAAAAGGTCCTTGTGGGACAAGTGCGCCGAGTGATGAAAGGTTTTTTGATCGTGGAATCATTTTTTCTTTTTTTTTGGTGACTTTGCAGCATTTGAGTGCTTAGTGCCAAATTTAAAAAGCCTGTGCAGTCCGGTGCCCAGGGAGCGTCTGGCCAACCCTGACACAGCATCTCCAGTATTTATAGAGGGAAACCTTTAACGGATTCAAGGCAGAACAAGACATGACAGCGGTTCACACTGCTGTGTCGTTGCAAAACCACACCAGCCGCAGCGCGCACAGCATCTGCACACCCGCACACATGAATGCCTACACATTACTGATAGGCCCCCGGTTTACGAGCAGCTGAAAATGAAATGGAAAACAAAGACAGGCTGCGGCAGCCAACAGCTCCTCCACATAATTACAGCAGACAAGCTACAATCTCATCAATTCGCTCAAAACAAGCCAGCATAGATTCACTCCCAAAGACAAGTGTGCAAAAGCTGCTCAAACATGACTCGGTGGGAAATGAAACCAGACCCTCCGCAGTGCTGGATGGATGCCTCGTGACAGAAGGCCTGTGACGGCCTGGTAAAAAAAAGCTGTATAAAGAGGCTGAGGTGATAAGGAAGTAACCTAAATGTTTTTAAGGATTACGGAAGCAGGGTCAGGTGAAGCTGGTAGGTGCTTCCTGATCCAGGTTTCATTTGTTCTGCCTTTTTGGACTTAAAGCCAGGTAAAGCTGATGTGCAGTTGGGGAAAGAGAGGGATTACTGCTAGATGTCATTGTATTCTAAAACCTTTGAGACTGATGCAGTGGATAAGGTCTGCAATACATCTGACAACCGAAAACACATTGTACATCTAATTTGCCACTAATGACCCTATTTAAAATGTATTTACCAGCCTTCATTAAACAATCTCTTTAAAAAATATATATTACCAATTGATATACATCAAGCCTGCAAATAGGGCTATTTCCATTAATGATTAATCTGTTAATCGTTTCTTTTATGGTTTGATCATTACTTTAATTTAGTTGTTTTCAACCTGTGGATTGTTTATAGGTTATCAACAGATGAGATTTGTCTTTAACATTAGACTTATTTCTTGGGAAATTTGTGTTGCTCAAAATCGGTTCAGGAATATAACTTGGGGAAACTCACTTATTTGCTTAGCTTAGTACAAAACACTGGAAACAACTCCTCTGCTCTGGAGGTAACAGTAATCCAACTAGCAGCACCTCTGTAGCTGAATAATTTAAACATTATACCTCATTTGTTTGACCCTGCACAGAAGCTGATGTGCTTTACGACAGACTGTTTCTCTGCTGGGAGCAGTGATGGCACCAAAGTGCAGCCAGCCAGCTGCTGACTGTAACCTTATATTTACTCGACAAATATGATAGTGGCGTCTGTCTAGTTCCTCATCTGAGGCAAGAGAGTGAATCAGCATGTTTCCCAAAATGTTGAAATGAAATGAAATTGCTTCAAACAAAACAATCTGACAAGGATAAAACAATGTTTAGCTGGACTGCTCATAACTCATGTTCATTTCTTTTCAAGTCAAAGAAAATCTAAATGCCAAAAGATGTAGTGAAAATAGTGTCATAATATGTCGGAGCTCAAGACTTTGAAATAAATGCTTTGTTTGTCCCAATAACAGTGCAGAACTCAAAGGTTCAACATAAAAAATTGAACATTAATTGATTTTGAATGACCCATCAGCTCTTTCAGTAATAGGATTTGTTTCTGTGGCATTCAGAATTGGTAAACTTGCTGCCTTTCATAAAGCCAAGAGGGGAAACTGTCGTCAACACTGACATTCCGCACATTCCATTTCATATCAACATGTTTGGGACTTTTTGGCTGCTTATATTTAGGAGGAATCCAACATGATGTGAACGTGGCATTGAGCAGGATCCAGGTTAGGGTTTCTGCATTCATTGTACTCACTTGTTAGTCAAACCAAAGCTGAGGTGTGACATGTGGGAAAAGCCCAAACATTGGATCCGCCCACTCCGAATGATGCCATCACACCTCATGAGGAAGAAGAGGCCACTATGCCCGAAATATCCCTGCTCTAATACCTGCTGCCAATCTACACAGCTCAGTGCCTACTGATAACAGGCAGCACAAAGAGGACACTAATAACAAGTGTGTTTCTACAGTGCCTCCACACCACAAATTGAAAAGCTCTGGCAGAGGGTGCAGAACTTTCCATGACACTTCATCCTATAAGTGATTGGTTGATGGCAGCAGAAAGTGTCACGACTTTTCTGCTCTGCGGGGATCACTGGCCACATGGACCAGGGCACTGTGACCCTGAAAGAGAGACGGGAGAGAGCAGCTTCACTGCTACAGGGACAGGGCCAATTACTGTCAACAGCTCTGTGCTCTGCTGTGCACTCACAATGACGTGTCAATTTTTAGATGCCTTATTAATATCTTCTTCTTTCTTTCTGGATTTTAGTCCTTCACATCTTCAAAAGCATCAACCTTGGCGCCCCAGATGTCAAAGACATTTACCTGAGACACCCCCGAATGGAGTCCAGCCGATGACCTTTACCATCTGTCTCTCCACTCTCTAGCCCTCCCCATGGCCTCTCTCCTGCTATTTCCTGCTACTGTCCAACACATGCAAAATACCATAAATAGAATAATTTAATAGTCAAATAGTGGTCACATATTTCTTTTACGCACCAGATACAAATAAAAAGATATTCAGTGTATTATCATGCAAGCATGTGACAGAAGCAAAACATGACATTTGAAAAGCTGGAGCTAGAAGATTTGATATTAAAAATACTTAGGTCGACAATTTTTGTAGGTCGACCATCGTTTCTAGGACAAGTTCATGATAAATTTGAAGTTCAGTAGAAGTGGAGTTGTTGTATCGAACTGAATTTGTATTGAGCAAAATTAACACAAAACAATCGCACAATGACATACTGAATCAAATCAACGTCACTCTGACGGAGGCAGCTCCTTAATGTGGACACGGCTACAGTGATGTGACGATTATGGACTTAAGTCAATACAACTTTATTTGTGAAGCATCATTCATCCAAACATGTAGCCAGGTCCTTTAGCTGATTAAAACCACTACACACTTTTGGGGACTTGACATAGGCTTACTAACCCTAACCCTCATTTCCTGAAGACCTAACCCAACCACAACCTTAACCTTAACCGCTGATGTGGTACAAATAAAGGGTGATGGAAAAAAAACACGATCAAGAGTTCAAAACAAAAGCAACTTTTTTGCCAACAACTGGTAGAATTCCCACAAGAAAAAGTGCTAATAAAACACGACCGATGTGTGAAAACAGAGTCGACGGTAAAACTGTCTTCCCTTTCCTGACACCAATCACACTAAAAGCCAAACAAAACTGAACAGCTGCCAGAAAAACAAAACGACAAGAGTGGATAGATTGAAAAAGATTTAAAGGAAAGGCAGTTTTTTTTTTTTTTTTTTTATAACGGATGTCATTATAGAATTCGTATCAGCAAATCTTCAATGAGACAAGTTCCTCCTCCACAGACACTGCCCAGCTGCATGATATAATCCGTCTCTGGTTTGAGAAACAATAGACGGTCCTGGCTGTTATATAAAGTACATCCGTGCTTTGTGTTCAGAGAGGACGTGCAGCCACTCAAACGAGCTGTACCACTGGAACCACTCCACTGTTAGGGAATCAACAGCAGGATTTCAGGACAACTGAATGCTCCAATTTCATCAAGTTTGGTCGTGTTCGTTTCACTCTTCTCTTGAGATGTTGCATAACAGAGGAGGTGCTGACTGCTAATAACAGAGCCGGGAACATTGTGCGTGCTCACAATTGGACAATATGTGGCAGGCGTAGAAGTTTGTGTAATGGCCGCACTTATCTAGTGCAGTAGCTTCGACATGAGTGCTGTATGTTTCACCCAGAACAGATGCATAACACATATGGGCACATACTACATGCATGCACGTATGCTCTGGTTTTTTTTAAATGATGCTTATGTGCTGTCGTGTTCTCCTCTTCCCACACAGTCATCATCTGTGAGGATGTGTGCGGATCCGCTGAGAGGAGGCAATCTGTGCCTACCTCTCAGACACCATGCCCCATCCGACCCCTTTTTTAACAGTTTTCTTAGAGCTGCCAGAGCCCACTGAACAATTAATAATTAACGCATCAGCATATAAAGGATCGTGGATAAATTATTCAGCCTGCCCGATTTGGACTAAAATAGACCGCAGGCTAGGAGGAGTGTGCTACGGTGCAACAGGTTGAGCCGGGGTAATGTGGGCCAGGGATAAAAGATGGAATATCAGCAAATACAGTTCAATACAGTGGCTGAGCTGATAATGTTCATTAAGGAACATCAGTCAGAGTTACGCATGTGTAATCAGGCTGGGAATACAGTCACTGCTGTGCTGCCTGAGGGACAACACAACACACACACACACTGACAACATTTGCTCTAGCAGTGAAATTCCTAAGTGGATAGTTGTTTTATCATCACAACTGAACGGACTTCAAATAACACAACTGTGAATAGAGAAAGACTGATAAAGAACAAATAACAAAAGAGCCGGGCCATGACTTCACTTTGACAATATAATTAGCATCTTAACAGCACTGAAAATAATGAAAGACATAATCAAGGTGCTAACTGGTGCTTGAGCTATGACTGATGGCTGGGCTTATGACATTTTAATTAAGGCCACCATAAGAGCAGGGCACGTTATGACTAATATTCTTCACCTCGAGCCCAGAGAGCATAATTTGTTAACTCAGAATGTTAATGGAATGGCAAATACCATTGCGCCCGGCTGCAGGAACAGCAGGGATGGAGCTCAGTGAAAACAGAGGGGGACCGATCTGAGAGGACATGACTGTGACTAATACATGACTCGAGTGGAATCTCGATCGAGTCCGGTTTATTGGCAGATAACACCATCCCCTCGCTCTCTCCATTTCAAACAATGCTGTGATATTTGCAGGTCACGCGGCTCCGCTCTTTGAGACACGGCCACATGCTCTGAGTGTTTTGGGTTTCCAGGGAAACTGGAGGCCACCTGCCTGTGTGGCTGAACTTTGCAGCCTAGTCGAAGCAGGTCAAACACCTCTCTCGCCGTGTCAATGAGTTACCATGGAGTCTCCGCAGCAGGAGCAGTGTCTCGAGCACTACTGCTGCAATTTGTAGCTCTACCCTTAATAGCATGGCATGGGGAATGTCTGGCAACGTGACTGCATTGTCCTTTTCTAAGAGCTGCTCAGGGGAGGGGATCTGCACCGATACAGTTACAGTGAAGAACACATAAATGAGGCTCATCAGCCTCTGTCTAATCCTGCTGGGCAGCTATTGCATATTTGTATTTATTGTCTTCAGAACCATATTGTGTTGACACAATGACGAAGGCATTGTGAGGCACAAAGCTATGATTAATGATGAAATGCAAATAATCATTAAAACCAGTCATGCATGAAATCTAAAACAAATGGACTTTAATTGTACTTCATTGCACCGTAGTGCGCTTTCATTTTCATGCTGCCCACAGCAATGCACACGAATTTGAGCAGCTAGGGCTGGATAGGACAACTATTATTTCTATCATTGATTATCATGTTAATGAACCGCTTGATCTTTCATACAACAAAATGTCAGAAAGCAGTGAAATATGGTCAACGCAAGCTCAAGGCAGCACCTTCAGATTGTTTATTTTCTGAGATATTAAATATTCGATGGAGACATTCCTTCATTTTAAATAAATGTCACAGGCCAAAAAGCCAAAAAGAATGTGAGGGAAATAATTGAGAGGGAGATTCTCTTATCACAATTTCCGCAAAAAAGTTATTTAGTTATTCCACGATATTCATTTTGGCCTTGCCTCAGCTCACAGCTTCTCATCTGATGCTAACAACTGCAACAAAGACACAAAGGACGCCATGGCAACTAAAACAGAGTGGGATGAACAAAAACACGAAATTATCTCACCACAGACACAGCTAATGCACAGGAGAGCAGCAAACACCAACTCCTAATCCAAGGCCATAATTCAGACAGCATGTCTGTTGAGGCTGCGCATAATAATGTGTGCTAGGACCTGCCAGAGCCCCGGCTGCACAGTGACGCCATTCATCCACACTCCAGCCTTGTTCTGGAGCGGAGCCTTACAACGTAAACACAGCAATGTGTTATAAAACATATCAGTGTTTGCAAAACATACGTCTGCCCACTTTGCAGTCCTGGTTTGCAGTGGATTAAGTGTTTAAACAAGCAGGGACCACTCCATTTAATCACTAGTCAATTTCTTCTGAGAGAGTGAACAGAGGAGAGTTTGTACAATTTGTATTCACCACATAATATGTACATTTCCTGGGTGGCTTCCAAACTCTGGAAGATGGACACATTTGACTAAAACTTTGAAACATCGAGTACATATCTCTTCTTATTCACCACAAGTCCAAAGCAGGAGAATTTGGATTGTATCGTTGCATGTGGGTGTGCTGAACGACCGGACGTCCAATGCTTATCGAAAAACAATAAAACCTGTGTGATATAAAAAACACCTTTGTACCTGAGAGGTGATTGGATCAAAGCCTGATGAATTTTATAGACGGCCGATAAAAATCTGCCGATATCACCTTTTCCCGGAGATGTCAATATCTGCGTTTATTATGTGCTGATATAAAAACTTTTATACGACAGTACAAATCATGCAGAAAAGATGTGGATTTATGCTTAAATTTTACGTTGTTAATATTAGCATTTTCATATATAGTCATTTAGATGAATTTATATATAGCTAAACAGTAAAATATCAAGACTCAATTACATTTGCCCATATCAAGGCGTTATATTGGGAATCGAGGCCAATTTCTATAAATTGATATCGGAACTTTTTGAACTTCCCAATATCGGTATCTGTGTCAAATTTATCATTGGTTATCATTGGTCCAAACTCCAAACTAATCAACCAGTTAATATTGTTCTTGAGAAACCTCCTAACCCTGTTTCCATGGTGAACAACCCGTCACTGCAGCCTGTGATGGCCTCTCACCAAACACACCGGAACCATGAT
This sequence comes from Limanda limanda, assembly GCF_963576545.1. Taxonomy (NCBI): domain Eukaryota; kingdom Metazoa; phylum Chordata; class Actinopteri; order Pleuronectiformes; family Pleuronectidae; genus Limanda; species Limanda limanda. The sequence goes on along the minus strand of NC_083644.1, from coordinate 15,252,745 downwards.
TCAAGATTTTTTATCGTCAAATGCACAGAGATAACATGAAGCAGTCGCTGGCATTGAAATACTTGGGTCACAGGCTCTCTTTAAGCAATGCTCAGTAGTTGCAACCAAAAAATATGTAAAAATAGTAATAGAAATAGTAAAAAATACAATAAAATAGAATATCAATAAAATAGAAAATAAAATATATATATCTAAATATATATCTTTACAGATGAGGAAAAAAATAAAACAATAGTTCAATTTGTGCAGTAGTGCAAATATTCAAATATGCTTATTACGGTAAACTTCCTTCGCCTGAACATGTTAGTTGCTTCATCCTCAGAATCTCGTCCCGAACTGATAAGAAACAGACTTGGTGGTTACTTCCTCTGACTTCCTCTGGAAAACACAGCCTGTACAGAGAGAGAACCCGAGCCAACAAACAAATACGAGTGCCACCAACTTCTCATGTTAGTGTGTGTGTGTGTGTGTGTGTGTGTGTGTGTGTGTGTGTGTGTGTTGAGGGTGGGTAAAGGGGTGTGGGTGAGGTTTTCGGGGTCAAACAGACTCGGCACTGAGGGGACTTCGGGCCTGGGACCAGGACAGGTATCTGTGGTGGCTTGTTGTCAGTGGATCAGATGCTTCATTAGAACCCGCCTGCGACGTGTTGCACTCACCTCGGGGTCCGGGCTCGCTGGTGTGTGTGTGTGTGTGTTGAAGAGAGATGTCACGTTAACGCGGAGGGATCCTCTCAAGCCTTCATCCTGGCAGCGCAGGGACACGTCGCTTCACAGCATGGCTCTGCTCGCCGGGTCGCTTTTTAGAAGAAGAAGAAGAAGAAGAAGAAAATGTCCTCCTCTGCTCCGCGGCCGTGACCCAGGCACAGACGTGTGAATTATTCAGTGTTCTCCTCCTCGCTCGGCCCCGCTGGTCAGATCGCTTACAGGAGTTGGTTGTAACTCGAGTCCTCCTCCCACTTGTAGAAAAAAAAAAAAAAAAGTTTCAAACTTGAGGGGGGAACGGCGGATCACCGGATTGATGGAGGTCTGGACCAATGGGGGAGCAGCGAGTGGGCGGGGCACCGGCCCAATCAAGCCAGGCAGAGAAGAAAGGAGCGTTTTACAGCCAGCACATTCCCAGCCCCCCCCCCCTCCCATTTAGTGTTTCCAGTAATTATCCTGGTCCACTCCGCGTTCCCCAGGGCTTGAAGTGTCCCGGAGGAAACGGTGCTGTGGGAACAATGAGCACGAACTGTGTGCAGCGGTGTTTCTGTCCGGGCCGGGATGATTGAGGGACCTGTTGAATTACACATGTTTGGGTTTTTCTTTCTGACTCACATCACCATTTACAGGACACTTACAAAATGTCATGTTTTCATAATGTGACTGTGGTGATCTACCAACACTTCATTAGCCTTCACAGCACCTGAGAGGGGTGTGTGTGTGTGTGTGTGTGTGTGTGTGTGTGTGTGAGTGAGAGAGAGAGATGGGTGTGTGTGTGTGAGTGGTAGAGAGAGAGAGAGAGAGGTCGGTGGTTAGTGTGTGTGTGCGTGTGTGAGAGAGAGGGGTGGGTGGTTAGTGTGTGTGTGAGAGAGAGAGCGAGGTGGATGGTTAGTGTGTGTGTGTGTGAGAGAGAGAGAGGGAGGGATAGAGAGAGCGATAGAGGGTGTGTGTGTGAGAGAGAGAGTGTAGATGTGTTTGTGAATGGGTATAAAAGAGAGTGTGTGTGTTTGTGTGAGAAACTGTGTGCGTGTACTTGTACTTCTATATTTGTAAGGGCTAGGGAATGTAATGTGCCAATGTGTGTCCTCACTAATATAGAAGTGTGTGTGTGTTTGCGTGTGTGGGTGTGCGTGCGTGTGTGTGTATGCGTGTGTGTGTGTGTGTGTGTGTGTCACAGGGAAGACAGAGACTTTGTCAGCGGATGTTTTCGGGAGAGAGGAAGTTTTCCCTCCTCTGTTTAATGAGGACACCGGAATTCCCGCGGTCAAAACAGCCTTCTTGCAAAATGATTGTTGTTTTGAACCTGATGTTAATGTACAGTAGTGATATTATTCAGTTTGAACCCTGACACCTTGGGCCAGTAACAGTCATAATGAGCCACGCACCAAGCACTTCAACATGTATATACCTTGTACTGTAAGTCTAAGTATTGTGTTTCTGAAAGTCTATCACCATAATAAGAAATTAACCACAGGGACAATAAAGTGTTCCTGCCCCTTAAGCACCTGTAGTGGTAGAGTGGATCTTCTGCGACCTCTAGTGGAATAATGTTTGTGTGTAGATAGATGGATACTTTATTAATCCCGAGGGAAATTTGTTAATCTGTTAAATCTCACTAAAGGAGATATTCAATGTGCAAACATTTTACAAATCTTTTTTTTTTCATGAAAAATAAAACAGTATAGCATTATCAAAAAACACATGGAGAAAAAATAAGAATCCTTCTATTTTTTTCATTTACATATTAAAAAAAATACATAAAGGTAAAATAAGATGATTATTGTCAAATGACAAATTTTGTGTAAACTTTAAAAAATCACAAGTTAATGCATGTATATTGTACCACTGGTGATCACATTTAAAGAGAAGCTATTCATGTTTTACCATAAGCAATAAATCTTTGGTTAATGTTAATAAATTTCAATAGGGCCTCACTGTCTGTCAGTGCCTGTCAGTGCTCGAGCCGTAATAATCCTTTATCAGTCCCACAATGGAAAAGTTGTGCTTTTACAGTAGCAAGAGTCAAAAAGATGTAATTAGGAGCATGCGATATTTAAGTGTAAGGAGTACACAATAATATATAGAAATATTAATATAATTTTACTAGTATACAATGTAAAGACAGGAAGAAATACACATTCATACATTTTTCATTTTATCTAACAAGCTTTCCTAAGCATGATATTGATATTCAAACAAATACATGCATACGTCACAAATTACAATTTGTATCTGTGTGGTTACTCTCATATAATTGAAATAAGTTAATTATTTCCCCACAATCAACTATTAATCATAATGTTATGAATATATGTTTTATTGAAAGACTAATCAACAACATACAAACATAAACATTCTGCTTACAAGGGAAACATTTATCCTCCACGAAAAATGATTTGCACGTCGTTGAACTCCGTTTCCCACAATCCTCGGTACCGGGCAGGAAGGTGACGTGTTTCTACTACGTGTCAGGAAGTGGTGTGTTGTCAACATGGCGGCGCAGCAGAATGATGTCGACGAGCTGTTCGATGTCAAAAACGCTTATTACATCGGCAGTTATCAGCAGTGTATCAACGAGGCTCAGAAGGTGAAGGTAGGTGACGTGTCCCAGCAGCTGGTGTGTCCATTGTGTGCTTGTCTGTCTCACAGGAGCGGACACTGCGCCCAGGAGCTACAATGCTAACTACGCTAGCTAATGTTTTCTCTCGCAGGCGAATACGGTGCATTTAGCTGCTGTTTGTGTTTTCTGTCTTCGCAGCCGTCGTCGCCAGAGAAGGAGACTGAACGGGACATGTTTCTGTACCGAGCATACATCGCCCAGGTGAGCGTTCAATCCACTCAGCTGAGTCTCACGTCATCAGCTGTGAGTTGTTGTGTATTTATCATCATCATGTATTCTCAATGGCCTCATCCTGATCTCTGTGTGTCCTTGCAGAGGAAGTACGCTGTTGTCCTGGAGGACATCAAGGCCTCCTCATCCCCGGAGCTTCAAGCTGTCAAGATGTTCGCCGAGTACCTGTCGAGTGAAGGCAAAAGGTAAGAGCCTCCATGTGACGTTTGGATGATCATAGAGCTGAATAGCGTGGGTAAAACGTAACACACACCTGTCAGTATACTTGTAACTGCTGCCACTATATTACTTTAATATGTTGTAAAGGTTTTCCAATGTATATTTTGTATTTGTATATACCATTATTGTGTAATTAGAGATAAGACTTTTATTTTGACGCCTCCGCTGAGCTGCTTTTTAAAGTGCGAGACACAGAGAAGCAAGCAGAGGTAGTTACACACATGTCTAAGATTAATGCCTTTAAAAGGTGATAAGGACTTATGTTAAGTTGTAAACAAGAAGATTCCTTTTTCGAGCATGCAGCCAACAAGGTATTTTGTCTGTTTGTTATTTACTTTAACCTTGATTGTAATTATTGATACTGTGTTTGCTAACTAGCTAACATTGTATGTTAGGTCTTTGTTACTGTGTATAACCTAGTTTTCACGGTTTGATGTGGAGAACAAGACTTCATTAAAAACCCGTAGAGGAAACCATTTGCTGTCTGACTGTGCTTGGGAGGGAGTCACAATACTGTACAGGCGGTCAAACTCAACACATCCATTCACAGCTAGCTACTGCTACGACAATCATATTCTATGTGTCTGACTCAAGCATCATGATGTCTGACCTGCTGAGTGGGCCTCATTGGTTTCATAATGCTGCCATACAAGCCAGTAGCCAGTCAGATCTAACTCAAGGCTAAAACACCTGATGACGCTAAGCTGCAAAACTGAGGTTACGTCCTTAAACTCCTATGGTGACCACTAACACCTGCTAACATCTACTGGTAGTTAGTTGGTAACTTAAATTGTGCAGAAGACCGTCTTGTCCCATATTCTAAAATAAACATGAAGCTGAACAACGTGGGTAAAATGTAACATACACTTTGTCAGTATGACGGTCAGACTCAACACGTCTCTTCGTAGCTTTGGCGCAGGAATCGATCAGTCAGTGTCAGAGTTTTATTGTTTCTTCAGAGCAGAGACGACCTGGACAAACATTGCATGTGTCTGACTCAAGCATCAAGTGGAACCTAATTCTCCTACATTATGGATGAACACCATGTTTCTTACGATGTGATAGAGTAATACATGTGTCGTTCCAGCTTTTGCTGTTCTAGGCGTATTACATACGGCACCATTTGATAGAATAGTTCCACAAGTTTTCCATGTGAGTCTTTGACTTGTGATGATAGCCACAGTTTCAGGTGAAATATGCTCTTTGGGATGAATATGATACTTGAACTATGCTGCCAACTTGGGTAACTGTCTTCCTCAATTTTTAAAAGTAGATCTTCAAACATCTCCCATGTCACAGATTATTTTCTGTGAAAGAAGGTAATCAAAGGTGCGTCAGGGTTACTACATTCTGCTTGAGAGGGGTCAGCAAATGTATTCTGTATCTTTTAAGTGCTCAATATAGCACCCAACTTTATGAAGAGGTAACTGAGCAGCAGTTCTAGTTGATTTCCGTGTCTTCTTCCTTATTGTGATTTAAGAATTCCCTTGTGTTTTAGAGCCTGATAATCTAAATCCTTTTGTTGTCATATTTTTTGCAGGGATGCTATTGTGGATGATTTAGACAAGAAGATGGCAAAGAGTATGGATGCCGCCAACACCACCTTCCTTCTCATGGCTGCATCCATCTACCACCATGAGACGAACACAGACTCTGCTCTGCGGACTCTCCACCAAGGAGAAAGCCTGGAGTGGTAAGAAGTGATACAGTTTACTTAACCCTGTGACAAACCAAACTGATCCCAAACAAATGTATCTGCAATGAAAATCAAAGTTGTTTTTCTATCCATCTATCAAAAAAAATTGAGCTTGCATTTTATTTGTCTTTAACCAACCTGGGGCGGTGTGGCCTAGGGGGTAGAGTGGTCGTTCTCCAACAAGAAGGTTGCCAGTTCAATCCCCACTCTTTCCCATCTGCATGCCGAAGTGTCCTTGGCAAGATACTGAAGCCCTAAATGGCCCCTCATAAAATAATGTGTGTACTAATTGTAAGTCACTTTGGACAAAAGCGTCAGCCAAATGACATGTAATGTAATAATGTAATGTAATGGTTTCATATACATTACATAAAACTACATCATTGTTGTCAGTGAGATATGTACATTCTAAATAGAGAGTTTACCTTTCTCAAAAGCACTTTAAGGAAACTTTTTCGTCCCACAGAAAATGTACCATCTTTGCGTTTCACGACAAATTTTTGTAGTTAAATACACATAATTTTGTTAATTCTAGTTTTATGTGCGTTTTCTTAATTCAGAAAACTGAGCTAATGGACCTATTTGTTTTTTATTTTTCAGCATGGCCATGAGCATTCAGGTGTTGCTGAGTCTGGACCGTGTTGATCTGGCAAGGTATGGAAGCAAGCAGTGCAAGATTTATATTGAATTGTTGGGTCAGGGACTTCTAGAAATGTCACAACACCATACATTTTTATAGTCAGGAAAAGATACCTCCTTGATTCCAAATTTGATACTACAGCAATAAATAAAAAACAACAAAGGCTGACGTGCATAGTGGGACCTCCTTGTAGTCGGTGTGCAAACAGAATTTTATTTTTAAATTTTGGAATCGTCTTGTGAGCAAAGTATTAGTTCTCGTGACATCTCTAATGGTGTCCTTCGAAGGTCGACATATTTTTGATTGTGAAACCTCCAGTATGAATGTACAGTTTGTGTGATTAGGTTTGAACCTATATACACAAAAGCAAATACTTAATGTTGGAATTGGAGCTGTGGTCCTCCTATAATGCAGATTTTGTCTCTCTTCTCTTCCCCAATGACAGAAAAGAGCTGAAGAAGATGCAGGAGCTGGATGAAGATGCTACTCTCACCCAGCTGGCCACAGCCTGGGTTAATATTGCTGTGGTGAGTGGACAATATCGGTTGATTCATAATTAAAAGCTGTATGATTAATCCATGTCTATCCTTTACACAATAGAGTGGCTTGAATATCAGCTCTGTCTACACAAGTTAATCAAGTTCCTGTTTGCATTATATTTGCTTACTATTCTGTGGTCACTGACTCACACGCTTGTTGTTCAAGGGTGGGGAGAAGCTGCAGGATGCCTACTACATTTTCCAGGAGATGTCAGACAAGTACTCGTCCACACCGCTGCTTCTCAACGGGCAGGCAGCCTCTTACATGGCCCAGAATAAGTGGGAGGAGGCCGAGGGAGTGCTGCAGGAGGCCCTCGACAAGGTTAGATGATAGATAAATCTTTGTTATTGTCTTTCTTGTTTCATCTCTTCCTCTCAGTGTTAGGGTTAGTTATCAACTGGGATGTAAATACATGGACAGTTGTTTATCCAGACAGCTTTTGATATGATAATATACTTCAATTGCAACTTTTTTATGTGTCGAGCTAATCTTAACATCCACTCAGTTTGATGTTACAGCTTGAAGATGATGATCATTGATACTTTTAAGTGAATTATACTGGGCGCCCAAGGCTTGTATTGTTGTTGAATGGTTCACTCAACCACATAATGTTAAAATTGGCACAACAACAAAAAAGAATCACTGCGTGCATTGTAACAGCAGATGGCTCCACACACACTATTTTGTGGTCTACAGTTATTGTGCTCTATCTATAACTGGATTAGGTGTGTGTGTGTGTGTGTGTGTGTGTGTGTGTGTGTGTGTGTGTGTGTGTGTGTGTGTGTGTGTGTGTGTGTGTGTGTGTGTGTGTGTGTGTGTGTGTGTGTGTGTGTGTGTGTGTGTGTGTGGGTGTGTGTGTGTGTGTGTGTGTGGGTGGGTGGGTGGGTGGGTGGGTGGGTGGGTGGGGGTGTGGGGGTGGGGGTGGGTGTGTGTATGCACTGCTCTGTGGTCGTAAAAGTCACAGCTTTCTGCAACATGTTTACCGGTAGTATGAGGCCTGAGTTAGTCAGACAGTGAGTAAGGTGACTGTGAAATGGCTCAAAACTAAATAAGCTGTTGAAGTGATCTTCAGGGAAGTGTCTCAGATCCTTTTATGAAATACACCATGTTCGTTATCCAGGTAACTTTGACAACTTGGTGATCCAGCTTAATGAGAAACAGTAGACCCAGGTTTATGATGCTTTGTGTGATACTTCCGTATTAACTGGTCAGACTTTCACAAAGTTATGGTTATTGCTTGATTTTATCTCTTGCTAACTGAGCATGCAGAACATAACGACAGTAATGTAAATGTATATACATAATGTAGGGGCTCACCTTCTACAGAGCTAAACCAGACAAGTGATTTCATGTTGATGAATGGAACAAATATCAGACATTTGACACATACATGCAGATATCTACACTGTTGGGGCAACTCTTCCACTTGTGTAATGTTGAATTGGATCACTGCACAAAGGCTCCCTGCTCCACACTATTTGCTTCACATATAATAGAGGAAATTAAGCTAACTCAGCATTGTATGAATGTACTATTCCATTTTATTATCTTGCTCCAGATTGTCTATTAAGCCGATTTTTCTTCTGCATCAACCCTTCGCTGTTGTGAGCATTTATACTTGTGTCTGTTAGTTGCCAGTGGTGTTTCAATGCCACTGTCTTGAGTTTCTTTGTGAACTTCCAACAATGGCAACTTAAACTCGGTGTATCAACACAGAAAGTAAAGAAAATTTCAAAGTTGATGGAGTATATGACCACTGATTTAACTGAAGCAGAGGGAAGGTGAATTTTCTGTACCTGCGTTGAGACAAGGAGTTACATTTCTCGGAGGTGCACGTCACGCTACGGTTTAGAGGAGGCGTCTCCTCGTACCTACAGCTTCAGTTCTATCATCAGAAGTACAAACTAACCTTTACTCTCACACTGACTCTCTGTCTTTCTGTTTCCTACTTTTAGGACAGCAGCCACCCTGAGACGTTGATCAACCTCATAGTGCTGACACAGCACCTGGGCAAAGCTCCTGAGGTGAGACTTTGGACTCCAATCTGTTAACAACCTCACCGTCTTAACAGCCTTCAGATTTCCACTTTCCTATAGACAAGCTCACCCTCGTTCAATAGAGCATACCAGTGCGAAATTCACCTCAGCAGTTTTGTGTTTTCGCTTTGATTAAACCAGGCAAATGCATTCAAGCAGGGAATTTCGTGACTGGGTTTATTTTCTATCATAAAAAGTGTCTTCTAGGCATATTTCCTAGTTTAGTGCTAGGTGTGAGTTTTACACCCTGGAACTCAGAGTTCATGAGATTAAGACTCATAATCATTTGATGTAGTTGATAGTAATGCAATATAATTCTAACAACTCACTCAAAGCGCTAAGGAAAACAGTGATAACAGCTGATTTGCACACCTCCCTCAAGGTTAACTGCGATAATGTGGAAATTTTCTCACTAACATGCCTGATCCTCAGGTGTAGAAGGGAGTAACCTTTGAGATGAGTTTTAAATCTAAGGTAAACAATGTAGAAGTTCAAGTTCTGTTCATTTTCTTGGTCATTTGATCTGATTATTTTTCAACTCTTTCATATTACACAAATCTTCTTAAATCTCCTAAACAAACGAAGCAAGTTGGACACTTTCAAACACAGATGAATAATAATAAGGAAATGTTTACTAAATGATTAAACGTTGCTGTCTTCGCTAGTTGGTTGTATATATATTAGTTAGAAGAAACAAAACAGGTTTACTTTTGCATCAAAGATGGTACACAGCTGTCAGCCAGATAACAGCTGGAGAAATGTGTGACCACATTCAGCTCAGGCATGTGGACGAGCCCCGCTGGGGCTATCATGTGACATGTTTTACCCGAAGATGCAGGTCAGCAATATTTGAAGTACATCATGGCCTTAGCAAGAGTTTGAACCAGGTCACATAGTGAACCAAGACTTCAAGGCACCTTTGTTGTATTTCTAGTATTGACCTCTCCTTCAAGAGGTTTCTTCAGGTCTGACTGGTCTGAGAACCAGGTATTTAGTCCATTGATGTCCCTGGATTTGTTAGTTCTACTGTCTGATGTAATGTCAGCTGTTAGAGTTCACCTGAGGCTCAGTGTAGACAGCAGTTGTTGTTTTGGAATCACAAATAAACCCTACATTTGTTCACAGATTGGACGGTCATATCATTTTTCCAAGCCCGCGTTGCTAAGCACAAGCACACAGATTATTTTATTATTATATTTTATACAGAAATGTGTGTTTTCAGCTCCTGAAAAACAGTAGTTTTTATTTGGCAAGCCTTCATAACTTTTACTTTTTTCTACTGTTTTAAGAGTCTTATAAAACCCTGTTTATGAGGCTTTTTCACTGTTATACACTGTTATGAGTTCATATTTTAATGTGATCCGTTTACTGCTGTCCTCAGGTAACCAATCGGTACCTCTCTCAGCTGAAAGATGCACACAGAGCTCATCCATTCCTCAAGGACTATTTAGCCAAGGTAACTTGCTTGCGTCAGAATGTGTAATTCATTGCTCTTTGTTCGGCTCAAATCGTGAGAGAGACTTCCTTAATCACTGTCATTTAAACATCCATTCATAACTTCTGTACAGCAGTACTATACTGATTGATTTTGAACTAGTAGATTGGTTCTCTTTAAAAATATCAACACAAATTACATGAGGAGAAAGTCATGAAACATCAGACACCACTGACCATTGTCGGTTCATAACCTTTGCTCTGAGGATTTTATTACCTGGCTTGGTTGTTTTTATGGCCGGGCAGCAGATAACCTTGGAGCAAAGCCAATGAGAGCATTAAACTCAGATTTTTTTGCCTTTACCACACATAGTCACACACAAGCAGATGTGCATAAACATGCTGAAAGTGGGTTAGACCATCACCAAACAAACCATGCGATGCACAGCTGTTGCTACGGTCGGATGTTTCCCTGGTGTCCAACTGTTTTTTTTGCTCTTTGTTTTTCTGCAGGAGAACGAGTACGACAGACTAGTGTTGCAGTACACCCCCACTGTTACAGCGTGAGACATCTGCATCTGCTGAGATGCCTCAACAATGGACTTAAGTTTAACACCATGAGGATCACACACTATGTCCCTCTCACACACATACACGCAATACAATGTAAATGTCCCTTGGCTATAGATGAAACATGTCTCCCTCTGTATGCATTCTTTCTAAATTTGCATTTCTCTAATTGAAATTGACACATCTGTGTAATGTAAGCATTCCTTTGAAATATTAATAAATGTTTAATACGTGTGATGTGTTTGATGTATGGTTTATGAACAAACAAAAAGAATTTATAGGTCCAGTGTGTGAGATTTAAGTTAAAGTGTTATATTGGCAGAAACTGAATATAAAATAATCCTAGTGATGTTTTCACTAGTGTCTTTTCATCTTCATCAGCCCTTTGTTTATATCATTCATATCTACAGTCGTCCAAACTGGACAACTCGACCCCTTTTGAGTTTTTATGTCAAATGAATGCTGCCACAGGTTCCCCTTCATGTTTGGAAGGGGAGGGGTATTCAGCTGAAACATGCAACTTCACCACTAGATGTCACTAAATTCTACACACTGAAGCTTTAAGTCAGGGCTGGATTTTCATTTAGGAACAGTGGGGAACTGCACAAAGCAGCCAGATCCACATGGCTCCAAAAAACTTTAGGTTCACTCTAAATTATTTGGGTTTCCATACATTTATTATTATTTCCATGTCTCAGGTGTTTAAAATAGAAACCTTGTAGTAAATTGTGGAATCTGTGGTTCCTACAGCCTCAAAAACCTCATGTTATTAATTTGGGTCTATGTAATTAGATTTATCAATTTGTAGGGAATTTACACCATTTGGATAATGATATTAGTAATAATATGTCCTCCAGTCTCCATCTTGTACATTCTGTCTACATCTAGTTTTAGGACCTTGGAAAAAGGCAGTGGTCAGGACTGAGGTTGGTTCTGCTGGGTAGGGCACTGTCCTGTCACAGTAGTTTCCTTGCTGTCTGTCCTGCTTCTGTGGTGGAGATGCATTTGAAAAGTGATGTCACATCACATGGTACCATGGTTTTCTCAAGGTCTAGTCAGATTTTTTCCAACCTTGTTGGTAAACTTGCGAGTTATTTGTGTGATGTGGTGTGTTGCCAACCACCCAGACATAAGCAGAGCAATGTAGTATATGCAGCTGAATGTAGAGAGGAATGCATAGACCTGTGCTTTGGGGAAACTAAACAACCTCTTCACAAACGTATGGCACAGCACAGGAGAGACAGCTCCTCAGGTCAGGACTCAGCAGTCCACCTGCCTCTCGAGGACAAGGGACATTCATTTGAAGACAACATTTAGGCCAGGTAAGACAGGATGTTTGAGAGAGGAGGAAAGGAAGCCATCTATGTCGAACTAGAGAAACCATCTCTGAACAGAGGAGGTTTATACAGCACCTATCAGCCACTCACAACACAGTCCTGGCCTCCATCCACACCAGTTCACACATTAGGACACATGACTCACAAGGGGTGGGTGGAGCCAGTCTCTCAGTTAACCTCAACTCCAAGCACTCAGAACTGAAGAGGCCTGGTGCATGAGAGGTGAAACATCTTCAAAGAACTCAACCAACTCCCGGTTACCTCTTTTCAGAACTTTGATATGTATTGCATTATGATGTTGGCTATGTCAAATTTCTCCAAGTGACATAAATGAGGGGGCCCCTCGAATGTTTTTTATTTGTAAGGAAGGGCTCCTTAGTAAGAAACGAAAATAGAGAACCTCATATCTGGTCGGTTACTGGGTGCCTTGGGGGTGAAATTTAACTATAATGTATAGAGAGAGGGGGCCAACATCATATTTCTGCCCCAATGACCCCCCCCCAGGAGGTCAATACGGCCATGTTTTAAACCCACTGATGAAACTCAGTAGAATCCAGTGCTTTGTATTGTGACCCATGTGTGTCAAGCGTGTACATTGCGTACTGTCTCTTTAAGTCATCCTTTTTAATCTTCAGCAGGGGCTTCAGAAAGAAGAAGGTCCTAATTACGTCACGCCCCCCCCCCCCTCGGTCTCTGTCTCATAAACGCGTGTTGTCCCGGTTGTCCCCGGTGAGCAGCCCCGGACACGGCCAGCAGCGGATGAGGAGCAGCAGGAGGACACGGCAGCAGCTTCTTCTTCTACGCGTCACACTTCCACTGAGCTCCTTCATCCCGTCTCTTCTTCTTCTTCTTCGCGGGGACACCTCGTCGAGCAGTCGTGTTCTATAACAGCGAGTAACGGACCGGGATGAGCGCGTGCCTTCCGGCGTAGCGGAGCAGCGACAGCCGCTGGTGTGTGTGTGTGTGTGTGTGTGTGTGTGTGTGTCCGGGCTCGGCGCTGGAGAGGAGACGGAACCACCTCGGAGCTGCGGGAGAATCCGTGTTTGTGCGTTTTTTTGGGGCTGAATTCGTTCGAATAGCGAGCAGTTAGCGAGCCGTTAGCTTTGTGTGTCACTATTGTGTGCGTGTGACTGGAACCTAGCTAGCTGGCTAACGGGGACGCGGCGCTGCTGATGAACCATGATGACGATGATGATGAAGATGATGAAGACGCCTTCACCGCTCAGGCGCTAATGGCTCCGAGTAACAGTCACATCCCGGTTTCGGTTTGAATTCCCCCTCGGATCCAGCTTCAGATCCGGTGAGAGCTCGGACCCGGCGAGGCCCGTCATTCACAAACCGGTCCTCAACGCGGAGAATGGGCCCATCTTTGAATTTGGACAACAAAGAATTGGGCTCCCGGAGACAGTAAGCTGCTTAGAGGAGCTCGCTGGAGCGGTTTGAGGCGAGCTAGCTCGGATCAGCGTGGACCGCACCCCCCCCCCCCCCCCCCCCCGTGTCCCTCAACTGGACTAATTTGTCTCATATTCCACGTCCCTGTTGTGTGCACCGCCGCCGCCACGATGAGCTCTCACACCGGGGACGCCGGCTCGGAGGTGGAGCCCATGCCGGGCTACCTGGACCTCCTCGCCCGAGCCTCCTCCACCATGCTGGGCGCCTGGAGGAGCTGCTCCTCCTGCGGGCTGGAGCTCTCCCGACGGACTCTCCTGGAGAACGCCTACATCACCTGGAGCGAGATCGCCCTGTTCTTCTTCTGCGCCTTTTTGTGGACGCAGGTCAGGCGGGGACTGACAGAAAGTCTGTTTCAGGTGGGTGACATGCACGATCGCAACACACACACACACACCGATCTCACCTCCCAGTGTCCCATTGGGCCATTTATCTGCTTCCCTAATTAAAGGATTTAGCAGCTAATTCCTCCCACCAGAGCCCCGGCACCGCACAGGTGTGGCCGGCGAGGCTCCCATCTCCCCGGGGTTGTTACTGGAGGCTGGTGCTCCCTGTGGATCTTAGCAGGTGACAGCGAGGGAACCAGATGGGAGCACATATTTTGACCAGTTGAAGTTTAAAGATAACAACAACAACAACAAGTCAGCAGGAACATTCAAACAGCTCGAACACAACCACGCTGTCAGGACATGTGAACCCGTTCCACACAGTCGGACCAGCAGCTGCACACACCCGAGTTCACCGGAGGTCCTCGTTCCAGTTCAGTGCGAGTCATTCAAGATGGTGGCAGATTTAGTGCAGTGAGGAAATATGCACATGGTACCCAGTCAGCCCTTACAAATGTATGCGGTAGCTGTCACTCTGTGTGTGTGTGTGTGGGGGGGACTCCCAGGGGAAGATATGTGTGAATGTAACACAGTCAACACCCTAATCTCTACATGACTTGGGCAAACATTTGAACTGATAATGTGTAGTAAATAAGTGATGAGACGCAGTTTTTTTGTTGTGGCTCTTTTGGAAGAAACATTTGTGTAATTTGAAGTGCAAGTTTGATTCCCTCATGTACTACACAAGCAGCTATGGGCGTTTCTGTAGCCAACTACTCCACTGAAGTATTGTTTTATAGCTCCCAGGTGATGTATTATAATTACTGCCAGTAAAGACTCTTAAAGCTGTTCCTCCTCTTGGATCCTTATCTGAGACAAAGTACAAGTGCCTGGGTGTCAAATTATCAAAATTGTCAAACTTTTTATATAAATTTATGCTGACTGGATACAATCTATATATTTCTATATTGTCTCCTATCTCTGCCATTTAAAAAGACTAGATTTATGCCTTTCTGGGGCATGGCGGCATGGTCATTAATTGCAATTATGTCAAATTACAAGTGGTGCACATGTCCTCCCCTCCTCTCTCTCTGTCTTGGCTCTATTACCCCTTACAGATTAAAACCAGTGTATGGGATTTTTACCCCCAAATCAACAGCATATTCTAAAGCAATACCTATTTGTGGGAAAACCCATAGTGCAATAATTTGTAATATAACTAGAAGGGGAAAATTGTGTTTTAAAATCTACTAGCTATGTACTAGCTTTAATTTTGGAAATGTGACTGAGCAACCGTGTTGGGAAAATACACCACGCTGCTACCATAAAAGTTAAAAACGTCAATCTTTAACTTTCTAAGGACCTAGAGAGAGCACTTACAATCCTGCAGTGTCTCTAAAAGCAGCATCACTATATTGTTTTTCACAATATGTCTCTCTGCGGCCAGATACTCAGGCTGATGCTCTAACAGATTGGCCCTATGCCCAGGTCTCCTACATCAACCTCCTGAGTACCTCCCCCCCTGGTCGGTGCTTCCAGGGAGGGGTCCTCTCTCCACTGATTGGCTGGATGTTGCCTCGGGCTCGTTAGGCTGCCAGCGTTGTGGGTGGGGGTGTAGCATGACATCCACACGTGTTAGACGCTACGAGGATGATGCTATACATGCTGCTGCTGAGCACCACATGTGCAAAGCCAGATGTGGCCAGAGAATGCAAAGAATGAGGCCGGTTTTCCCCTTTACCTCATGTATGTGTGTGTGACTCACTGACTCCTGGAACGGAGGCTTGGAGAATATAAGTCCTGTGAAGGGAAGGATGATGTGAGTTTTATTTTTTATGTAGATGAATAAAGAATCAGTCAGTGAGCCTTTTAGTTATTTAAATCCAACTGGTCAGTGTTTACCAGAGTAATGAAGTTCATGGTTCAGTGTTGGGTCAGCTGTATACACAATATTGCTGTTATACATCACAAAAGCTGAGCTGGGTTGTCAAAGGACTGAACAACACTATTTGAGCACCTATATGAGCACAATAGGGTGCTTTCTAACTTGTTAAGATGAAAATTAAGTAAGCCCCAACGCATTCAATAACCTGTCAGTAATGATTGATTGTGGTTTTTACAGCTATAAAGTAAACAATTAGTATGGGGTCTGATTTACAGCAAAGGGGAAAGCAGAGAACAATAGATGACAGCAAAGACAATCCAGAGTACACATACTTATGTGCAGAGCTCATAAGACCTTATTGATGTTACATGTTAGATGAGACACCAGCGGCCATAACAGTGTGATCTCATCCTGGGTTTTTTTGCAAACTGTGATAATGTGATGTGAAAAGTGAGAGACGACTGTTTGATCCATTGAAGTGCTTTGAAAATGGCAAATGGAGCACTTAAGCAACCATTCATGTAGCAATAGAGCTGATGGATATTTGTCATCTCATGGTCAGGTTTTTATGAATTTGTTTCTTGTTTAAAATCAAACCCATTTGCTGAGGTTGCCAAGGCAATTTAAAAAAAAAAAAAATCCATTCCCTGTTCATTTACTTAAATGACCAGTTACCTTTGAAGAATGAAAGTTGACCCACTTAAAATCTCAGCCTCCTTTGGTCCGCAGTTTCCGCTGTGCAGGTCACAAATGTGGAAGCAGTCCATGTGGTATCTGCATTTTTGACTTTGGGTTATACTTGGACATGTTGAGGTTTCTGTAACCATGGGGACAAACTGTTGTAAAACCTCTCCGCTGGACTTTCTACAGGAGATAATCATTCATCTATCTGTTGCCTTCGGGGCGTATGTTTACATGGCTGTTTGTAAATTAGCAGGATTATGCAAAAACTACGAAACCAATTACCACAAAATCTTGTGAAATGGCGGGGCATGACTCAAGGAAGATCCCATTAAATTCTGGAGTGACTCCACATTAACAGTTGGATCCCGGAATCTTCCTTCACTTTCTTTACTATGGCGAGATGGGGTGTCGCCCTCCGGGTTCTTCTTTATTTCTCGAGAGTTATAGTCACAAAATCCAGTCACATGGAGGTTTCAACCTTTCTGTTTCTATGTAACCCAAAGAAGGGAAAGCAGGTTGCACATAGTAACACCATGTCACAGATCATTGAGCATGCGGTAGGCTGAGGTAAGCGAGTGTGATGGGGGTGGGGTTGACCCCAATGCACAGTTCTCTATGGTACTTGGAGTGTTTGTCGTCATGTTTCACATTCGGTAGATGCTCGAGTGCATGAATTGCAGCAAAACATATTCAGGTCAAATTAAACACAACTTGTTTATAGGCCACTTGAGCTCCAGTGTTCCATGAACACACTGGGCAATGCTCTGCGTTATCGGTTGTCTCTAGTCACACTGAAACATTGAGAATTAAGCAAAGATAGATACATCCTTCCAATCTCCATGTGAAGCACTGGTTGAAACGTGCTGAAACGATCCACTCTGCTGTTACATTTAATAATCTTCTTACATGTCACACAGGAAACTGAAAGTAAAGTTCTCTTTCCCTTTTTTTTTTTATAACCTCACACTTCACACACATTCTTATCAAAGTGGATGCAGGCTTTTCTCTCTGTTTGCTGGTACATTACAAATAGGTGTTCTTCGTGTGTGTGAGGTTTCAGAAATAGAATGTACTGTATATTATCGTTTGTTTATATTTTGTTAGTCAAAAGCATGCACTGGTCGATATTAGCAGAGACTACACAAGTACTAATGACTGAACAGGCATGCCGGGGCCATGTAGTCTCACGCACAGGTAATAACGCTGTGGTAGTAATACTGGGAACGGCAGCCGCCTGTGCAGGTAGTAACCAAACAACTGGTACACAGCTGCCATTGTGGTTGCTTCTGGTGCATGCTCATTACACAAAGCAACACTGGGCATGCGCAGAGTAACCTGTGACATCATTTCCCAAACACTCTGTTTTACATGCACACAGATCAAATCTTTGTTTTAGTGACTTAAAGCGCTGATTGCATGTGGAGGAGAGGCCCAAAGACAGAGGGAAACGTTTATTTCTGCAAAATATGCGCGTTAATGTGGACAGGGCGAAAGAATGTTTAAGAAGAACAGAGACCAAACAATGCCGCTAGAGTGAGTGCAGAAGGCTGCACAGCAAAGAGATGGGGCAATCGGTGAGTGTGAACAGACAAATAAGGAAGAGGGAGCCAGAGGAAGGAAGGAACTGCTGAGGGAAGTGGGCTGAGCAGTTGTGTATCTTGGCTCGAGCCTGCTGACTCAGCATGCAGCAAGGAATCGGCAACGCAAATGCACACACACATGCATATATTGGTGAAAGGACATATGGTCACTCACACGCACACAACTTCTGCAACTGAAGTACAACTGTCCAACTTTTCTTTCCATTTTGAAAGGGGCAACACACACACACACACACACTGCTCAGTACAGAGCAAACAAGGCAGGCAGTGGTCAAACCCTCTCAGCAGCAGCAGCAGTTTATGCTCACACTGATGCCTCCCATAGCCACACACACACACACACACACACACACACACACACACACTCTGAAGCCGTTACTCAAGGCCTGCTCCAGCCTCGCTGCAGAGCTTATCTCCCTGCAGAGAGCTGTGTGGAAACCTCTTCCCCTGCTGTTGTTCTGAACGTGAAAGCATCCTGAGGTTTGACAAGGTCCCTGAACCACAGCTCCTAGATCACCCTTCACTAAGCCCCTGCTCATTACTGTGCATTAGAGCCGCAGGGAGAAACCTGACACTGGACTTGTGGTTGAGGGGAAGTGCTGTCCATTCAGCCAAAAGTGCCCACTCAGGTGAAACCTGCTTGTAATTTTGACACCGATTGCCGGCAATTGTTCCTAAGTTTGGTTATTATAAAGTCATATCCTCTTACACCCTCCTCCTCTCCGCCTTCTCCCCTCCCCTCCCCTCCCCTCCCCTCCCCTCCCCTCTCCTCTCCTCCCCTCTTCATCTCTCCTCTTGTGACCTAGCTATCTTATTCATCATCACACGGCATATTGGCATGCAGCACTTTTAACATAAGCTGACACGTGATCGATGGCTCCTTGTGCTTCCACCTGTCATGCATCATAAATACAAAGCACTCAAGGGTTCACAAAACTGTCAGTGCCGCTGTTTGACATCGAGTTTGAGCGGCTATCAATCACAATTTGTCAATCTAATATACAAGGTTATACAAGCGTAATTATACCCATCCGATCTGTCTACAGCGTTTTGTGCTTAGATTATAATATAACTAATGCTCGACCTTCTGTGTACACGTGTGTAGAAGGTTGAGGGTCGAATGCTTTTCTGATTTTCAAATTTTCTGTTTGTATCATTGGAAAAAACATTCACGTTTGTTGAATTAAGCAAGACATTAGAAGATGTTGCCTCGGTTTCCTAGAAGTTGTAACAGGCAATTTTTCACGTCTGCTTTATATTTTATTAACCAAACCTAAGATTAATCAATGATGAAGATAGTCGTTAGTTGTGTCTCTACTCTTTATCTGGGGAACAGAAGAGTGTGTAGCCTTTGGGCATGCTCAGAAATTCTCCTTTTTTAAAATATGCAATATTTGATTAAACTGTAGAAGCCTTTTTCTTCACACCATAAGAAAGGGTGGTAAGGCTTTTGTGATCCTGAATATAGAACTCACACTAAAGGAAGGAACAGGCTGGACGGACACGCTTCAGTCTGGTGAATCATCGCTGAAGCATCCGTATATATATCACCAGCTACAAAGCAGGCTCATGTATCAGCTCTGTCTGCGGACTGTGCCAGTCGGGCTCTCTGCTGGTCAGCTGGAATGTGCTGTGAGGCCTTGACTGCTCTGGCTGGCCTCTCGATCCTTTTCCTGTTCCTCTCTCTGTCTCTGTCACTTATTTGCCTCTCGATACACACAGTGGACAGTCTTTGATAAAGACAAGAACACACTGTCACTCCAGGCTTCACACTTGGCAGCGGCTTCTGTTTCAACAACGCCATGATACTTACAACAGTGTTTGTGTGTTTGAGGAAACCAAAGATTATTTTTGTCTGTGAAGATAGTACATCATAGTTCATGCTTTTTAGGCTTTTATATGTCCATGTATGTGTCTTTACATGCTCACATGTGTGGTTCATTCCCATCCACAGGGTTTTGATAACGTTTTGCTTATTAGAAGCAGTAGATCTGCTCTGGCCCTGTCCCTCTCTTTGTGTCTTTTCTCCCTCTCTATCCATCTGTCTGTCTTTGGGAGAGAATGGTACATCCGCATGGTGTCACATTGAGAAAAGGAGCACTTCCCTGCACCTAATGTGATCCAGATAGTTTCCTGTGGCTTTCCTCCTTGTCCTCTTCCCCAAATTCACCTCATCTCACCTTTCCTGCTGTCTTTATGTCTCCTCTACCCTTATGTCTTAGGTCTTGACCTAATTTTTTAATCTCTTGTGCTCTGTCCTCTTGTTTCCTTTTCTCTGTCTCGTCCCCACCCACCGTGTGGTATTGGGTTTGCATAGCAATGTGGCTAGTTAGCACAGACTTGAATGTAGAGAGGATGTTTAAACTAAATGACTCAAGCTTAAAGTGTGACTCAGAGAGACCACACAGATGTGGGTAATGCAAAAACAATTCTGATCTGGAACAGTCAGAATTAAAATGTTTGAAGTTTGATTGGTTTGTAGATCTTTTTTTTGTTAGTAAAAGCAGTGATCTGATAAAATATGCATAATGTAGAATGTTATAAAGTCTGTGAAATTGAATTATCTGGATTTGAGGCCAATAGAAAAAAATGGTCACAATACATTTTAGGACATAAGTGACCTATTTATGAGTTACTGTAAAGATAAATTATGTAGCTTCAAATCACTCAAGTGAATGGAAGCTGAAATAGGCACAAGGATAGTTCCTCTGTAATCCATACCTGAACCAATAACCTAACCTTAATCCAGACATCCGATCGCTAACGCCATTAGATTGTGTAACGAGGCCTGTGTGCAGCACAGGAGCTAAGACCATCAGCCTGAGCCTAGCTTCTCTAATATGTAGAAGATGCCAGTCTGTTTGAGAGACACACAGTAGAGCACAAACCTGAGCTAAGCCCCAACAGTCCCCTTAAATACAATCAAGCTGCACCAAATTCCACACACTCATGGATATCAGTTTCCTTAATAATCATCAGAATCCATGTGTGCGTGCGCGTGTGTGTTTTAAACCAGTTTAAGATTACCTGGGGCAATAGTTATTGTGAGCTCATGACCCACCACCTGGTGTTGTAATAGGTTGTTGAAGATACACAAAAAAATGTATGCACTCATATTCATACACACAATCGGCCCTCATTTTCTCTGTGTGTTGCCAGTGGCATGGCTACTGCATTATGAATGATGCCATATGTCTTGGAGCTGTCAGTTTGCACCGGGAGCAGCTTGAGTGAATATCTTAGCATTGCCATGTCTCAGACCGTCATGTGTCTTATTTTCCACTCCTTTTCTGTCGCTGAACATAGATTATTTTCCCTCTGCAGAGCAGGGACATATAGTATACAGTGTATTCGCAGAGACAGAGACGACACTTTGAAGATTATATTTGCATGTTGTCATCTGACACAGCTATAGGACGTGTGACCACACATAACAAGCTTGATCGTGTTCCTGCCCTTAGCGAAATGGAAAAAAAGCATATAAGTGTTCAACTGCATCAAATACACGATAGCAATTTGCTACAGTGTGACTGTTCTGCTGCACACTGTTTCTGTTGTGTGTGGAATAAATATGTTTGGTCCCTGCAGCGAGGACAAATGCACAATCCTTAACCAAAATTTCACTGCGAGTTTGACGAATGAATGCTCATGATAATTTGAAGGAAATGCACTTTTCTAGTTTTATCAACCACTCAAGGCACTTTACTCTATAAGTCCCATTTAACCATTTGAACACACATTCGCACAAAGATTCTATAAGCTGCAGTTTTTCTATCACATCATTCACACATATGCTGACACAGCTGACTAGGACAATTTAGGGTTAAGTGTTTATTTTTGTCAGCATTGGAGTTGACTATCTTGTGTTCGATATGATCATTTTTTAGAAACTGCCTGTACACAAAACTCTAAATTGAAGGAAATAGTTCAATGGAAATCTTTGTGTCTGAGTCAGAAAACCCACATCCTAATTTTTATTGCAAGAGCATGACTTGGCAAGTTACCACAATACTAGTCTGTATACTTTGTCCCAGTTCACATAGTACACAATCCAGAAATTTTTCCTTAAGGTCCCAACTACCCCAAAATAATTGGTTCATTTTCCGTTTGCTTTCATGCACCCCAGGCTTGGAAACCGGCTGCACGACATTTTAACGTTACATTTACATAACATGTCATCCGGCAGACACTTTGATCCCTAGCGACTAACATTAATATGCATTCATCATCTATGAATAAACATGAATAAACCAACACTAAAGCTAACTATTATCAGCAAAAGACTTGCACAAAATTGTTGTCTGCGGAAGTGACTGTATATTTAAGCTTTTAAGGATTTGCAATGACGTTTGTGTTCATTTACCTTGAAGCCCCAGGAGTTAATATGGGAGCTAAGTGTGGTGTTAATGCCTCCACTGGGATCAGCTAATAGCCTAGACCAAGAACACGCTCTCGCTCTCTCTCTCTCTCTCTCTCTCTCTCTCTCTCTCTCTCTCAAGACAAACGAGCTTCAAACCCATTCCTTTGAATATATTTAATATATATATTTGATTGTTTCTCTGTCACATACTGGAACCTGTCACATATTGAAATCACTGCAGGTGTATGACTGAATAGCTACTCGGTACAACCTAAATGTGTAACGTTGCTAGGTTTCATACTGGTCACATTTCAAAGAAGTCTCCTGTGGTCTTCTCCCGTAAAGGTCAGAGGACTCTGAAGTAAGGTGTTTCAGAAAGGGTTTCCTGTCTCATTACAGACTGCTGCAGTAGACTTGCATAATCTGTGGTCATTTTCCAACTCATGGAAGTCAGGTGGGTCATCGGTACTTGTCCACTCACAGACTTGTGTGCAAATGTTTCTTTCAGTGTTTGTTCTAATTGTGGTTTTAATCAAATCAGGTTCATGTGCTCAGCCAATCTCTTGTTTCAGTGTCAGTTTAGCAGTGTTAGACTGGTCATCTGGAGTAATGGGCGTTGTCCTGCAGGGCCAGCAGCATCCACAGGGAAAGATACAAATATCAAATGCTGTTTGATCATGCATAAGGCAAGCTTCATCCTGATGTGCTTTATAAATTCATCAAATCCCATGATCCTCTGGAAGGAACCTGTTTCCCTCATTTCCTGTAGTGAAAAGCACACAAGCCTAAACCTGATGACATAGAACATCTGTGGCCATGCTCTACAATATACTGGTGCAAAGAAAAGGGCTATGAAGAACTGGTTCTTAACCATATATTGGCCCTGGCCTGCCTGGTACATTACAGGAGCTCTAGATTGTGCGTATTCACAATGAGTGTGTCTTCCTGTGTGTGTTCTTCCTCATTGTAATTTGATTAAGTGAATTAGTGTCACTCACGTGTCTTTTTCTTCATGGTGAGGCCCACACAGGACATCTTTAATCTTTAAACAGTTTCTTTTTATCAAGTCACAAACAGAACATTGTCAGACCTACTCGTTTTTTCACATGTTGAAGGTTTGTGCTAAAATCATTTAAAATAGTTTGACCTTGTTGAAGATTCTTCTACTTTCTACCGAGCAAAGACTCAGAATACTTGTGTGAAGTTGTATTTCCATTTATCAATTAATTGTTACGCTGTATTTAGTTTAGTATTTAGTATTTAGATAGTCAATTAATTTAAGCTATTTTAGCATAAAGCTACAACATAACAACATGTCAACCAAATGCAGTGAGTCTGCATTCTGTCTGAACCCACTGTGCAAAGTAACAGCTGACACATCTCCCAGCATGCATCACAACTGCCTGTCATCACCTTATCCCACTTCTAGAAGGATGGCAAAATATGGGTGTGTGGGGGGGCCATGACTGAAAAAGCTCACATCTGTGAGCTGGAGGGGTGAGGAGGGGGAGTGAGACGAGGAAAGAAAAGTTAATACTCACTTTTTCATGCGTCAGTCTGTGCACGATAGAGATAGAGTTGGGAGGAGAGGAAGGGTATGACAGGCAGGAGGCTGATTGAAGTGTCAAACTCCAGAACGCCTCTTGATGTGACTTCACCTCGTAGCCAATTTCAGATATGAAGATTGTCTATAACATATAAAGTACTCAGCAGGAGATGTCGGGGTCAGAAGCTTTCCAAACAACAGGAACTTTTGCGTCATTAACAAGCCCACTCAACCGCTGTGGATTTTCCTGCTGTTTCGCGTGGGCTCACTCTGACATTTTCTGGACGGAGGTTGGCAGGAAAAGTTCCCTAGTATTTTCACATATAGCATTTTCCCATTCCAGACCTGTGAATAGGTGAAGATTGGTTCCATGATTGCAGAACTAGATCATTGGGATTAACACTAAATAAGTCATTCTCCTATATAGGTAGCTACCTTTTTACCCAGGTACAGCCATGAAAAATAGCTCCAGCAAAAGCATGAATGAGATCAACCCTGCTGTACAGAAGCTTTTCTACATATTTTATCAGCATGAAACTCTCCTGGTTAAATCATTGACTCAAAAAATTGACTTAACATCTCGTTCTTTGATATAAAGTCAAAAGTACAACTGGTGTCCTGCATTTTGTTAACATCCGAACACAATGAAGTATTTCGATTTCTCCACCACTCTGATTCGCACCGCTGACTGGTATTATCGAGCTATCTGCAGTAGCAAATTGATGGATAAAACATGAATTCCCCGAAAGAAAGCTGAAATAATTTTCACTGCTAGCCAACACGATCGTTCTATTATCTATTAGGGGCCCATGTTTCTTTGTTCAGCAAAATTGTTGAACGAAAAAGGTGAATAAAGAGTCAGCGGCCCCCTCTCACTTTACAGCTTCTGTGTGAACTGTAAATGACAGAGAGGATGAATTCATCACTGGCAAGAGCTTCATCCCCAGTGGCAGCTGTCTGCTTATCACCATCCTAAGAACAAAGTAGTAGATGGGTGGTGTGGGCGGCTGAGATCATTGTATTTAGAAAGATATTCTTCATAATATTCATAATTCCCTGATAGGAATGGAGGTCGTCAGTGGAAACAGAAAACTGACAAAATAAGGTGAAAATAGTTGATTGTTTCCTCTAAAGCTCAAGAACAAAACTACTCAGAAAGTGTTGGTCACAGATAAATAGGTTGTATTTGTTTGGACCTTTGCCAAGGGTAAAAGATGTCGACCAGAGTGACGTCAGACCCAACATGAGAGGTCGAAGCTAGACATAGCTAAAGGAATGAAAGAGGATGTGTGTGTGAGAGAGAGAGAGAGGGATAGATAGAGAGACTTATTGAACAGATCCACACGATATGAGCCAGCATTCTGACTCACTGCCCCAGTTTGTCTCCTTATGCAACAGGGCCAGCGGAGTCCATTCTCTCCTCTCCTGTCACTTGCTTCCAGGAAGGGCAGAGGAGGGAAGGGGAGAAACTGAGAACTTTTTTCGAGAGTGAGGGTGAAAGGGAGAGCAGTGTTGGTGCAGCTGCAGATTAGCAGGGGAATGAGAAGAGAAGAGAGGAGGGGTGAGGAAGGACTGAAGTGGAACAGAGATGGAAGGAGTTTTTAGTCACACTGTAGAGCTTTGTCAGCATCCCTGCATGGCTGCTATGAAAACCACTTATTTGTCATCAAGTCTTTTTCACACTGACTATTTTCCCCTCATTGATGCTCTATAACTTCCTCTCTGTGTCTTAAGGCCGCTTCTCGTTCTTTGGCAGGGACACTGAGACAGTAGTGGACAGTGAAATGAAAGCCAGTGATGTCAGTGTCTGTCTGTCAGAGAGAGGAAGACGGCAGGGGAGCCGCTGAACGGTCATTGGTCCCAGCTGAGTGTAATTCAAGACTCTGTCATTTATCTGAAAGAGAACGAGTGGCTTATCTCAGTGTCCTTGACCCACTATACCCTCACACTGTAGCGCTGGCACAGAAAAGTAAAGGGTAGATGGATGGAGTGTGTAGATAAGGCCCATAGAGATAGTGGGCAGGTTAGTACACAGAGTGGCAGGCTGTTTGTCTCAGAATCGGAATTTGAAACAAAGATTTTGTACCAGGATATAAAGAGATCAACTCTCCTCACATCTGATAAAGAAAAGCTCTCAAATATACCTTTAACAGGGAAGCACAACATATCAGAAGGTCATGTATGCAGAGAAAAGCAATGAGGTACATTTACAAAATGGACAATCGAGATGACCAAAGTCTACACAGACTATATGTTCAGTGGATTATGATATGTTCTTATTATAAACACACACTGCACAGCGGTTCATAATGTTTTGAGGAAGGCTTTCACAACAAGTTCCCTTCGATCTGCACAGTAAACTGTATAATTTAAGTCAAATTGCCAAAAAAATTAACACAATTGTTCTTGTATGTGTTGTTGGGCCAAAGCAGGGCCAAATGATGGGTTCGCCCTTTTCCTGGATTGAATTGCTTTTTGGCTTCAGCCTCTATGTTGGCACACTTGTTGCATGCGTGTTGTGGTCCTGTTGAAATGAGGAGGCTGCATTTTATTCACACAGCCTCAATGTTGGTCTGAACATCTGTAGTGTAAGTGTCTGAGACTGTCAACTCTTGTTAGTGTTTTATGGTTTTAATGATCAAGTTTTAATTAAATTTTGGGTTTCTTTTGAACTCTCCCCTTTAAATAATGTTTCAGGTCTTTTATTCCAAACCCCCTACTCCTGATATCTCTTCTCTAAGCAATATTGCAGTAAAGGCCAGCATGGTATGTCAAACAATGACC
The DNA here is from genome assembly GCF_963576545.1 of Limanda limanda. NCBI lineage: Eukaryota > Metazoa > Chordata > Actinopteri > Pleuronectiformes > Pleuronectidae > Limanda > Limanda limanda. The sequence goes on along the minus strand of NC_083644.1, from coordinate 15,226,086 downwards.
AGTTCCAGTACAGCCTATTGAGCTAATGGAGCAAAAAGGAATTAGCTGATTTATCCGTTGACCATAAATCAGTTATTCAATAGCCATCTTGTGTTGTGAGGATTTCCTTCTTTTCATTACACTACTGTACAGTAAATATCTTTGGGTTTTGGACTGTTGAGATGGACTTTGGGATTTTGGATAGATTTGTTTTGAGTGGCACGGTGGTACAGTGGTTAGCACTGTTGCCTCACTACGGGGGTGCTAGGTTCGAATTCCTGTTTGCTCAGAGGCCTTTCTCAGTGTCTGCATGGATTTTCTCTGGGACTCCGGATAAGTTGGCCCTACGATACACTGGCGATATGTCCAGGGTGCGCTCTGCGTCTTGTCCAAAGTCTAACCCCCCTCTCATCCCCAGACCCTCACAGGATAAACAGTTTAGATAATGGATGTATTTCTCATTATTTGCAACTGCCCAAGTGATCAGTCAAATCAGCCCTGAGCTGCAGAAAAACTAGGGATGGGGGAAAAAATCGATTCAGTTACAAATCGTGATTCTTGTGAATGACTATTTTAAATGGTTTATACCGGGGGGGATATATGGGGGGAGCAACATCACCCCAGAGCATGTTGACCAGCTCTTGTTTTTGCAAAATAATCTAATCATACCCAAGCACTAGCTTTGCATCGGCTACATGCAAACAACAATAGCCTACTTTTTGTTTATTTCAAAGTTTATATTTTAAGTAAACTTTTATTCATTCTATTTAATTTACCTTTTATTTATTGTTTAAAAGTAGCCTAAGTGGCATACATTTCTTAATCTGTCAGTTTGTGTGCAGTTGACAGGGGCTATGTAATAATAGGGCACATTTTTATTTATTTTCTCTATTGGCTGCCCGGCAGTCATTAAGTTAATGTTAATATTTGAAATAAAACTGGTAAAGCTCTAAGTGAATTTGACTTTGTTGTATTTGAAGGAATGATTCAACATTTTTCCATGGTCCAGTATTTAAAAAAAAAAAAATAACCAAAAGAAATCCCAGGAAATCGTAATATCGAATCGCAATACTTACAGAATCGCAATACCCACAGAAATCGCAATACATATCGTATCGCCACCTAAGTATCGTGATAGTATCGTATCGGGAGGTCCCTGCCGATTCCCGTCCCTAAGAAATACATTATCGTAACTGTCACTACCTACCTGAGTGGTTGGTACTGTCATAACCAAACTGTCACTACTTGTGCAAGCAGCCAGGAAGATAGAGAAGATGACAGGGGAGAGAGGATAGATGGGATGGTACAGGAACTAACAGTGGGAGAAGGAATGTGCAGATAAATAGAGGAGATAGAATGTAAATATGGGAACATTAGAACGAGATGAAACAGCAGTGAGACAGCGCCAATGGTGACTGACGGGTAAGATATATGTCGAAGAGGCACGGCTGGTGTTTGTAGGAACCTGCATCAGCCTCTATTGTATTTCAGCCCTTTGTGGTCATGCATGAGTGTGCTTAGGCCTATGTGTTTCTGTGTGACAGGGGGTTGTTGGGGGTATGTGATATGGTTGAAGATTGGAGGGGTGCTGTGTGCCGACAGCTGGCTTCTATAAATAAATGTCGTCGGCAGGGGGGGAGACGGAGAGGGAGAGGGGGGGGGGAGAGAGAGAGAGAGACTGATACAGATGTACCGAGAGACTAAAAAGAATGTGGTGAATTCCCTGCGCTCCGATAATGACTCGCTCAACATGCGGAGCAACCAATCGGCAGCCCCCCAGTGGAGTCATGTGCTGGCTTCATGCTGCCTGTCTTTTGTGAGATGTGTCACGATGGAGAACCACTAAGTGTGTTGCTGTTACATTTTTATCTCACATCAGTGTTGCCCTGTCCGCTTCCTTCCTGCGTTGACTCCTTTCTGCGTGTGACGCAGGGAACTCATCCCATCCAGAAAACAGCAGGAAAAAATAAAAGTAAAGGAGGCAAACAGAGTAAAGGCTAGTTTAGAAGGTTTAGACAGAATTTCAGTGAACGTGACTGTAAAAGACAACATCGAGGTGATGTCTTCAATTTTTCCGTTTGTTTGTTGGTCAGAATTACTCAAAAACTGAAATTTGGTGGATGAACGGCATATGAGCCGAGAAAGAAATTATTGAATTTTTTCAATTTCTGTAACATTGTGAGAAAAAGCAATTTTTATCAATTCCACTGATATGGATGACATATCAAGTGAATTTAAATGTTGTCTCATAAGGGGAATGTTGGGCCTTGGTGTAAGGTATGCACTCTACTGAGTGCCATTCTAGTTTGTCATTTAATCGCCCAGTCGGATCAAGTCCTGTAGACGAGCTGCTTGGTAACGGCAACTGATTGAGAAGTACTGTATCACTGACACAGGCAACTTTCATTCTCCCGCCTCCAGTTACACTGTGTGTGTGTGTGTGTGTGTGTGTGTGTGTGTGTGTGTGTGTGTGTGTGTGTGTGTGTGTGTGTGTGTGTGTGTGTGTGTGTGTGTGTGTGTGTGTGTGTGTGTGTGTGTGTGTGTGTGTGTGTGTGTGTGTGTGTGTGTGTGTGTGTGTGTGTGTGTGGGCTTGCGTGTGTGTGTGTGTGTGTGTGGGCTTGCCTGTTTGTGTGTGTGTGTGCGTGGCTGCGTGCATCCGTGCAGGGTTGGGTTCAATTCCCTGCCTTGGCCCAGCCATGAAACACTGAACACCTGCCAGTCTTCCTGCAGAACCGATGATCCTAGTTTACCTGTTGGCCTGCACCTCCATGTGTGTGTATGTGTGTTTAAATAGTCAGTATGGGTGGGGCCATGTTATCAGGCGACATCAGTACATCAGGAGCCTTCTGGCTCTGACTTCCTCTGTTTCTGCTTGCATAGCAAACCACGAACAGACTTGTGAAAGACATACTTCTGTCGGCAGTCTCATATGTGTAACATACTCTAGCTGTACTGATTATGTACATGTGTATGAGGGAGAGAAGAAAGGGAGAGCGTGTGTTAATGCAAATTAGATAAATACTTATGCTAATGTTTAAACAACATCCTGACGCTGTCAGTCAGTAGCACTGGCAGAAGGACAAACAGTGGTTCAACTCTTTATGTCTCAGTATAAACCACTGTTACATTAGTTTTGTTGTTTCATTGTGTGTGAATCACTTCAAAATTAATCACTGTAAGTTAGTCTAGGATATTCCTCTGTGTCTATTGTACATGATATATGAAAATGCATTCATTATGATCTTTAAAAGGAAACCTGCAGAAACCCTACTTCTGTTTTAAAAGTGGATTATTATTATGTTTATTTGAAGATAAAATGAAAAGTGTCCTCTTGGTTTTAACTTCCTTTGAAGCCCATTTGTTTTCTGCCTTCAGTGTTTATACGTTTAGAAAAATGAGTCTTAAAAAAGCATTTATTGCCCAAGCAGGCAAACATTCGACCCATGACTTGTCTCTGTGAAATGTGCCATCTGCATATCTATGCAGAAATTTGAAAAAGCTTTAAAAGCAAAAGCTATGAAGTTATGAAGCCGTCCAAGCAGTCCATTTAGAAGCAACTAAACGATTTCCTGTCAGCTCAGAAGCCACTGAAGTGCATCGACAGCCTGTGAGCAATACTTGTAGTGAAGTGTTTGCTCCTCCACACACATTGAATTGAAGGCTTTATGTTGAATGTACAATGCTGTTGAAGAACACTGTCTAAAGGAATCAGTTACCCATGCAGATCACCCAGCTGCATGTCTGAGGAAACGGCTAAATGATTTCTGTGTGTCACTTCCTCACCCCCCCGTCCCTCTGTCTGACTCTGGTTCTCCTCTCTGCTCTGTCGCTGCAGCCTTTAGCACAGTGGTGCCGGCTGCTGCCCAAAGATGCTACCAAGATGCCGGAGAGTGCGTGGAAGCTGGTCTTCTACACCCTGTCGTGGTCCTACACCTCCTACCTGCTCTTCTTCAGCTCCTACTCCTTTTTCCACGACCCGCCCTCTGTCTTCTACAGTAAGATACACACAAACAGATGATGTGACGTCATGTGAAGTCTATGTACTCAGCACCACACATGTTTAGGATCTGTTCAACTCTCCAAATTGCCATCACATTCAAATACAAAGAGGTGTAAAGGCTAAATCTAATCTGAGAATCTATATTTTGGGAATGTGTTGAATTGAAATTGAATTGGGCTATTATTTTGAACCCAGAATCAATTCTTTGGTTGGATAAACCTCAGAGAAATTATATTTAATATCACAGAAAGAAATCAACTCTCTTAGCCTACTTCTAAGGGCAGATTCAGAGCTCAAGTCGTTTAAATCTCAGGAGACAGAAGGCAGCAGCACAGTCTATTATAGAGTCTCAATGAGGGCAAAATGCCACTTTGAGTATTGAAGTGAATAGATTTTTAAAGCGGTGCATTCAGGATGTGCAGCCTAATGCTTCATGAATATTCTGAGCATTGAGTTTAACAGGTCTGTCTGTTATTGATACATTACTAAGTTTTCAGTTCATATTGTCCGAATATGGGAAATTCAGTTCGTAGCAAAACACAGACAATGAACCGTGACAATATGAACACACATTCAATCAATAAAACAACAATAAAATAAATTAAGAAGTTTTTAAAAAGGTTGACTGTGGATTTGATAAAAATCATAAAGTCCTATGTGTAAGGTGATAACTTGGATTACCTCTTCTCTGTCACACATTTAAAAACAACCACAGGAGTCACAAAAATAAAATAAAATGAATGTGTAAATTAAGCGTATGTATTGCACTAGGTACAAAAGGAAATAATAACATTATTTGTATAGTACTTATCTAAAAAGGCTGCAAAGTGCTTCACACCAAAAAAATCCATGGCAAAATGAGGAATGAATTATAATAAAGGGATTCAGTTACGATCAGCTTTGTGAGCCAAATCATAACATAATATGGTCAAGACCTTAAATCTATAGAGAAACAAATATATTGTACTTTGGCCCTTCACCTCTGAACTAAGTAGAGGGGTTGGAATTGGGGAATGGTCTTAGCTCCTTCAAATCGATCTTGCCTTTCTTCAGACTTGGTGAGTAAAGCTGTTGCTGGCCAATAATCTGTCTTGACAGTTTTATCCAGTCTCACTACAGGAGGAAGTCATGTAAGTGTAAACCATTCAGCAACCCAACTGAGACCAAAAGTTTTCCTGATCTAATAGATTAAGTTCACCTCCACCACTCTGAGTGGAGCAAGCAAAGGCTGTTTGACACCGCCAGGTTCATCTTTAGCAGCGGCATCACCTCTAATAGCCGTCAGCTTGAGATGCACAGGAGCAGTGTGATTCAGCTGGACTGTTAGGGAGAAACAGAGAGAGAGATCTGAAGCTACAAAGAGAAGGTGAGGATTTAGAAAATGAGACCTCTAAGAAACGGGAAGGCGTGAGCGAGGAGGAGCAGAGGTTGTGTATCCTGAAGAAAAGAGTGGACGCTCCGATCTCCAGGAGGAAAAGAGAGGCTCCTGTTCCCATGCCTCCTCTTGGCAGCTTCTCTGTGGCGATCCATCCAGCAGCTCACTTCTCAATGTTTAATGACGGAAGGTCCAATCAATAAACATTACACACGGCCCCTGAGCGTAACCCCATCCCGCCTGAGACCAACCTCCCTCAAACACCGAGGAGAAAGTTTCCGTCCAACATCTGATAGCTTTCAGAGACATGAGCACTCCTTGTAGCCTCAACACACATTTGGTTATCTGTGACCGAGTCGACCCCCCCCCCCTCTGTAACGCTCTTCAGAGCAGACTGGACCCCTCACACACCGAGTACACCAGCTGACCCTTCTCATCTGGCAGCCACGCCGGAAGTCACTGTTTATGGTTCAGTATCTGCAGATATTTTTAATACTCTAACTATGTCCAGATGGGTCTATGTGTGTATACAACAATGATAATGCTGTGTATACAACTTATTCATCATCTGCAGCAGATTTGAACTGAACATGTGTCTTTACATTTAAGTGACTCGTGTTTAAATTAAACATAGACGAATTAAACATTACAAGTGTAAATAAATGAACAAAGCAGGAGACATTATTTTGCAAATCCACGAAAAAATCTATGACTTTTTATTAAAAGACAATTAGTACATTTAACTTAACTTGCCTAAGTAAGGTTTTAATACATTTAAATAATATAATTGCCTTTGAAAAAAGCTTTAGCAATCGGAAAATGGTTTGGCCAAACGCGTCATGCTGTGTTTTGAATCCGCATCCTTGTTTTACAAAGTTATTCGGATAGTAAGATTTCTTGTAAACTTTTATCTGTTTCAGGATAAGAAGCTTTATCAAAAAAAACACATTGATGGGAAATATCAATTGGCTGATTGTAGCCATCATTTTTGGAAAATAGAAGAGCTGTTTTCATGGATGCACAATTTTAAATGAGTAGGACTACAGCCATTTTATCATGTTCCTGTTGTGCCGCCTAAAGAAACAAATTTTTACAATTGGTGTTTTCTGATGTAAAAGGTGTTCTGGTGCAAACAGGATAAAACAATTGTTGGGGTTCATCTCCCTCTATCGTTTAACAACAAATCCCTGAAGTTGAATGAAGCTGGTGAGAGATGGAGTTAGAAATCTTTCTCTTTGAGCTCCTGTATCTGCTCCTCACCGCTCCCCTTGTCTCCTTCCTGTTCCTCCAGACTGGAAGAGCGGTATGTCAGTGCCTACAGATATCGCCATCGCCTACCTGATCCAGGGCAGCTTCTACGGCCACTCCATCTACGCCACAGTCTACATGGACGCGTGGAGAAAGGACTCTGCCGTCATGGTGGTGCACCACATCATCACACTGGCACTTATCTGCTTCTCCTACGCCTTCAGGTATTTTATTCCTCGACACACTTTTGACTTATAGGTTTTTATAGGTGAGAATAAAACTGTGACCGAACAGAGGAATAAAATTCAGCCGCTGCTGCATCTGATATTTAAGACCTTATTTCAAATTGTCTCATCGAGTTTATGTCTCGTTACCACATCGAGACAGTTGAGACACACAAATGAGCACAGATGCTCCGAGTCATGTGAGCGATAAATTACACTGTGGTCATTGTAGTTCATTAACTCGCTTTCAGCAGCTGGCAGCATTAACTACGGCTTCATGCATTTCTCCCCCCAAAGAAAATGCAGAACAGAAGCATATCTGGTTGGTTGATCTTAATTTTTCCGGTCGGACCAGAAAATAAAAACAACAGCGAAACAAATAAAATAAAACCATTTTACACAAAGCATTATATGCACGTAAAGTTGTCTAGCTGAAAATAGTAATTTCACAGAAAACATGAGATAAGAGCCACAGTTGTTACAGGATCGGGGAAAACGGATAAAACCCAAATCTGAAATTCTTCAGTGGGTACGTTTCCAGTAATTAAATAGAAGTAAGTGTAAGAATTGATTAAAGAGGGTATTGCTGAAATGTACACATTTTCTTTCTGTATGTTCCCTCAGATATCACAACGTGGGGATCCTGGTGTTGTTCCTCCATGACATCAATGACATCCAGCTGGAGTTCACCAAGCTCAACGTCTACCTGAAGACCAGAGGTGGACGTTATCACCTGCTCAACGACATCCTGTCCAACACGGGCTCTGTCAGCTTCAGCATCACTTGGTGAGGCTCAACAAACACACACACACACACACACGTTTTCCTGTCTGCTTCTTCTTTTAAGGACATGTGTCATCATTCAGTTTGTGCTCTTCACTGTGGTTCCATCAGGTTCTGGTTCCGTCTCTACTGGTTCCCTCTCAAAGTGCTGTATGCCACGTGTGTGTCCAGCCTCCAGTCTGTGCCCAACATCCCCTTCTACTTCTTCTTCAACACTCTTCTCCTCACCCTGCTGCTCATGAACATCTACTGGTTCTTGGTGAGGACACGATACACAAATACTGCAGGTTCTACAAATCAATACAGGTTTTAGGATTGTTGTAGGTATAAAGTACAGGATACCATGTTCCCTCGTGTGTGTGCCTCTGTGCCGGCGACAGCCTGTTGTCTGTCTGTAAAGGGAGTTTCTCTAATTAATGAGGATATGGGGTCAAAGGTCACCAACCATGTTTTTGGTCTTGTGACCTTTGACACCTTCTGGGAATCTCTTCAAATTTGGTTCAAACGTGAAAGATGAAATGTTTGAACTCCGGTGGTCGAAGGTGATCTATGAGTCTCCACTGGTTGGTGGAGGCAGACAACCGCAGGGGGGTTATTCTAGTCTTTTTTAGAAGTTTTATCATTTATGGCTGATGTTTATTTGCCTGTTACATTATGACATGATCTGATCCCTTTGTATTTTCTGTTTCCCCGCCCCCTCTGTGTTGCAGTTCATTGTTGTGTTCGTGGTGAAGGTGTTGAAGGTGAAGGAGGTGAATGATGTCAGGGAGTATGAGGAGGAGGACGGCAGCAAGGCGGCTGCAGCGGCAGGTCTTCACAGAAACCCTCAGGCAGCAAACAAGGATGCTGATGATGCTGGACATCACAACTCTGCCCAGGGGTGAGCAGCACGTTCACATGCTGTCATTGGTTCCATCTAACACAGGCCCCACAGCCAGCTGTTGGCAGGTTTTCACTTTAGATAGCGAGTTATTTTATGAGCAGGCAGATTGGCAGTCAAACAAACCTGCTGTTGTAAGATGCTATTTGTGTAATTCCACTTCTAAATGATTAGTTTTAGCACAGGCCATTACCAAACTATTAAATAGAGTTGGGCTGCTGAAATGTGGCAGGATGTCACACCAGTGTTAAGTCCTCCCAGAGCAATGTGTAGTGCTAGTGGGGCTGCACTGATGTAATGGAACCATGGACTGTATTTAAAGATGGACGACACATCTTCCATTCCTCCACCATCACAAAGCAAGACAGAATATCATGGATACGAACACTGCCTGCTCTGAAGACGTTATTTGGAGTCAGAGTAGGGTTTGGGGGGCGGAGCTGCAGCATGATACACACGCTCGACCAATCGTGAGTCAGTCTGAGCCAGTGGTCACCACCTTTTCGAGCCCAAGATCACTTTTTTAATTCCAAACGTAAGCTGAGATCTACCAGCCTGATATCTTCTATTCACTTTTGAGGGTCTTACTTATTGTTTTTTGCAATTTCTGTTAAAGGCTGAATGTACAAGAAATAAATATACAAAAAGAGAGGCAGTTGGGCAGCATTTTCTATTCAATGGAAAATATTCAAATTAATATCAATTCATATTTCCAATGCACAATATGTAGCTTCTCAGTTCAACATTGCAGAGGAGCTGCTACTGCAGCACAATGTTTTTACATATAGGCTTTGATTTGAATATGGACATATGATTACTGCCTTGTATGAAAGAAGTCCCTTGTTCTCAAATGAATACCAGAACTACACAGTATGAAGCCTTGCATCTTCTGCTCCTGCAGATATTTCACAATACAAAAACCCTTTTTAAACCAGGGTTAAAAAGGTTGTAACTCAATCATCTCTTCTACTGTGTAAATGAGAAGTCGGCACTTTGCACTGGTGAGCTTTAAACAGGAAAATGCTAACTCGACTAAAGCCAACGTGGATCTGTTTGAGCCTTATCTGAACGTATGGATTCATCCGTGTTTATCAGCCTTGTAGTATCGGACCAACATGAGCAGCCCCTATCATCTTCTGATCACTATCACTGCGGCCTTTGACCCCTACAGCTCATATGACTCCGCTGACGACTTCTTCCCCCACACAGAACATTCAGAGATAAAAAAGCCTGAAGGCAGCATCGACTGTCCCGTCGAGGTACAATTTAAATATTTGATAACTCGGGCAGATTGAGAGATTATCTCCGTTGCCTCCTCCCCTCTTCCAGACGGCAGGTGTAGATGCGGAGCAGTGCTCCCTCTGAGCCTGTGTACTAAGCGTCCTGTAGGCAGATGGGATCAAAGACGCTGGGACCATATGGACGTGTGATTAGGTGGCTTCTTATCGGACTGGCCTTGAACACCACTGATATCCCCTCTGCCTGCTAATTCACCTCACCCAGCTGACCAGCTTATTCCCTCCTCCTCACCCCTCCCTCATCTCTCTCTCTCTCTCTCTCTCTCTCTACAGGAAGCACGTGCAGAACGGGGTCACCAAAGAGAAGCATCTATAATGGGCTCTCTGTCGCCACCACCTGGATCTAGGCTACAAGTACAACCCAGACGCCCTCTGCGGGATGGCTCCCACTCAAATCGCAGCTCCTGAAGGGAAGAGTGCTTCACAACAGAAAAGGAAGGAGGAGACCAAGTCAGGGCGCATTGTTTTTTTTTTTTTAAATTAAATTTTTATCGGTTTTTAGAACATTTGACTTCATCACTGTTTAGTTTTCGGTCTTGTTTTTTTTTTTATTAGAACACTATGAATGTCGTTTCAGGTGACTTTAGGTGTAATTGTTGCTAACTTAACATTCACTAGATTGAGTAGAAACCGACCGGTGTGAGCTGGGCTGTGATTGTAGTCACAGGCTCGTATGAGCTGTAATTATCATGATCAGCACGGCAGCACAAAGCCCAGGTAACGGATTAGTCCTGTAGTCCCCTGTAGTAACCCACCCCCCCCCCCCCCCACAGATAAGAGACACGCTGACCCTGTCGCGGTGAGACGTGTTTGCCGTCACTCCCTCTCCTCCTCCTCCTCCCTCTTCTGACTCCGTCCTCCCTCTTTCTCTATCTAAGGGAGAAGAGGCTTAAAAAAAAGAAAAAGATCCAACCAGAGGGGAACATCCCATTCTCATGGGAGCTGTCTTTATGTCGGCAGTGATGCTGGAGAGCTTGTCCGGTGCTGTTACACCACATGTATTGATTTCTCATAGCATTGCACAAGTCAGTGGTGGCGACGGCACAGCTCTGCTCCCCCCTCCCTGCATCCATTAGTGTGAATGGAAAAGCCACATAGATGTGTGTGGGTGGGTGTGTGTGTGTGTGGGTGTGTGTGTGTGTGTTTCAGGATGCGGAGGAGCAGCCGAGTCTTTTAAATCCACAACATTTCACCTCTCAGTTTGTCTCTTGTACTGATGATCAACAGGCGATGGGAATATTCACTCGTTCATTCCTGTACAGTAAAAAAAAAAAGCAACCTTTTATTATTCTTATTTTTTTTGATTCCCGGGTCTTTCCCCCAGCGTATCTGCTGCTGCACTGACATGAAGGCATTCAAGCTGAACGCTGCTTTAATGACAGCCAATTGCTGGAATTGATTGAGTGGGTCTTAAGTGTCACCCTCATGGTTTTAATTTGTGGAATCGAATCACGTTCCAACCCGTTCACATCGATCGGGGGGGTCCGAGGAAATAGGGAACAACTGCCCAGAACTTGTTTTTCAGATAAAAATACGAAATAAAACATGTATGCACACATTATTGTATTTAGGAATGCATGATATCGGAATGATTTAAAAGAAAAAAAAAAAATGCTATGAAATTGTCTTACAAACGAACATTGAAGAAAAAAAAAAAATCATCTGTGTAATCAAATGTCTTTATAAATGTCTGGAACTCTTCCCGAGCGGTGAGCAGCGGCGGCCGCTGGACACACGTGACGTGGGCGGAGCCACAGAGGAACGTTCGTCCGGCATCGAAATGTGAATCTTTCAGGTAAATCCTGCACACGAGAGGATGTTTGATGCCTTCGAACACGTTAGAGTGAAGTGAAAGATTTCATTCTGACCGTCCTCTGTGGGTCCCGCTGCTCGACCCCACGTGTGTTGAGTGGGAGCAGCTGCTGCACCGGTAGAAAACAAGGGATGTTTCTACTCTTCCTACCTTCTCGATCAAATTCAAGCTCTTGTTTGGATGAACAGCTGCTTGTGCTGCTGGATCAGGCCGCAGATGTCGTCTGTCCGAAAGCGTCCGTCCTTTTTGTTTTCTCTCGGTTTATCTGTTCGTCTTCCACAATTCTCACCTCAGCTATTTGAGGTGTTGAAACAAAAAGTTTTTCAGCTCTCACTATTATTATTATTATTATTACTATTGTCGCTGTAGTTCAGGTTATAATTGTTGATTCCTTTTTGGAATTGCTGCTGTTTTAATTTGTTTCTCTGAGAGCACTGTGTAATCCAGTTGTTGTTTTATTTCTGCCGTGTCAGTGACGTTCTGCTCCGATCATTTCCAGGGAGACGTTCATCATACACAACAAACATCTGGATTTAGTTTCACAATCTCGTCTCTTTTAATCTGAATGCTGGCTCACTCATTTTACTGTAGTCATTACACATGTGTTCTGTAATGTGACATGCTCTATCAGGCATGTCGCTGCGTGTGTAATATATCAGACACTGTGTCTGACTGGTCTTTACTGGCGTGGTGTTCCGACAGGAAGTGACCACCGGCGTCCTGCCTGCTCAACTGTGAGACTAGAGTATGATAGTTTGTTGATTTATTGTTTTGGTTATGATGTGATAGCAGATGACGAACAGGTGGGATGACGCCCACAGAGGCCTGTGATCTGGACTAGGTGCATCTGGTTTGGTACTAAGTGCAGAAGGTGCCTCTTCAGTTTCTCCTCCGCTGTGTCAAACTACAAACAGTGCTCTGAGCGGTGAGGGGTGGGCGATATGAGTACGTACCTAATCACCACCGACTAAATCTGGGAATTTTTTGTTATCATTAATATCCTGCTCACTGTACTCTAAACATCGTGGGGTGTATTCAGAACAATATTTTTAATCTATTACATGTTTAATTTGTTCCCTCGCGAGATGGTTTCCTGACACACCTGTATAAGAGCTGTGATATCACCCTGTGTATAAATGTCAGCACATGAAATGTTGTATATTCTGATGAGGATTTGATCCGTATTGCCCACTCCTGACTGCTACACCCACCACTGATGGAACTGTCCAAAACTGAATGAAGATTGAGAGAAAGTCACTTTATTTTTTTCTTTCTGATCTGATTTGGCTGATTCTTGTTTCAATGTTTGATGCAACATTGGCTCACACCTCACTTACACATCTTTGGTTTACGCTGTTGGACACATGGCGCCTGTGAAGCTCAGTTCTGTCAGACACTCACACACTTTATGTTCAATCAGCAAAGTACTCACACTCACAGACATCAATTCCCTTAAGGCATTGTGTTTTCAGGTTGTGACGATGTACAAACGTGAACAGTGCGTTTAAGTGAAATCTAAGATTAACTGATTAGATTCGAGTGGTCAAAGGTCACTGTGATCTTATGTGAGTCTGGAAAAAACTGTATGTAGACAAACTGCCCCCTGGTTGGAGGATGGATACAACCACAGCACGCTGATTTGAGTTTATTCAAGATCGATGCATTATTTTCTTGGAAATTGTTGAAAGCATCAACAACAAAAACAAGGATCCGCTCCAAAATTGAATGGCTTCTTTCTTGGCCAACGTCCAATCGTTCCATCTAGTTTCCTGGAAATCTGCTCAGTAGTTATTAAGAATTCTGCTGACAAACGGAGAGTGAAAACCTCCTCAGGTCTGGAGTCTCGGCTCCGACCTTCCTCTAACATCAGCAGAGGGAGGATCCGCGGGGACAGCAGCTCTGACAGAGACACATATCGTAGAGGCTGTGTTGGATGTGTTTTGTAGTATATGTAACGGGAGCTGTCTGAAGTGACTCACAGGCGTCATGTCATCACAACACAAAGCATCTGCATGATTGTGCCAAATCGCCCCCCTAAATAACGAGGCGAGTGTTTGTGGGAGCTGGTGACGAGTGAAGAGGAAAAGCTCGTAGAGAGCGGCGGTCTGCAGAGAAGCCCTGCAGGTGGTTCTTATAAATGCACTGTAATTTATTAGTTTTGTTTTTATTGTTCATTGGTAGATCTAAATTAGAAGGGGAAAAAAAAGGGAAGGGGGGAATTTGGGATTTTTTTTATAAGGAATTTCTGGTTTGAATCACAATTTAAATCAATCAAGTGTATTTTAATTATCTCAACAAAAGTGTAAACTATGAATTGCCCTGTTTGTTTTTTCCCTCAACTGTTCTAAAAAATTGGATCACTTTCTGAAATCTGACCACTTGATGAAGACTTGCTCTTTTGTAATACAGTTTTAATACCATTCAAGAAATGTTTTACTTTCACTCTTGCTCCTCTCCCATAAAATAAAACGTGTCATTAAAACAAGGACGTGCGTTTCTCATGACTTTTCCGTTCTCATCGTTTATTTGAAATCACAACTGATATCGTTTCCATCGCACGGATCAAGAATCGTGGACGAGGTGAAACACGAGCTCAGAGCAGAGTTAATCTCAGTGCACACGATAACTGCTTCAATAAATTAAAAACTCACATATACCACACAGTATTTCCCTCATGTTCGTGAATACACAGTCACTCTCTGTTGCCGGGGAGGGGGGGGTACAAGTCATGCAGTAACACATGGAAAATACAAAACGGTGGAAAAAGAACCCATAACACACAAGGCAAGAGGAGGGCAGAAAGATCAGGGAAACAGATACAAAGATATCGTTGAAGTGACAACTTATTATCTGGATGTGTTTAAGGTCATTGATCCAATTTAATCCGACATTTTAAGACACTGATGTATAAATACTGCAGCTCTGGCTCAACCACCATCTTAACACAGCTTTAAAAAACCTTCCAAGTTTGTTTTTGCTTCAGTCAGCTCAAGACATGATTTCTACTGATAAAAAAGGAGTAAAGGGGGAGTTTTATCTCATCGACTCCCACCGGCTCCGATTAGACAAGAAACCACGACAGTTGAGTTTTACCTTTTGGAACGTGAGCGTTCAGATGAGAGCTTCAGCATAACTTTTTTTTTTTTTCTTATCAAATCGGGATAAAAAAAAATAAGAAAAAAGGCATTGAAAATGAGAACCATGAAATCACACAGCAACAGAGAAATAAACCTCGAAAAAAAGAATCTGTTATTACATTTCTATATATTAAATGGGGAGAAAAGGGAAGTTTCATACACACAATTATTTTGTAAATGATTTTCTTTCCCATTCAGCTTTATTTTAATTTACTCACTACCATCAAGATTAAATAAATCCTACTTCACATTTTATTTAGACAACTCGTCTTTTCCGTAAACTTGTATTTTCGGAGTCATTTTCTCGTCTGCTCATTGCAGCACTCGCAGACCTATATCTACATTCTTAGTGACGTGATCCTCATGTCCTTACTGACTATGAAGGGATGTGGAAGCAAGAGATCAATCAATCGATGTAAAAAAAACACGGGGAAACAGGCGGCCTCGACAGGAATTCATAATTAGGAGAATTGTCTTGTCCTTAAAAAAAGTGGTTGGTCAACACGTCTCTGCACAAAAATCTTTTCTGGGCTAAACTCTCACATTTTCCCTCCAGTCGCTGAGTAAACATGCAACTTGACCTCGTATGGTAGCGTCACAAAATCTCACTTCATGGCATCTCACACCTCTGAGGTGTGAAAACACTTTAAATCGAACAAAAAGAGTCAAATAGTGGAACATTTCCAACGCTTGGTGTTATCAGAAAAGAAAGACGAGACATCTGTGGAGAGAAGAATGATTCCTGATTATTCTGGTCCTTAAAACAGAAGAGGGATTAGGTTGGCAGCAGGACAGGATCTGACATCATAGTTTGTGGATCAGGATTGAGGACGTGGAAGTGATTCTGCTGGTTGGAAAAACCGCTGCGAGAACTGCAGCTCGGCCCAGCGCCTGTGTTCTTACTGGCTTGAGTTTCATGTATCAGACAGGGGAGGGGGGTCAGGAGCAGGAAGGAGGCGGGGGTGTGTTGGATTAGTGGACCTTCGCCTTGGGTTGAGTGATTCTGCGGACGACGCTGTAGAGGACTCCGAAGTTCTGTTCAGAGACGACAAGACAAGAGACGCTGATCAGTTCCAGAGAAGAACGGCCAGCAACACATCAGCACATTTAGAGTTTAGACTACATGACTTTCAAAGTTCTGGGTTCTCTGAGCAGTTCACACAACCTGGTCTTTCAGTCATGTGTCATGCACTACACAATCTTCCACCAGGAGAAACCCCACGAGTATAATTAGTTATGCATGCTTTAGGTTTAACTATCCAATAGGATGTGAACACCTACATGTAACACAGAGTGACAGCAATTCTGGCCATTCATGTAAGTGCCTTTAGAATGGGTGATTCAAGTAGAGGGAGATACTGGGAGGCTGTGGGAGACATCTTCAGACTTGGTGGTGACAACTGCACATGTTACTCTGTTGGAGTTTGTATAATGTTCCACCTTCTTGTCTCCTTCATGCATCAGGTCTACATTAAAACCTTCTGCATAAGACATCAGCTGCTGCCTAAGTTCTCCTTTCACCAGCTTCCAGAAAACTTCCCTCCCAGTTTTTTAAGAAATGACAGAGGGTGACATGCGTGTATGTAACATGTTGCGTGGTGGAGAGGAGCTACAGACTCCTGCATGGGCAGCGACTCACCAGGATGGCGAGGTACATCACCCCTAAGTAGGCTGCGATGCAGACAGCCAGCAGCAGGTCGAAGATAGCAGGCTTCACTCTGAGGGAGAGAGAGCAGCAGCAGAGAGATGGAGCGTTAAACAGTGAGTATAAAAAGAGAAAGACAGTAAGTAATGACTAAAATGTAAAAAATGTAGTTATCTGAGGATTAATTGAAAACCAACGAGACAGACTCATGATGTTCCAGATAGCCGAGAGCTGGGGAGCTTTTACCGAGCGACAGTAAATCAGTACGAGCTGCGGTAAAAGATTATGGCGGGAGAGGAGGAGGAGGAGCTGATTAAAGTTTACCTGTAAGCATTCATCGTTTGTTTGAGCTGGTCATAGAAAACAAACTCTGGATCCCTGAGGAGGAGAAAGATCAAAACTGTCACTTTAACATCAAGAGCAGAAAACGGATCAAAATGTACAAATATGAATTTTATTTCTTGACGATCCCCATTTGCTGCTGTGACCTACATTTAAAACCCAAACCCAGTGTGCATCAGGGTTTACTGTTCACCCCCCACCCTGGTGTTTACCTTTTGTCAGCTTTGACATAGTGTCTCTTGACGTCCTTGAGGTAACGCCCGAGGTGATACTCCAGGGTGGACACCACGCTGCTGTCTTTGTCCAGCAGCTGAGCGGCACGTGGCTGCGCTGTGAGCCAGTCCACCGTCGCCGATAACTGCTCCTCCTGAACCTGCTGATGTGGCACATGCCAAATTATTATATCACACAATATGAACACTGTACAGGCAGAGAGAGATTCACCAGCAGCCTGTGATGCAAAACACTAGAGTGAAATACAAACTGGAGATATCATTACATTAAGAAATACCCATGTTTCTAAGCAACATGATCTGCTTGCTTTTATATTTTAGTTTTACTGAAAAATATTCTAAATATTTGGAACAGCAACACAAGTTATGACCTGAAAAAAAGGCGGCCAATGGTCACCAATGTTTATTTTCTTGTAGAGATCTGTTACGTCTGTGCTCACATAAGAGCTTCATCAGGAGTTTCCAGTATTGGCAGGTACAGCTACTTGTCTATTGCACCATTTGAGTAAATGTCAGTTTCATTTTAAAGCAACACAATGTTACTCTTATAGAGCAACAGCGCCCTCTGCAGCCGCACATGTTGAGTTAGTCTGTTGGGCTGCGTGTCTATAAAGTGTTTTAAATTTATTTACAAAAATAAAGCTCATGGATCTCTGACTGCAAAGTCCTACTCTGTGAAATAAAGCACTCATTAACAGAGTTAGAATTCTTGATATTTTAAAGCTTTCCTGGCTGAATATTGGAGATAAACTGTTTTTTAACTGATCTAAAGTTGGGAATAACTGGCTGGGCCTGATTCTGACAACTGAAGCGGCAACTGTGAGTCAGCCGCAATTATACGGTTGCAAATTTGAATAGTGTTGCTTTCATCTTGCACATTTATATACAGGATACACGCATGACACCGGCAGAGTGAACCTGCTTTCAACTCAGCTGTATTCAGAGTAAACAGCTGTCATGGATGAATCTATTACACTAAATCCAGTTTGATTGTGTAGTGCCAAATCACAACGTACAATCTCTGGCCTTGTTCTTGTGATCAGTTTTGCTCCTGTGACACATCACAGCTAAACTTTAAAGTGACGCAGTAACCTGCTAAAGGTTCTACCTGCATCACTGCATCTCTTACAGTTAATGTAAATTTAATGACTTACCATTTGTTCAGTGAAGATCTGCAGGTCTCCAGGGGCGCCCTGAGCAGCAGAACATAAATATCACATCACAGGCAGGAAAAAGGCAAAACTGTTACTGCCCCGCCCCCCCATAAATTGTCTCATCATTCATTCATACCTTCTCTGTGAGGTTGTAGATGACCCTGGCCAGTGCCTCTGCTACCACCTTGGTGTTCCTGCCAAGTTTATTCACATCGACGTGTGGCCTGGAAGACACAATCATACGTTTGCTGACAGTTAGAGAAATAGGAAAAACTCTACAAAAGCATCAGAGGAGAAACCACAAAGCCTGCGCAACAAGTCACAGAGGAGAGAATGATCCCAGAGCAGCCAGAGCACCCAGGCAGCTGAAGAGTAACAGAACCCCAGATAAAAGAAGTAAAGAGGATTAAGAGAAGTCAAACAAACAGTTTGTCATGAAAGTGACATCAACCATATGAAGTAAGACAGCTGGAATGGGAACTGGAAACGGAAAATTGCAGTAAGGAACCCACCCAGCAGGGGGCTCTCCTGCTCCGTGGTGAGAGGAGGGGGACACTGACCGAGAGTCCATGATGCTGGAGCGCTCGGCCAGGCGGTGCGAGGGCAGGTGCGACAGGGTGAAGGCCGGCAGCCGGCGGATCCCGAAGCGCTCGTGCTCCCAGGCCAGCATGTCGTCGGCCAGGTTGATTTTCTTGTGGACCATGGAGAACTTGACCTCCGGGTACTGACTGCTCACCACCTGGGAGGAGGAGGGGGGGGGGGGGGGGGGGCAGAGGACGACAGCCGCTGCGTCAGTTTCCTGAGACTTTTCTACAGACTTAAAAATGAAGGTAGATAGATATGAAGAAGATATGAGCCGTTCATAGACATACTGGTATCAGGGTTTAAGTTTGCTGATAAGCTCCAACATGAGACCTTCAATTTACCAGAAGAAAAATAAATGCATGAACATATTTTCATAATTTGAGTTTTATATATTTGATTGTTTTTGTCTTTTTATTTAAACTTATTTACAATAAAATTTGTAGTTCAACTGTAAAACGTCAATCTTAAAGAGCTATTCTTTTTCATGAGGGTTTGATAATGTCATCTTAGGATGTCAATTTCTTTTCAATATATAAAATCAAGCTAATTTGACTCCCTAATAACAGCACTCTTATACGCCACAAATATCTAGTCTATTTCGACCTGTTTTAGGATCTAGCAAGAAATAAATGCCTAGTTTTTTAAATGTATCACTGGGAGAAATCTTTGAAATCAGTCTTTAGTGGATCAAGCAGCATCATTCTTACCGTCTCCAGCTCTTTGAGCAGAGTAAACTGTGGAGTTCCCTCTTTAGGAGGTTTGGACACATGGAGGTGCATGGAGTCTCCGTTCCCCAGAGTGTCCAGACACAACACGAAGGCCACATTGTCCTGCAGCAGACTGGAGTCTGTGGTCAAACAGAGGGACAGGTGCAACAGGTGAGAGAGTTAGTAAATATACATTTGTGAAGAATGTTCAAACACAGAAATATCAAAGCATATATAGAGAGTAAAGACTAAGTACTTTTATCAAACAGGCACATAGAGCACAGTGCATGATAGTCATGGTGTCATTTTAATCTGTTCTATACTTGTTTATAAGTTCTGTGTTAAAGATGCTGGACGTTACCTGTGTGATCCAAATTCTCCTCGAGCCAACGTTTGGTGCCCTGGTAATTAAACTTTCCTCCACCCGACACGAAGAACAGCAGGTTGTACCTGAAACAACAGGATTCACAAATGAGTCAAACAAAAGTGGAAGAAGGAGGATGTGAGGAGATAACTGTCTTGAATAGTGCTTTTATAGTAAAGTCCATTCCTCCTTTTCTAACCACATTCAGCTGCTTTAAAGTGTTTTTACTACTGAGCACTTTCAGTGTCTAACACAGTCAGATCTGATCCTTACAAAGAGCACAGTGCTCAGCTAAAGGTCAATATGGTTCTCAAAAACACTTATACTACTGTTTCATCATATATCAAATGCACAAGTGAGTTTGCAGCACACAGCTACATAAAGGTGTAAAACAAATATGTTGTTCGGCTTGTTTTTTGCATGCAGGTAAAACAGTCTTAAGGTGAAACAAAATTATCTGCAAAACAATCTGAATGTGGAAGACGCTGTCGTTTCTCACCCAGCGTGTGTCCTCTTGTAGGTGTAGAGTTTCGAGAAGAGACGAGCCAGCTCTAGTAACATGGACACTCCGCTGCCGTTCGAGTCGGCGCCGTATGACAGCCACTGGAAACAAGACGCACAGAGTCACATTACTTTTCTGGCCTCATCTCTATTTACTGACATTACTGTCTTAATTCCTGGAATATTATTGTAAGAATTTCAGCTAAATTTAAACAAATCCTCCAGAGATTTGCAGACAAAATATTTCTGCAGCTAACTTCCCTGAATGTTTAAAAAAGGTATGAAGGAGGATTTGAGAGAAGAAAGGAGCAGTGAACATACTGGAGCAACACCGAACGAGTCGTAGTGGGACACCACCACGATGGTGGGCAGGTCCTCTCCTCCGACTCCAGCCAAACGACCCTGGTGGAAATCATAAGAACAGATCAGGAACTGAAAGTGTGTCGCATTGAATTTAGCAAGTGTGTGTATTCAAGTGTTAGGCAGTGTTACTGTGCAGAGCTGAAGTGAGTCACACTCAACCTCCTGACCACAGACCTAAGACCTGCTAATCCCCTGCAGTGTGACAAACACTTTCTGCTTCTGGTTTTAACACATATCTCAAATAAGAAACCGCTGAACTAACACTTGTGCTGCTGTATTTTGTGCCTTTCTGACTTTAACAGTTTCACTTAAAACAATGCGCGATGCCATTCACTTCATTTCATGATATAAAAAAAAGGACTGAAGCCATCACGTCTTAACGAGTCCGGATAAAAAGAAAGATGAAGCATGACATCAGAGGCCTGTACTACGAAGCAGGGTTAAAAGGCAACTTTGTTTTACCCGTACTACGAAACTCCTGAGGTACGCTTCCCCCCCCACCTCTCCTTTGTGCATATGTTGTCACGTATTGTATGTGCAATGTAAACATGTAAATAAATAGATATCTCTTCAAATTAATGAGTGTTAGTTATTGTATGTTATTCTTTCTGAATAAAGATACAGAATTCATGGCTCTGATCAGTTACAAGTACTTGTTTTGTTTCTTTATATATTTAAATATATCCCACTTGTTTTCCACTTCGAGTCAATAATAGCAATTAGGCTGAACTGAAGTCGGCGTTATCCATCACTGACTCCCTTTGTTAACTCTGAGTTCAATCAGAGTAGGTTCAACTCTTTTCACAGTACAGGTCTATGGTCTAACATTGAACAACAGGTTTTGCATTAAAATATTTATTGAAGTTTAATCTTGACAACAAAATTAATGAGAAAGACAGGCTAAAGAATGTGTCAGTTTCTGTGTGAATTCATCTCTATGTAACAAAGAGAAACTGAATAAACACAGAATAAAACTGCCGCAGTGAGCCTCTCTGATCAAATTCATCTTTGACTTAAACCCCTCAGGCTTTTAGTAAACACAGCAGTTTTTGTTCAGGAGTTTAAGCCCACTCACAGAGAGAAAAACACACAATGGGCACTAAGCTACTGCAGCAGGTAGCCCACACTAGATTCCCAAAGCCTGTTACAGCTAAGGGTACCAGGAGACTCTCTACCTCCACCTCACAAGTGGATGTTTGCTTATTTATCGCCTGGTCTAATTAGTGAAATCAGTTTCTTCAGAAAAGCAAAACCATAATGTGAAGTATTAGCGGCACATTGCCATGAAACAACGTTAAAGGTCTATTAATGACCCAATTAAAACTATTTTCCTTGACATCAGAAGCAGACCTCGCACAAGTTTGTGCTTTAATGCTTTTACCATTACATCTCAGAGACTTTAAACTCTTCTCTAATACATCCAACTTGAGAAAAGGGGTTTTAAAGGATTAAGGAAATACTCCTGTCTTGTGACACGACATTGTGGTATTTTTTCTTAGGGGAATCATATACAAAGCTGTTAATGTTGATACAGGACAGGAACAACCTGGGGCTAGAGAGAGGTGACAACTGCACCTGAACAAACAACGGTCACATATTTATAAATACAATTTACTAAATCCAGACCTAAAATATAACAAAAAACAGAAATCTAATTTAATACTGAAGCCTTAGAAAACAGAGAATATAGAGTACTGTTTCAAAATTTTGCACATGATTATGATATTGTGAGATTTTTTTCAACCAATCCACTGTCTGGCAAATGAGGAAACCTATCTGTAAAGAATTGCATGTGCAAACTATATTTTCTATTCTAAATTGTCTCTTGAAGAAGAAATAAAACTTTTGAAGCAACACATTCATGAGATAAATATTGAAAGCCTGAGTACACTGACAGGTTTATGGAATGCCTGACACATTGGAAAGTCTCTCACCTCTAAACTGGTGATGGCCCAGTCGTTGACTGCTTTGCTCTGAGCTCCACTGGTGACCATCTGGAAGCCGTTTGCTGTGGCCGTGTGCAGCAGCACTGCAGAAAACAGAGCAAAAGGAAATTCATCACTGATCTGTGTGCTATCCACTCGTACATTGAGAGAGGGTTAGGGTGTGTTACAGTTGGTCTGGTGAGTACAAGACAAACAAACAGATCACACCAGCAGGTGCAGTCTGGAGTGGGATGAGTTTCACCTTCAGCAGCTGACAAAGAGCCCTGTGAGGAGGACGAGGTCAGCGTCTGGGTGTAGATGGACAGCAGCTCATCGTCCTCCATGGCAAAGTACACGGGGACGATGGTCTCAGTCGCTAACATCTCTGGCTCCAGCTCCATGAACTGCTATAGGGGTTGAACAGATGGGAACATCAGGTTTAACATAATAAACATATTAAAGACATTAGTTAAAGTCAAAAGACACTTAACAAAATATATAATTTAAACATCTGCTCCTGCTGCTTTCCAGAAGGAGTAATGATCCCACTCGTACAGTGTGAAGTCAAATTAGTTACAGCTTATGCAGTTATCTTCACTGAGTTAATGCCAAATCTCAGTAATCAAGGAATGCTTGAAGGAAATCCTATGTCTTAATTTTAACCATTGTTGTTTCTCCTTCATAGTATTTTCTATAAGTATGAAATCTGCTTCCTGTTTACACTGGCAGGCCCCTGCCCGGTGAATGGTCACGTATAACCCACATACGTCATGTACGTTGGTGTAGGGCTAAAATGTGTGGAAAGAGATCGTTTTAGACTTAAAACAAATACATATTAGTACCAAAGAAGCCTGGCACACTAACACAGGGATATCTGGATTTTTTTGTCTTCTTCAGCTGAATATGTGTGGATCAAATCAACAAATGTTTTGCACAGTTTGCCCTCGATACCAGCGTGACTTTCTTTTGAAGATAGAGGAGAAAGGCCACATTGTTAGTTCACAACACCAATGAGGGGAATCAGTCGAAGGCGAAAGACAACAAAAGTCGTATTTGTGACAAGGGTGTGTGTGTGTGTGTGTGTGTGTGTGTGTGTGTGTGTGTGTGTGTGTGTGTGTCAGTACCTGCACTATGTCCTGGGGCATAGCAGACATGTTCTTGGGCAGCGTGATGACCACAGCCCCCGCCGACTGGCGCAGGGCTTTCTGGTACTTGTCGTAGGAGAAGTCCGCCAGTCGCATGATGACACAGCGGCGACTTAGTACCTCTGCCTCCACAGTACGAGCCTCGGTGTTCAGGATGGCGTTCCTGGTACCTGGGGACAACACGTCCATTAATCACCACACTTCATACATGGACTCCTGTCTTTGTGTCCAGAGGACCAGGCGAGGAGTAACACAACAGACCCACTGAGACAAAGGTCACCAGAGGATGTGTGGAATGGGTGATCTATTCGTCAGCTTCTAATGATTACCATCACAAACACTGGAGAAATAAAGAGGAAACTTCACCTTCACCTGCTCTCACACTCACACACAGTATTTGAACTTAAGATGTGATTAATATTCATATCCTGCCATCACAGTCAAACCTTAGCGGAAGAGGAGGGTTCCTATTCGTTGACCTATATTTTGACTCTACCCTGTGTAACATGGATTTTTCAGTGATGCTAAGCTTATGGTGAATCCACACCTGCAGCCACAGTTTTAAAGAGAGGACACACACTTTAGCGTTTGCACACACATTTCAATTCCAGGTCACGATCCTGATATGGCGAACGATGCTAAGCGTTAGCATTAGCAGCTAGTTAGCAGTAGCCGCTCCTGCGTGCTGTCATTCACGGAGGCTGCACGGAGCCACCGGGGACTCGGACCCACTCACGGACCGAGTCGCCGCCGGGACGCGGACACTCTTCCCCGGGTGACTCCCCCGGAGGAGCACCGGACTCACCGTAGGGCTGACCCTGCAGGTCGTACTGCTGCATGCGGTACACGGTGAACTCATGTGCCGCCTCGGCCGGCAGCGGGGACACCAGGATGAGCACCGCGGGGATAAACACGATGAACGTGAGGGGGAACGACGACTTGAACATGTTGTCGAACACCTCGCTCGCCTCCTCGAACATGTTGGCGGTTCTGTGGAGTGCACGGCCCGGGATGGAACTCTGTTTTCTGCTGTCACCGCTTTCAACTCAGCGACAACCGGGGACGAGCTGGAGCTAACCTACGGGAGCCTCTGCTACGGGATTGTGATCAGGCACATGACGGGAGCGCCTCTATCTCTGGACTGAGACTCCAACTAAATCCACAGTGTCACTAGTTTCATAGGATACTTCATTTCGGTTTTAATTGTGTTTTAAATAAAGTGTTAACTTAAAAGATGAATCTGATAATGAAATATTCCAAGCTGAATAATCAACGGTCCTTCAGGGATCTAGAAGGACAGCTACAAATGTAGAGGCATGGAGTAGTTATTGCCACTAGATGGCGCAGTACACCACATCTCTGAGATATGGACTTCAATTAAACGAAATTAGATTATCCCTAAATATAAGATAAACAAAATAATAAAACCAATAACTTGCTATTATTATTATGATAATTATTATTTTTATAACGATTATTAGTATTATTATTAAGGCCCCGAGCACTGACAGGCACTGACAGACAGTGAGGCCCTATTGAAATTGTAAGGATTATTATTATTATTTTTCAGGCAAATTCATTTGCTTTTTTAGTGCTTTAACATGCTTATTCTTACCAAAATTTGCAGAAAATTAGAAAGTGGTATAAAAGTACGTATTCTGGAAGAATTTTAAGGGGCGTGGCAAAATGGCTCAATGGTGCCCCCCGAGACCCCTGGAACTCTTTCACATCGACCAATCTTCACAAAAATCGATACACAGGAGTATCATGACCAGACATACAAAACAGTATACAGGTGCAATTTTTCCATCTTCTTCCTGTTCTTGGTTTCTCATGGGAATGAGCAGGTAATCCAATCCTTAATGTTAATATAAAGTTTGGCAGCCTGCTCATTCCCATGAGAAACTAAGCACACAATGAAGATGGACAAATTATTGTGTGTGTGTCTGTGTCATTCTATGCTGCTTTTGATACACATTTCAGAGAAAACCATTGTATTTTCTACTTGACTACATATATTGGACAGCCTTACTTAAAAGTTACTTTTTTATTTTTGGATTTGAGATAGTGGATGATTTAACATGCTTTAAAAACCTATTGTTTAAGAATAACCCAGTAGTTTCCAACCTTGGCTTCTGACGCCTTACAAGAATCACAGTGTGGGACACATTTAATTTAATATAATTCTGAAAATTCATGCAAAACCTTGTAGTTTATTTTGGGTGATCAAATAAATGACATATTGTTCCCATCAACTAGCACAAGGAGTAAGAGTATTCATTACTCATTAATCAAATCAAACCTCTGGCCTCCTGAACTTTTACTTTGAAGGTGAGCTGTCTCTCTGTCCCCCTCTGGATGTCGTCATTCAAGTTTAGTTATTATCATTATTATAAGGTTTATTGTAATCCTTATTGAAATATTAATAGCTGCATATTGTTTTCATAGTTTTGGGATGTTATCATCTAATCTTGAAAGAGTTAATCCATTGTTTAATACAACTATCGAATTAGGCTATATGTTAATTATGTTTTTGATAAAGCATCACATTTTGGTTAGTTACACTTAAAATTGATATTCTGCTCATGTTAATTGAAATGCATCTGATAAATTCAGCATCTTTTTCATAAAAAAAATCACATGGTCAATATATTTTTGGGATATTCACAATTGAGGCACAAGTCAGAGTTTTGGCTCTGCAAGACACATAAATATAAAATGCATTTTATGTCATTATATTGTTTCGGCAGGGACCTTGAACAAAGAGATTTGATCTCTAAAAGAGAGAGGGTGCTTTGTACCAAATTTAGTATTTTAGACAATTTTCCATCTGTTTCCTTTGGCCATATGTGTCCTGCTTTATCTCAGCAGATGTCAATTAAGTGTCAAAAGAACATTTGGAGTTGATAAATAAATATAAAAAAAGTCCCCTCTTCTTCTCTTCCTGTAAAATATTCTTGCTGACTCATCTTGCACTTTTGGGCATTTAGATAACACATCCAATCAAATTAAAGCATTTCACTCAATCACTTAAAGGGAAAGGTAACAGGATTACTAAGGGATCCAAAAGGCTCTTCTTCTTCTATCCATCCATTAATGTGCACATTAATTGGTTTTAGACAAATAGGTGAGGGGATATGAAAACGCTAGTTTTGCTTGGAATCAGCTTGTTTCACATCCTCTGCTCAAATGTGTGTACAGTAAAAAATGTAATGCAACTGATATTAATAAAAATAAAAATAAAAAGTCCATCTGCGAAGAGCAGGAAATCATGGTCTCTCTCTCATCTCCTCCATCCCCGTCACTCTCTCCTGGGGCTGCTCTGCTAAGTGGGAGATTAATGCTGATATGATGTCCTGCCATCCTACTTAATGGACCTTGGCGTCATTATTTCCTGTTGTATGAGTAATCCATGCCCAGGCTGGTGAGAGGCTGAGCAACACACAATGCATAAAACCAATTTAGCGTGGACGCTGAGACTCATTGTAATGAGTTCACATTAATGAGGAATTAGCATTTGCAGATGACTCACAGTCTGGTCTGAGGAAAACATGGCCGCTGCTCAACATAAAGACAAAAGTAGAAAAGAACACTTGTTTCAAGAGGAAAAAAACATCCTTGTGCCTGATGTGCGTGAGTCATGTCACATGAATCTTATTCCTCAAAATTCATAACATCCTGTCATCACAGGATCAACACAGAGGCTCACGAAAAAACACACGTGTTCCCTCGCGTTCATCAAAAAAAATCCTTAGCATTGTCGCTCCATGACTTAAGAGTACTTAATTTAGTCTAACATTGATTTTCTGGAGACTTACTCTAGCCTTAACCAGTTACTACTTAACCTAACCCTTAACACATGTCTCAACTTTTGTGCTTAATGGTATACTAATACTTGATTTTTGTCCCCACAAGGACCTTATTAGGACTGCATTGACTTCCAAATATTGTGGACAGCCTAACCAAAACCGTATCCTTAACCAGGACCACATCAGACCTAACTCTAACCTTAATCTGACCACAATTCACATCTTACTCCAGACCTTAACCAGGACCTCAAATATTAGGTTCGGCTTTGGTCCCCATAAGGTCCTGACAAGGTCAATGTTTATACTGGATAAAGTCCTAAAGACGTAACAAAAACGAATACACACACACAGAGACACATACACGCACACACACAATGCACACGCTGTTCAGTGTCCTCATTTCTTCCCAGTGCTCCTGGGAATGTCCTGAGTCAGACCAGCCTTTGGTGGCGACCCCCGGCCACAGGAAAACACTCGCTCTCTCTGTGCGACCACACAAAAGGTGCAGTCACTGTGTTTGTGGGTAAGTAGCACTCTCATTAATCGAGAGATCAGCTCCGTAGTAAAGTAAGCAACTTCTGTGTAGCTTGCCTATGTAAGCAACCCCCCCCCTCCTCGGTTTATCGCCCCTTCCAATTCTTAGAGGGTGCTGTC
The DNA here is from genome assembly GCF_963576545.1 of Limanda limanda. Lineage (NCBI taxonomy): Eukaryota > Metazoa > Chordata > Actinopteri > Pleuronectiformes > Pleuronectidae > Limanda > Limanda limanda. The sequence continues at coordinate 15,197,922 of NC_083644.1, read as the reverse complement.
ATTTTCTCACCATGCTGGCAGGTTGCTAAAACACCGGCCACACTAAAGTGCTTCAACCACCCAGCGACAGGGTCAGAACCACCGAATACCAAAGACGTACTGTAAGAGGGAGTTGCTCTTTGGACCGAGCCCTCCACACTAACACCACTGTCCCCACACAATGGTGGTTCAGATCTATGGAGCAGGTCTTCTGAGTCATTCACTCCTTAAAACACTATAAACCTCTGGATAATGAGCAGAGGCTTAGAAAACAGCCAGATCCTGCTTAATGGATGGATCTGAGTGGTCAGAGGATCTGAGTGTTTTTAACCTGACACTTAATCCACTATTTTGAGCTCGTTAATCATATATAACCATCCCTTGATTAAAGGTTGTTGGATCCTGACTTCATTATGTTGAGTCTTCATCATGCAAACATATTAACGTATTAAATAATATCCTGTAGGTGGAGTTCTGTCTGTTTTTAACCTGTGTTTTGTTCACATGGATGTTTGCCTGATCGAAGCCTTGAAGGAAACTAGATTATAAAGAAATAGAGTGACACTGAGTAGAGCACATACTTCAAGGCCCAATAGTCCCCTTATGAAACCACATTTAAATTCACAAATCCAGATTTATATTTAGATCTGCAACAAATTGAATTTAATGGTAATCCAACCAGTAGTTTTTTGCGTAAACCTAAACCTCCTTTGTGGAGGTAAAAAAAAAAGACTTGCCAATTATAGTTTGTGTACAGACTTTCTTTAGTTGCTGTTGTTAGATAAAATTGCCCAAACAACAACAGTAGCAACTTTGAAATATCTTTAAAAGTTTTTTTGGGTGCAATCATCCATGAAAAAAAAATCTTCAATAATCCTGAACTGCAGGTTAAACCCCTGTATTCAACATTTTATTTAAATTAAATACTTTTACTAATTAGTAAAGAGCACCAAAAATAGAGCCAGACTGGCCCCTGTTATTGTGATATTTCATACATCATTTGATTATTAATACTGATGTATCAAAAGATATTTGAGAAAAAGAATGTAAATCATGTTTTTATCAGTTTAAAATCAACTAAAAGTAGGAGCTGTTGTGTTTGTCTTAAATTAGAATGAGACTTTAGACTGCTAAATCATATACAGCTCTCTACCTTATGTACGGTAGCCCAGATGGACAAACTTAAAAATGATGTTGGTCAATGGTCAATATAAGCATCAATAAGAGATACCTAATCAACACATTGACAAAGGTAGAATGACGTGTATTCTGGTCGGCCGAGAGGTTGATGTGGTTGTAGAAGTTTGATGATGAAGGAAAGGACCGCGGACCAAATACTTACAGTATAACAAAGTTTATTACACAGAAGTTTCACAGGTCAGGACGAGCTCTAGAACTCGGAGAAATCACACAGCCAAATGGTGAAGTCTGACTTCCAGGGGTCGGACACACAGTATATATAGAGAGAGTGGTTCCGCCCATGACTTCAGGTAAATGCCGTCCCCCATGGGATTTCTGACTAAAGAGGGACATGTTTTTGTGTTCGAACATGAAAACACATTGGTCAAGAACATTCCTTCTACTCCCATCCAATAGCTAGTGAGAGGTCACTCTGAGAGTCAAAGGTAATTTCAAAAAGGTAGAGAACTTCTAAGATAAAAATCTAGAGGATTCTCTGAGAATGTCTGAGAGTCCAGAAGGCAGGTATCATAAACGTAGGCCTGTCATTATGTTTTGAACACATACCAAATTGATCTACTCTAACGAATATACGACAATAAGCTGTAATGTCTTTGTGTTTTAGTGGATAGTTGCTATTCATTGAATAAAAGAAGTTGTACGATATAAAGTATTACTTTGTGAGTGTTTGAACTGCACTTGCTCTCTCAACACGGTGATGATAGAGCAGGTGTGTTTATAGATATGACGATGCCCCTTAATACAAAATATGACCATTCTCTTCCTTTCCTCTCCTGCTGATTTACAGTGATTTGTGGCCACAGGCCCGGTGGAGGCAATATTCCCCCCGGCTTCTTTACGTAATACGCCAATTGATTTACCAATCTTTTTCATTACGGCCGGTGGAAATAAGACAGAGAAGAAGGGAGAACATAGTGTATGACAGCTGAACGGCAGCCACTGAGACCATGAACCGATTTGGTTGCGCGGGGCAACAGTCAGATAATGGATGACGAGGCCTCTTGGAGCCAGCCGTTCCATTAGGTTTTGTTAATGCGGTCAGCGGAGGTTGGCGCGGCTCATCCGCCTTCATATCCACTTTCAGAGACGCTCACTCATGCTGACCACTGGATTCAGACAATCTCTCGCTTCTTCTCCTGCTCTCTCTAATGTCTTGCTTCTGCTGTTATCTTCTTTTCCTACTCTCTCTATCCTTGTCTCTCCCTCTTCTCAATCCTCCTGCCTTTATTCCTCTCCTCTTTTCAGGGGAGCACATCTGTTTAGTGTTGCTGTCTTAGATTAGTTGGTGGTTTTCTTACAGCATCGTCGCAGTGGGTTGCACAAGAGCAAAGGGTGCACACTGTCTCTGGGTTAATACGCCGCGGGATTTGTGGTGGATTCACCCTTTTGCAACACAGAATTCTTCCACATTTATTCTAAAATAACTGAACTTCTCTAATTCTATATATGCATGTCTCTGCAGTGTGTGTGGCAAACTGGGAAATCAGGCCTTGTGAAATGGAGAGAGGGTGTGTGTTATGGCCGAGTACTGTGTGTACTATGTGTACTGTACATTGTGGGCGGGACTGAGAAAAATTCATGAATGGAGACATGGGTCTGTGCTTGTGCATGAATGTGGCAACCACTTCCTGCATCGTGCCGGGAATGTAATGACTGGAACAGATCTTAGCCAATACTTTCCCGTTTGTCCATTTTTGTCTCTATCTATCTATCTGTCTGTCTGTCTGTCTGTCTGTCTGTCTGTCTGTCTGTCTGTCTGTCTGTCTGTCTGTCTGTCTGTCTGTCTGTCTGTCTGTCTGTCTGTCTGTCTGTCTGTCTGTCTGTCTGTCTGTCTGTCTGTCTGTCTGTCTGTCTGTCTGTCTGTCTGTCTGTCTGTCTGTCTGTCTGTCTGTCTGTCTGTCTGTCTGTCTTTCTGTCTGTCTGTCTGTCTGTCTGTCTGTCTGTCTGTCTGTCTGTCTGTCTGTCTGTCTGTCTGTCTGTCTGTCTGTCTATCTATCTATCTATCTATCTATCTATCTATCTATATATCTATCTATCTATCTATCTATCTATCTAAACATTATTTTGGTTTGAATATTGTTTGAGAATTTATCGATTATGAAAATACACAAGTAAACAAAATAAAGGTCTCGTAGTTTTTAGATATGTTAATGAAGAATTCTTACATATTTTATCTTTAAGTCAACTTGTGCTGTTTTACACTGTCTATGATAAAGCATAACTAATCCTAGTTAACAGGATATATGGATTTGTTTACCTTGGTATATTGTGTACTATTTATTCTGAGGTTTTCCCGAAATCTTTCTCATAGCTTACACCTTGAGTCAACACCAAGCCTGACCTCCCCACTAATCGTCCCTTCACCACCTCATACCTGTGCATTTCCACTAGAGCGACCCTGACTTCTCCCAGTACAAGCAGGCCGTTCCACTCCGCCTCGACTTCCCTGTCATGTTTCTATCTGCCAAGGCTGGGGCACCACAATGGACGCCTGTGCCTGTTGACCTTCTCCCTCACACAGCACTCCCCCCACCCAGCCGAGCGGGAAGCGGCGTCTCTGCCAGCCTAATAAATACAAAAACAAATTGCAGCAGGTTAGAAGTATGCAGCGTGGGCCGGAGCTGTTAATGTAATGAACTTGGCTTCATGGAAATACGAGGCAATTAAACTCCCACGGTGCCTCCCTCTGGAGCCAGACAGACAGACCGAAGGGGGGGCGCTAGAGACCCAGGAGGGAGACAGAGAAAGAGAGAGAGAGAAAGAGAGTGAGAGAGCGAGAAAGCGAGGGGGGAGAGAGCAAATCGGGGGCTGAAAGAGAGAATAGAGCCATTTAACAGGCTCACAGGAGTAGGAAGTGTGCAGGCTGTGATCGAGCTTAAACACCAATTAGTCATGAGGCTGTCTCGTCCGGAGGTCACGCCGGGCCCACAGGAGCACCGAGCGGCCATCGCTCACCCTCCTGCTGTTTGTTTTGCTTGTTTGCCCCCCTTATTGGCCTGATTGGCCTGATCGCTGAGTGATTGCCAGCCGGGTGTAGGTCGTTCAGAAGGGGAGAGAGAAACAGGAAGACGGGGTTTAGTGTCACATGTTGTACCGACAGCTGAATGTCTGATCGTGTATTTTTACATTTTTTTTTTATTTAGAAGGATCCCCATTAGCTCTACCCTAAGACAGAGGTACTTTTAGTGGGGTCCACATTTAAAACATACGTAGTGGTTATGCAATTTTACCTTTGTCATGATATAAAACACTAATATATCCAATTCCATAGAAGCGAAAACTGCAAACCATGTGAGATAATACTACACATTTATGTACAGTACATCACCATCTAGTGTCACAAGTATGCTGTACCAAAGTGTTTCCTTATTTGCTTTTTGAACACACATTTACGTGTCACGTTTATAATTTCTGTTGGTAGTAGGTTCCATGACTTCATGGCTCTGTATCCCACAGTGCGTTTAAAATATTTGGTATTAGCTCTGGGGAGTGAAAACCTACCTTCTATTGCTCGTCTAGTGGCATAGTTATGTGAGGCTACATTTTTATTTAGTTGCCAACAGTATTCTGATGATTCTTCATGCAAACAGACAAATTGTACCGGAATCAATCTTCTACCATCTGTTGAAAGAAAAAGTCTTTACACTGCTTTCTCACTTACTTTTCTTATTGCGGACTCCAGTTAATCGTAAAACCAAGCGCTGAATTTTTGGAATGACATTCTGGGACTTGCAGGACTTCACTTTCTTAAGTACAGGGGACTAGGTTGAGGCAACGTGAAAGAAAGTTTACTAACTATCACTGAAAAAAATTATTCAATCTATTGAATACATATATATTTAAAATATCGATTGGAGTATTTATTTTGAAAAATACACATTTTACAGCGCAAACTTCTGACATACATGCAGTATGATTCTTATCATTTTGCTTGACGGAGTAGTTTGATTACCACCACGCTCTCTATTCAATTTGAAGAATAGACTGTAAATAAAGACTGGCGGTACATCTCCACTTCCTCCCACTATCCAGAAATTAAGCCAAAATATCTTGGATACAAACACTGACATCTTTCACCAATGACGTTTGGAGCGTCATGTCGTCAAATCTTTATATCCAGATAATGATTTGTAGCCAGCAGCCAGTTAGCTTAGCTTTCATGCTGCAAAGAGTGGTAAGAAAGGAAAACAGCTAGCATAGCTTTATATTAGCTTCGCCTGACAGAGCAACTAAATCAGCAGGTTTACCAAAACATTAGACTATTCATTTAACATGTTTTTGATCGACATGAGATCACAACTGGACAACACAAACCACCGGATGAAACAAGCAGAGAAACTCTCATGTAGACCTGAATCAAATGTGAGACGTTGATCTGGTCCAATCAGGAAGGCCTGATCCCACGGCTTTGGCCACATCTGGTTTGTAATTGGGCATGCTGCTGTGAGGGCGATGCAGAGGGTTGAATGGGCTGTGGAAGGCTTTGTTGTCCTCCATCCCGCCAGCTGGAGGAGGTTTATGAGGGAAGTCCAATATCTGCCGCCGGCCCATCCCAGCGTGGCTGCTGCAGCGTGGCATCTGCCTCCTGAGCCACGCGGCCTGAGTTATTCTATATCACTCTCTCTCTTCTGTGTGCTGTCTTTGTTTGTTATGAATATAAATATTGTCTGGCATTTGCCAGATGTACAAGAGAGGGAGAAAGGAGGAGGGGCTAAATGATGGAAATTCTGGTGAACCCTCAGGAAGTAATCAGAACTAGGACACACAGGAGAGAGAGGCGCATGGTTTTCTTCTTATTTTTCTTCTATTTGCACCTGATCTGAGTTTTGTGTGAAATGAGACTGTCTTCCTGCCACATGGCCCACTCTTCTGTATTGGTCTCTGTGGATATATCAGTCCTGGCCCACAGCTTATCGATATCGCCGCTTTCAAGATATCAGCACGGGGCATTAACCCGATCTCCCTGCTCAACACAAAACATCTGGGCTGCTGGTTGTCATAAAGCCGGCTGACCACCTCAGTGAGAAACTGCGCTCATGAAAGCTCTTTGGTTTGAAGGAGCTCAAAACATCTGCCGGCTTTGAAGCTACCAGGAAGCCGTGCTCTCACTCAGCACTGATAACACTCAGGCCTTAGCGCCAGAAACTCACATCCATCTGCTTGCTGCAAGCAGGAAATGAAGAAAATGTGATGAAATGAGTGTGGAAAGCAAAGAGTGTGAAGTTAGAACCAGTGCACAGTGTGGCGTCTGAACAGGGTTTGCGCCAACTGTGGACTAAGAGTGATGACTTAGTTTATATGTAACACCACATACTGGATAAATGTAGTGCAGATGGCAGATATGGGATTGCATCATGGGTTGCATCTCTTTCAGGTGATACGTTTAATAGCAACAGGTGGTAGAGATTTTTTCTTCTTTATTTTTTAAGTTTTTCTACATGTTGTCAGAGACTTTCCCCTATGCTTTGGATTGAGCCGATTCAAGCTACGTAAAAACCTGTGTTTATCATGATGCTTCTGTTACTGTGTTATTTTGTCTACAAGCCACACAAAGCCATCGATTGAAGTTGGTGCACATTAAGCTGCGTGTGCCGTTTCATGTGCACAATTCGAATTAGAGTGGAAACCAGCTGGTTCAAAGGAGCATGGCGCCAGTTGAGCTTTGGTGTGTATCCTTCATAAACTCCACAAAAACAATATATTACACATACTACCGAGGATGATTTAATACAGGGAATATTAAAAAAGATCCAGGAATGCTGTCTTTAGTACAGTAAGCCTAACTCAGTCCACAGTCCCTTATGATGTAGAGTGGCTAAGTTATTTTCACTTAATATTTTTTTTTTACCTTAAATTGAATTCAGATTCCCAATGTGGCAGAGGTCAGAGCTGTCGACTCGTTCGGCTGCAGTCTTTGTGTGGAGTTTGCATGTTCTCCAGGTTCTCTGGCCTCCTCCCTCAGTCCATAGACATGCAGATTGGGGGATGGTTGTTGTGTCTGTAAACCCTAACCCTGGGATACGCTGGCCACCTGTCAGGGGGTGAACCCCGCCTGTCGCCCAATGTCAGCTGGCATTAGCTCCAGCTCCCCTGCAACCGTTACAGGGTTAGCGGGGTCTGAGTCTTAGTTAAAGGCATTTGATGACCACAAATTGTGTCTTTAGTAGATTCTGGAATCAGTATCATCACCAATGACAATCACACAATATACACATCACTTCATCATTACAACAGGACATAATACAAACACTGTAAGAGCAGAAATCACTGAAATCATCATCTCTCCTGAGGAGATATGAGATGTATTTTGAAGTACAACACAGGCTAATGGGGACGCTCCCCTGTTCTTATGGCTGAATCCCAGATGAGAATGCGTTGAGGACTCGACAGCAGTCGATTCATCATCCCTCACAGGTCATCCATCATCAGCGGCTGGCGTTAAGCCGGGTGAAGGCTCCAGACTCGGCTCGGAGTGCCCCACTGGCTGCTCAGTCCAACATGTGCATCAGAGAGCGCCCTGTAAGGCAGTGATTTATCCTCACTGAGCATGTGTGGAGGTGATACATCGGTAAAAACAGAAAAAGGGCGGTGGTTACAGCGTATATCTATTAAAGTCATCCCACAGGCAGAGAGCTGCAACGTGAATCCATGGCGACAGAAAGGAATCAGACAGTCACATTTTAAAGGACTGAATTTACTGGGTTATGATTCAGATTCAGTTGGATTATCTGACTTAACTAACTTTTCATCTAAGAAATGAAAATGACAGAAGAAGATAAAAAATATTTTGGACGCAGCAGAGGAGCGTCTGTTTTCTTTCAGATATAAATTGCAGGGAATGGTTCAGTTCATTAATACATGAGACAATCAATTTATGTTTTATTTATAACTGTCAGGAAATGTGGTCTCTCCTGGATATCATTCCTCAACACATTTTTTATGCAAAGTTCAGTAAATGTTCATCGATCAGTGTGAAAGTCTCCTCGGTTCCCTGCTGTCTGATCACTTGCCGCTTTTCAAAATGTATGTATGTGTGTATACACAGTATGTGTGTGTCTCAGTCGTACTCCCACCTGTCTGAGCATCCTTCCCTTTGATGCCGGGCAGTGGTGTGTCATCCAGATGTGGCAGCAGAGGAGGTAAGAGTTCACTTAGTCCCCGGGGATTTCCCCCTCTGAACCCCTCGCTGGGATGAGCAATATAGCCGACGTGTGTGTGTGAGTGTGTGTGTGTATCTTACAGCTTCTTCCTCTACCGTTCCTTATCCTTTCATTCTTCTTTTGACTCTCACTTCTATAGTTCTTCTTTCTAATATCTGCGACTCCTTCATCTTACCTTCTGCTCCACTTCTAATAAGTAGTTGTGGTAAGATCTACTGTACTGGATTAAAACGTCAGGATTCTCTCCTGTCTGCATCACTTCACAGTGTATTTCCTTCTATGTGAACTCATTAGCAGTAAAAAAAATGTCCCCGTCTCATAGCAGGAGGAGCACAGGTCTAATTCATATTATCCATAACACCCAGGACCCTGCATTGTGCTCACTATCTCACAGTTTGGCTCAATGACAAATGTCCGTATCACTATTTTCACCTGTTCTACCCATGCTTTGACAAATCTAAATGTCTGTTGTTGGTTGAATGACACAAAAAATGATCTCATAAAATATACAAAATGCTTGTAATCCATCGCATTTACACAGAGTGGAGGAGCGGGCGTAATGAAAACAACGTGCATGTGGCAGTTATGAGCCGAGCTGAGTATGACTCTACATGCTGGAGAAGCATGGGAAAGAAAAGAGTGAGAACTTTCCTGTAGAGCCCTGCAGGCAGCATGTATCACCCACAATCCCTCTCTTTAACGGCTTACAGCAAAAAGCGCCCGAGCTTTAGGGAACACATGTGTCTATTTTCACTCAAGAGTCAACACCACCACGCCCGTGTGTGTGTGTGTGTGTGTTCTAGTTTGTATTTGAGTTCCTTTTTCTCGTTATATCTGGCAAACAATCGAGAGCAGCTGCAGAGAGGGAGCTCCGACGGTCACCGCCGTTATTGATGCAACAGAAAATCTGCAGGACTGTAAAAACTGCAATTCTTCAGCAGCAGAAACAGGCCTCGGGCTACATGATCTGACTCCTGTGTCAGCAAACCTTTACCGTGCCTGAAGTGCCCGTGAGCAACCAACATGAATCACACACTCTCACGTCTGCTGGGTAGGAAAAAAAATGTGAAAATTATCTCATACTAATAGATTCAGAGAAACAGAGAAACAAGACATTACAAAGAATTGGGTGTACTTAATGTGTATTTATATTTAGAGAGTAAAACAGAAATGATGCATAGTCTAAAAATCATCAGTGTCATTTTTCATCGTCGGCCATGCTGCTGCCCTGCGCCTGAAGAGGCGAGCACTGGTTGGGACTGGAAACAGGATGTGGGCAGGAGAACTGGGCATCTGCCACATGCCATGGAGCCTCTGGAGCTCATTTGCATAGGTTATGTATGTGTGTGTCTGTGCGTGTTTGTATAAGAGTTTAGTTTGCATCTGGGTGTCCATGGAAATCCCTGTGTGCATGTGTGTCTGTGGTATTGTCAGTGTGTGTGTGCTCACTAATTTCGGTTCCATGTCCCGAATTAGTGAATTGCTTGTATATAACACGTGTTCATTGCGTGTCTGTGCGCACAAATGTGTGTCTGTGTGTGCTGCCTCCCCCAGTTATTGCGTAGGATTCTTTTCCTGGCATCGCACCATGCATGGCATCCCCTCTGGCACTGTCTGCAGCCCACCCTGGAAAAGTCAAAGAGAGGCAGCCAGGCTGTCTGTCTCCTTCAGTCTGTCATCGGCCTCACCTCTCGATCTTTCCGCTCCGGCAGTGTGCGCCTCAAAATCTACGACGACTGTTAGGACACGAGCTACATGCACTTAAACTATTTATCCAATCAAGAGCATGAATCTTTCTCCGCAAGCGCCATAGGTCTTTTAACAAAAACAAGCGTTCAGCAATGAATGGTTAAACACTGATAGACTTGCAGAATATGATGTGAGATTTGACCCTGGAATTGACTGTTGTGAGTTACAGGAGATTTTCAAACTTTGATATTTACCTCACGCCATGGAGGTTACGTTTGTTTGTTTGTCTGTTTTTGTCTTAGCAGGATTACATGCAACTACTGGACAGATTTGCTTGGTGGAAGGATGTGGTCCGGCTCAGGGAGGAACCCGCTCACTTCGGTTGTGGATCTGGATCAGGGGGCGGACCCAGGAACTGTTTTCTCTCTTTCTCTAACATTGCGATACAGGGCGTTTTCCAACATTTCCGTTTGATTTTTCAGAGACTAATTTATGGAACTTGATGAAAAAAATCAGGCAAAGACAAATCCAGATGTTGTGAATTTAAGTGTGGTTTTATAAGGGGAGTTGGTGAAGGTATGCGCTCTACTGAGTGCCTAGTGGCTGGTATATATACTGTAGAGGGGACTTGATCTTAGCTACTTTATATAAAAGATAAACAAAACAACACTGCTGGTGAATACATTTTTTGCCTTATCTTATTTATCTGTCAGCACTTAAGGATCTGAACGGCTTGCTGAAGGAGTTGTGGCCTCGGGGTGTCCCCGTCACAGTTGTGATTTTCAGCTTTTAACAGCTCATATGTTACTCAAACTTTGCAAGTATAACTAAGACCTAAATCATAGTTTTATATTTCCAGGCTATTTTCTATTTTTAACATTGCATGCAGCTATAATAACTGCACATTGGGCTGTGGAGCCAGATACCTTTGTTGCGTGTCTTTCTCCCATAATCATCACTCTGCTGTCAAATCCATCTATTAATCAGCAAAACACAGAAAATAATTTCCCCTGGATGAAGGATTTGACTTGAGATCTAGTTTAACAAGATATAGGACTCGATATATCCAGAGTTTTCCCCACCACATTTTTAAAAAGGCGGACCCCTCCAACATATGAAGTTGATGCCAGTCCGGAATCTAGAAAATGTCAAAGCTTGGGACTATGTCAAAGTCAAAGTATTTTCTTTCAATAAACAAGGCCACATCATGCAAAGTGTGTACATAGTGTGTGACATTGTGTATAAGCTCAAACATAAAAATGTGAAACATACTAAAACTCATTGAATGCAGTGAAACCATTTTGTGAAAGTTTGGTCTTAGTCACTGAAAATAAGGGTTTGATCCCAGTCGGTCACGCTGCTTCTTAGCTTCAGTCTGGCTCAGTCTGCTGGAAACTCCAAATGCCTAAGACTAATTTAAATAAACAAATAACTCCAGTGGGAAACTGTGAGAATTACAGGCATTCATCAGCACCTTGACTTGAGTAATGAGCACCCATTAATGACTTGAAAGATAGCTTCTTTTTGCGCTGAGACGGCATCACCTCGTGATCCATGATTAATGTTGTCATGCCACGTTCCGTTTCCATCTCGTGAAGTTTTGCTCTCAGAAGTGTTAATTAACGTTGTGCAGATTTCAGAGTGGGTAGTGATTTCTTACAGTCAGGTTATTATTTGTTAGCTTTTGAGAAATCCATCGCTGAGGTTTCTGCTCCAGTGCAGTGGAGGTCAATAAAACTTGACTTGTGACACTCAAAGTCTTGAAAAACTGGTTTGAAATATGTCTGACGTTGCATCTAGAAAAAAATAGAACAGAATAAATGATATAGTTAGGGTTATTTGGAGTTGTGTCGTTGTCTGCTTGTGCTATAATCCTTCTCCTTTTAGCTCTGTTTTTGGTCTCTACCGACGAGTGGAATATTTGTATCATCACTGATTACTCCAATACTTTCACCAGCTAATCACTAACCTTCTCTGTCTGCTGCTTGGTGCTGGGCAGGTAGTGCACGGTAAAGCTTCACTGAAGACAGCAGCTGGATATGGGATTGATGAGAGCAGTGAGAGTGAACCAGAAAAGTACGAGTAAAGTTGAGCATCGTAAAACAGAAAGTGTGAGCTGTTGCTGTAATAATAGAAATATCGCTAATGCAGCTTTAAGCACCACAAACCAAATCCCACTCACCTTCCTTCATTGCATTGTGTTCGAGGCAGCAATCTCAGGGACAGATATCTCAAAACCTACAGGTAAATAACACCTGACATCAGCAGGGTTAGATTCCATTAGAAGACATTGAGAAAATGTGTCATTGTTTTGTTCAGGGTGTTTATCTGTCATTTTGAGGGAGAAACTCTGCATCATTAGCCTCCTGTGCTCAGAAACAGTAAAAACCAAGCCTGGACAAAAAGACAGTGAAGTCAAATTTTCTGCAAGGAAATGATAGGTTGCAGTGATAAGCTGTGCGATATGAAACGGATGGATGGCTCCAGGAACATTGCAGTGGCTGCAGTTCTTGTCCCCCAAACTGCTTTTGTAAGATATGATCTAACTTCAAAGAGAACACGAGAGTTTAATTAATGAATGTTATGTCTGGACATGTAATACTCTTTGAAATACAGTCTAATCTTTGCTGCTGCCCTCTATTCATCTCAGATTTACAGCAGAGAGCAGTTGGAGCCCAGAGAGCCATGTTGCTATACCTCAGCAGGGACATGATTGTTCATTTTCTTTACTTTTTTTTAACTTGTTGTCACTAAAGCTGCTTTTAAAAATACACTGATGTCCACACATTTCCCCCAAATTTTCTGGAGGGGCGGGATGTGAGAGTGCAAATGTCCAAGTCAGTTGCTCCAGACATTTTCCAGAACTTTTCCTGCCAGCTTTCAATTAAAAGGTTTGGAAAATGTCTGAGTGAATCCATGTGGGAATACTGCAGATTTCTATCTAGCATCCAATGGGCGGAAAAAACTGAAAAGAAGATTGCGAAAATCTCAGAATGAGAAAGAGGAATCATGCACATAGAGGATTCCAACAAAGATCGTCAACTTGGAAACACAATAAGAGATGAGCATTTGGTGATAATGGTCGAGGCCAGTGTCAAAAAACATGTGATTTCCTCCTTTGAGTTTATAAGTCTTGTCCTGACTTCATTTCTGAAAACATCTATTCTGTAGTATTTTAATAACACCAAACAAAGAAGTTGAGAGTTGAAGGAAGAAAGAGCCCAGAGAGAAAAGTTTGTTTCAACTTTTTCAGAAACGAGTCGAGTCTCAAATAAACCAGATGATTTCATTCACGTTCAGAACTCGAGTGTTAGCGTGTCGTCCGTCACTTTGTGCCTAAACAAATTTCAAATGTCAGAAAAAAAATTTGATTTGAGATTTTCAGAGATCTGAAATTCTGCAGATAGTTTCTCTTCTTCTGTTTTCATCACCATCTTCATCAAGTGACCGGGTTTTATTCACTTCTTAATCTGCAGCTTGGTGAATGTGTAATAAACTGAGCATCAACTGTAACTGATACTTTTCCATATTATCAGACTTTTTATGAAAATAATTATTAGCAGAATTAAGAATTTAAACCTTTTTTGAGCTGCAGACTTAAAAGTTAAAGTTAAAACTGCGATTGACCACATCTGAAGATCTGTTCTCAAGATTCTCATCAAGAGATGATCGATATATGAACTATGAAAACATTTAAGTGTCAATCTAAGATACAGTGGAGTGTCGAGGGTTAAAAAGAATAAATAATTCAAGGGATTCAAAAAAATTAAAATGAAGTAAATTAGTAAAAAGCAGAAACATGAAAGTTGAGTCACTTTCGTCCAGACGTGTTCTCTGCGCAGTGAGAGTGTGCGGCCGACAAAGTTTTTCGAGACACTTCAGCAGGACAGACAATCTTTTTTGGACACACTTGTGGGGATAAGAATCTGTGACTTTCTGCTTACAGGACGCTCTCTGCTGGGCCTCCTGTCACTCTCTGGTGTCAGACTTAAAAGGCCAAGTCCAAAGCCGCTGCAACGTGCCTGCTGATGAAACACTCTTTGTTGACAGAGTGATTTTCTGTGTTGAACGTATTGATGCCTGCTCTTTAGAGACAAGAGTGGATGTGACTTTGTGACATCTAACATTTAACATTTCTCTAACCTTTACTTTTTCATATATTTCTGTGGAACAAAACGATTTTGTAAGAGGAATTAGATCTGAGTGGTTTTTCTGGCGACATATAAATGACTTTGGTGTACAGGTGTTTGCTAGGACCCTTCCCCGTGAATTACAATTATTCAAACAACCTTAGCAACCGTAGCTAGGCACAGCATGGTGGAAGTGGGGCTTTAGTAAGAGCAATATTGTTATTGTAATTGCAGAAGCCTCTTAGGGATTTAATAAAATAATATTACAGCAAAAATGGACTAAACAATGCATCTTTTGGCTCGTTTGCAGCTCTGTCTTGCTCTTAAATAGATTTCAAAACATTTACACAACTCGTTATCCTTAAAGCTGTTGTCTTGGCGCACTAAAACTAATCTAATATATATAATTTTAAATCTAAACATACTTTTAGAAAATATGGACCAGAACTCTCTAATAAAATAGTCTGGTTTTCAGACTAACAAGAACAAAGCAGTTCCTTCATGGACCATAAACAGACTTTTTACATGGAACATGCAGCTTTAGCCCGAGTTTTTCAGCACATATACATGTACGTAGCCAACTGCACATTTAAGAGCATTTTTACAGGATTCTCCTAGCCTATAGCTAACATTAGCTCAATTAGCTGTCGTTGTAACTCGCACAACTGACAGTTTCTGGCTAAAAATGTCTGCCTCTGTTTGGAATGAAGGACCAACTAAAGATATTCTCATCTGAACTCTGAGGTGACTCAGATCGACCGAGTGGCAACGGTGGACCTGTGGGCAAGGTGAGTGGCAACCTCTTTCTCTCTCAAACACACACTCACACACACACACACACACACACACACACACACACACACACACACACACACACACACACACACACACACACACACACACGCAGCTTTAGCCCGAGTTTTTCAGCACATATACATGTACGTAGCCAACTGCACATTTAAGAGCATTTTTACAGGATTCTCCTAGCCTATAGCTAACATTAGCTCAATTAGCTGTCGTTGTAACTCGCACAACTGACAGTTTCTGGCTAAAAATGTCTGCCTCTGTTTGGAATGAAGGACCAACTAAAGATATCAAATGGTAAATTTGTCGATGTTATAGTTATAGTATGTGCTGCAGTGCAAGAGGTGATAGCTTGATAGTCACTAGCTGCTTAGCAATCATCAAATCCACCTTATTTCGAAATAAAGGTTCAAAATCAAATGTACTTTAATCAGAGGACACTGAAACCTTGCAGCTTGCCTGCCAGCATGAAAGACGTTAATTACTTATTATTGCCATAAACTATTGGGTTAAATCTATTTTTGTTCTTTGATTGGTTCTCCACTCATCTCCTGCCGCGGCGCAGTGGACCATTAGTTCTGTAATGGCAGGTAAACATTTGAGACAATCACAAGGCAAACAGAGAAACACAATCGATGCCTCTCAGCCTCAAGAAATATGATCCTTCATCTGGACTCCATCAAAGCAGCACAGCACCTCCATGAATGAGCGGAGAGACAGACAGTGTCCCTTTAAGGGATAACTCACAGAGGAAGAAGAAAAGCTGCAAAGAGGAAAGGAGAGGAGGTGTGTATGTGTACGTGTACATGTCAAACTGATAGACACTTGGGAGAGAGACAGAGAGAGAGAAAGAGAGGGAGAGGAGAAAGAAAGACAAAGACGGAGAGACCCAACATTGCATTAGTCACTAAGAGCCATTCCTCGCTCGCTAAAGGCTAATGCAATTTCCACAATAAGAGTTTCTCAGCAGAGGCTGTAAAAAAACTAGAGAGGGAATGAAAGAAGAGAGGCAGGGAGGGAGAGAGGGAGGGAGGGAGGAGGGAGGGAGGAGGGAGAACTGGCAGCGCTGCTTCAGGCTCTCATATGGACAGTGGATCTCTTGGGACAACTGCCTAAAAGTCTCCCTCTGTCTCTACTGTGACTCCTGGCTGTGTGAGAGGCTGAGTGGGTCGCTGCTCTGCTGTGTCTCCAGAGTGATTTATCAGGTTTTCAGGGAGGGGAGGTAGTGAGAGGGGGGAGAGGGGGGAGACAACTCCGGTGGCAGGCAGGCAGCAGTAACCAGCCAGCTGGTTGGGTGTGTTAACTCCACATCTCCACATCTGACCTCCATGGGAACAGAGCAGCCTCCACTCCTCTCCTGGCAGGCTGTGGGAAAGAGGAACAGGTCTTCATCTTTCCCCCCCGAGCTCCGGGGACCCAACCCCCGGACAGGGCAGGACATGACAGGACACCTTTGGCACGAAGACCCCAGCTGGAGACCTGGACTCTGAGGATTGTGCTGCCGACTGACTCTGGGATCTGAGATGGCACAGTTGGCAGATTTTGGTAGAGAGTCAGGAAGACATGCAGTTGTCAGTCAGTCAGTAGGCAGTCAGACGGTGAGTCAGTCAGACAGTGCATTGGTCTGTTGTGTCCTTGCCAAAGGGTCGACTCTGCCACTTTGTGCATATTCTCATCTGAACTCTGAGGTGACTCAGATCGACCGAGTGGCAACGGTGGACCTGTGGGCAAGGTGAGTGGCAACCTCTTTCTCTCTCAAACACACACTCACACACACACACACACACACACACACACACACACACACACACACACACACACACACACACACACACACACACACACACACACACACTTTTCTCCCTTTTCCCCCTCATATGAGTCATTTCATTTCCAAATCGTATTAGTTTTCCTCATCCTCATCCCTTTCCAGTTTCAGGGGACAGACACAAGACGACAGATTTGATCAAAACGTCAGTGTGATGTTATGGAGTTTATTGATTGGTCCTTAGGTGATGGTAATGGGGAACAAAATGCATTTGTTTGTTATCGCCCACTAAAGATATTTCACATGGGTGGTTTAATCTTTTTGTGTATGAGAGTCAATTGAAAATTTGTTTTAACACAAGGTTAATTTACAGGGCTTTATATTAAAGTAAAGAAAATGCAAAAATCAATAAAAACTTCACAAAAGTAGAACAAACCTATATTTCATATTTGATTAGGATCTTTGTGAACAGAAACCAGCATGTCTTAGGGACACACACCCACTCCAATGCATACACATGCAGACACGCACACACCTGCATGACTTTAGGCTGCTGTACCAGCACTTTTTCCCAGCAGACTCATGACTGTGGGGGGTTTTGTAGAGAGCCATAATCTCACCACTGTTTGGAAAAGGAGTTTCGTTTGATAAACTCACCCTAGTGTCAAGTGCAAAGAACATTTCTGCACAAATAGTTCAAATATTTGAGCAGGCTCCAAGGTTTTATCTGGGTCTGCTAAATCATTAAGTGGTTCTCGTGTGCAAGAAACACGGACAAGAAGTAAAAGGGCTAGGGTTAAAAGTTTCATACTGATGGGCAATAAACTGTGACAGCACCATATGGAGGATTTTATATACGAGCATAAAAGTGCATTTACTGGTACTTTGGCACAATCAAACGACTGTGTAGTGTGAACGAGACCATGAATGACAAACAGACCAATAATCCACCTCTGGAGCCCTTTTAGCTTTTACTGTATATGGCGCAGAAGCTAAAGAGCTGACTCTCTTAACTCTCATCAAATCCTCCACTATCAAAGCATAAGCAGCCGTTTAAAACGTGCAAAAAAAAAGGCCAGCTCAGGTAAGAAAAATAAATAGCGGTAACTACTTTAGCATTCATGACCTGTTTATGTTTTCTCTGGAGCCGGTGGGATAGATTAAAGCTGACGAGAAGTAAATATTATATAAATTATATTTCTTCATATGGGAAATCTGGCTCCATCATGTGTGGTTCCTTCGACTAAAAGTTTATGAATTTTCAGCCATAAAGACTTAAAGTGTATAAAAGCTTTTTTTCTGTTACTTTCTTCGGGAGTCTATCTGCCCCCTAGTGGCCAAATGCCACATGATTCAGCTTTAAATCTCTTCCACAGTAGGCCCAACATGTTGACAAGGGCGTTGTCTCAATTACAATGAACAGATGTGTGTTATTTGAGCTCGGTTGCTAATTTTACCGTAATCAATCACGTTTACGTGCGCGTGAGCTTGAGCACCATTGTGATTTCGTACCTTTTGTGTTGTGTGTTCCCCTGTATAAGTTCCACCTGTGTGGCTCCACAGTAGCTTGTAGCAGTTGTATGTGTGTGCCAGTGCCCTGTGTGCAGCCACACGGCCTCCTCATCCTCCTCCTCCTCTTCCTCGCTCATGGTTTCCCTGCACTTTGTGTGTTCGCTGGTTCCCCTCTGATCAACTGCTGAGAGTTTAAGTGCACAGGACAGCATGGTTTCCCTCAGCTCTTTCAGCCCGGCCAATGCGTCTACCACAGAGAATTTCTGTCTGAGCCCTGGCAATTACAGCACATATCCAAATCCATCTTAGCCAGCGACCAAATGAAGGAGCCTTTGATAGGCCCCGGCTGATGCATATTTACTTTTTATGACCAACCAAGTAGTAAACAGCTTGCCTTGTTGGCGCAGGAGTGAAACTTTAAATATAGGCCTGTTCACACACAAACACGCGAATAAACACACGCACATGGATGAAAGCTCATAGACAGGAATAGGCAGACTTTTCATGGAATGAAATAAAGCACAAGATCATTTCTTCATCCGCCAAGTCAGTGAACACCAGTGACCCTGCCAGTCCGGTTGCCAGTCGCTGATTTCATAATCAGGTTTGTCGAGCTATGTCTGGTTGTTTTCCTTTCCGAGCTGCAGACACAGCAGCAGGAACAGCAGCAGCAGCAGTAGCCTCCGATTGAAGCCATGTGTGGTGGAAAAACAGGCCTCGGTTTGTGGAGAGATTGCATGCTTGGAGTGGGAGGGAGCCTGCCGGTTACAGAGGTCACAATCCAAACACGCAAACCCCTCCTTGTCCTTCTCTCACGCCATGCTGACGAATGCATTTCAAAAGACCGGTGAGGAATCTCTCCCGAACCTCCTTCACTCCCTCCTAATCTTAAAAATTGAATTAACTGGTGAGATGTATCACCGTCTGCTGCTGCAAGTATCATGTTTTGTTTTTAAACCTTAATTCTATGACTTATATGCAATGCCTTTAAGAATAATACAGAGCAAATATAGATAACCAAAAAAGGCCTTTCCTCCAAGGTGGTGCTTAAGACAAGGTGCAGACTAAATTGGCAGGAACACTGTGTTCAGGGTGTGCCACGAAATAAGAAGCGGTTGGTTTAGTCAAGTCTGGTATGAGGATTTATTGGAGTCAACGCAGCGCTTGTGCATCCCAGTGTCCTCAGATGAACCCTGCAGTGTTTTATCTGGTTGTGTCTGAGCTTATCTCCTCCATGCATCCTATGTCACCCGAACCCACCGCCACACATGAGTACTCTGTTATCATCTCTTCCATCTCTTTATACCTCATTTTAGCCTCTTTAGTGTTTGACTCTCTCGTTGTTCTCCACCTCCCGGTTCCTCGAGCTCTTGCTGAGAGTCTCCTCCTCTGAGTCAGACTGTTATCAGGATAGCCACAGCTATTAGCTAATAGCTCCAAAAGTTGCTACTATCAGATTCGGAGATAGCCAATGCCAGGCTTTAATGCAGCTATGCCATTTCCCCTCATGCATTATAATCGATCACGTTCCTGTCAGTGCTGGGAGCCAGATCAGTTTTTCATCTCATCATTGTTCCTAATAGAGGTGAGTCATTGCCTTCCGATAGGTAACTATCACAAAGTACTTTTTGAAAAATCTTACATCCCTTTAGTTTCATGTCTTATTCTATTAAAACTTCTAAGAAAAGGTTTGCAATTATTGATTTGGCATGGAATTACATCCCCAACAAATTGCATTAATGCTATGCAAAGTGGATTATTGTTAATGGGACATGTGAAGAAGCTGCTGCTTAAATGCCCACTTTGTTCATCAGTCACATGTGAGCGCTGCTTTATCGAGACGGAGGGATCTAATGAGCTAAATAATGAGGCCCAGACCCCACAAACACCGGTAATGACTTTTTAATGCTCATGGGGTCTTTAGCTACCTTCAAGAGGTGTGATTGGTGGAGACAGGTTCCTGTTCTATCTCTGATCAAGCGTGGTTTATATGTGGGAAATGGTTGAAGATATTGTCTCTAGGCCATCTCCTCTTGTATAAGGGGGAGGATCGGGCTCCAAACAGACCGTACTGATTAAAGCTGCTATAGAAAGAGGAAGCTGTAATAAAGGTGCACACTTTTG
This sequence comes from Limanda limanda, assembly GCF_963576545.1. Lineage (NCBI taxonomy): Eukaryota > Metazoa > Chordata > Actinopteri > Pleuronectiformes > Pleuronectidae > Limanda > Limanda limanda. Next base: position 15,177,556 of record NC_083644.1, on the reverse strand, counting down.
GACTATATTTCCTCAGAGGCCTTCATGAGGTTAGGCAGCACAAGTGCCACAGAAACAAATTTATGAAGAATGAAAAAACAAAGCCGGGCTCCTGCCTGCTCAGCTGGCCATTTGGTGTATGAAGTGGGTGTGAAAGTCAAATCGTCAGTTACGGAAAGTTACAGATATTGTTGGCTTGAGCCCCTCAGCTCTGACGTCAGAAAGGTACACAGAGAGGAGGAGAGGGTTCAGTTGCTGTTCGATGATTTGTCCTGTACTTATTCTGAGGCCGAAACCTTAAAGATGGTGTGGTACTTGAAAAGAGCCTGGTCATACTACACAGTAGTATTCACAGCTGTTCCCAACAGCCACAGTCGAAGGTGGAGTGAAAAGCAGGCAGATATTCAGAGAGACGTCATATTGTTTGAATATGGGGATATGTGAAACATCGACATGAGGCATTTCATAGGAATTGATCCCATGAAAAGTGAAGATTTGCATCCAAACAAGCACTTGGGTTGGAGCATACTGCCGGAAAACATTCAAAAGTTTCCTCCAAAGAGTTAAAGAGTTTCATATTTCATAAGAGCTTTAGACTTTCATTTTGCTAATGCATGTCGGATATTATAAAGGGCCACCGGGAACAATATTCAGAAATGCACATACACATATGAAACAAAACTCCTTCCCATATACTGAAAACCTCACCCATGCACAACAGAGACGCTCTCACAGCATCAGCTGGAGGTTTGGTTTCATGTGTGTTTATGCATGGTAACTCTGAATAATGTCCCTTTCTGCCTCTCACAGTGTTCCTCTCTTTCTCACGCTCAAACACATACATTCTCACACGCTTACATTTCGCTCCGTCTATAGTTTCTCCCTCAGCCTCTCAACAGTTCCCCTGTGTTTTGTGAGCAGGGTGACAAATCTCGGTGGCACCTGTGTGTGAGATGCAGGGTGACGTCAACGCTTCTCAAGTGGGTTCCGATGCAGATCTTTGCTCTGGCGTCCACCACCGTGTACATCTCAACGTCTCCTGTGCAAACTGCCAACTGCCCAAAGATGAATTACATGAGAAACCGCTTTTCAGCAAATGGTGTGTGGCTTTTGTCACCTTAGAAAGAAAGAAAAAGGAGGGAGAGCCGAGGAACATACGTGGATTTGTGTGGGAACATAACGATGTTAATAAAGATAATTTTGTGGCTACCATTTTGCTTTTTTAGGATCTGCCACTTCTGCTTTGTGTTATTTTCACTCGGGCTCTGCTTCAGTCTTTTGCCCAACAAGCAGTTCCTCTTGCCTGCGTGAATGAGGTCATTCGATTCAGAGTGCAAACCTAAGCGCTTTCTAAATGCGGTGACTTGTTTGCACCTTTCGTCATGTGTACGAAAAAGTTCCACCAGTATGTATGTTGGGTTCAAATTGTCACGTCTCCAGACGTGACAATTTGCTTTCGCAAACCACAAACAAATGACAATGAAAATAAGGTCAAGTTGCTATGGATACATGGAAATGATGTCAGTGAGCACTTCACCTCAAGTAGGTTAGTATAGATCGCTTCGTCCTGATGCTATAGAAAGTCTTTTTTAAAGTGCATCATTCCTTTTCAGTTTCCTCTGCAGTTGAGAAGAAGGTTATATCTTCACCCATGTCTTTCTGTCTGTCTGTCTGTCTGTCTGTCTGTCTGTCTGTCTGTCTGTCTGTCTGTCTGTCTGTCTGTCTGTCTGTCTGTCTGTCTGTCTGTCTGTCTGTCTGTCTGTCTGTCTGTCTGTCTGTCTGTCTGTCTGTCTGTCTGTCTGTCTGTCTGTCTGTCTGTCTGTCTGTCTGTTTGTTGGTTGGTTAATTAATCAAATTTAGGGGAAGATCTGGATAAGGTGGCAGATCCAATACAATTTTTTTTGCACTTTCTTCCAAATCTTTGTTGATTTCCCAGACAATAATTCATGGATGTTGGTGAAAAAAACATCTTGACATGTTTAGGGGACTGATATTTATGAGAGTCAAATAAAAATCCAGATCTAGTGAATTCAAATGTGGTTTCACAAGCGGACTGGTGAGCCTGGGCAGAGGAATGCAACAGAGAATTGAACTGTAATTTAATTGTAAATCCATTAAACTTATCAAATGCAAGGATTCATATGTTAACTTTATCTGACATTTTACAGAGGAAACAATCAAAAGATTCCTCCATAATCGAGATAAAATGTTACTTGCACTGCTTATTCAGCCTCTCAGGTTTTTTTGAAAGAATTTTCTTGCATGTGTGACAACCTGATAATCAGTAATTTATCGCTATTGAGCCTCCACACCCTGCAGACAAACACTGACCACACCCTTTGAATTGCTCTCACCATTTTTCTTCTTGTGTTTCACACACAACTCACATCAGCTCAAGCATGCAAATGAAACCCCACAAAAACACACACAAACACACACATACTAACATGGGCACACACACACACATGCACACCATCCCTCATTCCTCTTTCCTACAGCTGCTCCGCGAAGCACAACTTTACATTCCACATCTCACAACCTAGACAAACATATTTATTCATGATTCCTGTGCAGGGAGGGGCGGACTGTAAACGCTGCCTGACAGGACAGGCATACCTTCCTGTCTGAAAGGACAGTTGTACAACATGTACTGTGGCTCGGCACATAAACGCCAGTGCTGACACCTGTTTCCTTTGTAAAATGATGCCCTGATGCCACTGAGACGCTGTCATGTGTTTAATGTGCATGCAAGTGCAGACAAGAATACCTGTGTGACTTTGAACAGTCTCGGTGTATTTTCTTTGTAATTATCAAGATTTGAGCCGAATGCACTGATGATGGTGCTTTCAGACGGGCTCCGTTCTCCTCCTGCTTTGATGATTATAGATCTGTACAGTTTGTCCTCATCTCTCGTTCCATAACTTCTTACTGACATTGGCACAGGAGTTACTTAATCGTTGGCATATGTGCTGTAAGGAATCAGGGGAGAAAAAAGCACCATCGACATACAGGATTTATTATTAAAGGACTTGTTTGTGAATTTGGGAAACACACTTCTTTTCCTTATGGGAGATTTAACTCTTATGTCTGATTGATAAACACACAACAAGCAGCTGGTGATCTTCCCTTAGCACAAAGATTCGGACCAGAGAGAAATGAGCCACATAACCATAGCGTCCACAGTTCAATTCTGGCTGTGGCCTTTTTCTGCATCTCCCTTCTCTCTCTCTCCACTTGTTTCCGTTCTGCCTCTTCACAGTTGATTATGGAATAAAGGCACAAGACAAAACACTTGGTCTCACCATCAGAAAATCATTAGCTCAGGGATGAATGTTATTTCTACTTTTTTATTATTTGTATTTAAAAATGAACCGTTCCCAGTCAACCAGAGTGGAGGCTGCAGGGAGTTACATGCTTCCAGCTAAGTCACCATCCAACACAGTTTTGTTCAGATTAAACAAACGAGATGTAGCTGATCTGGGTGTTTTTTCGAGCCGTGGGTAGAAGGATTGTGTTGCCTTTGGACGCGGCCAAGCTAGCTGTCTCCCTGTGTTTCCAGTCTTTGAGCTAAGCTACATGGATAGATAGATTTAGGGATAAGCTAACTAGCTTCATATTTAAAAGGACACATTTGAGTATTGGTCCTTTCATTTAACTCAGTGGAATTTTTTCCCAAGAATGTCAAACTATACCTTTGTGCTCACAAATTATACACAACATCATTCTATGCTTCTCTAGACGTGATCCAATCATTTTGACTCTCAAATTAAGTAGGGAAAGTGATCAGGGATAAACCTTTGAGCTCTAACTTCCTCCTCACTGCTCAACAGTCCTGTCATTATTTTTTCTCCCACCTGGGTGGGCCAGAAAAACGGCACAAACAACAACAACAGAAGATAATAATACCCTTGGACCTTCTAATCTTACAAGGAGGAAGTGGTAAAAAAAAGAGCTGGACTTTGTTTTTCCTGCGTGACCAACCCAGCTGCATCACATCCTCTACAATGGGGGAAAACAAATCGAAAAATTCTCTGTGACCCGAAAAAAACAGCTTGTTTAATGGCAGTCAAACCAGAACCATGTCTAATCCTCATAGTTTGGTCATTATCGGCTTAAAAGAGCACGAATCTCCGTGTGGTGCCTGTTCTCCTCGGCTGACATTTTACCGTGAGAGTGTTACAGCAGCGGCGCTCCGTTTGCGTTGCTCTTGCCATTTCAAACAAGCAGTGGTTTCTTCCTCCCCCCCGACTTGCGTTAAACAAACCGACCAGGTAGCTGGCTCTGCATGTTCCGACTAGACTCCACATCTGCTGCATCCTGCTGATCTGTGCAAGAGAGAAGTCTGCAGAGTCATTCCTCTTTGTCCCACCAAATTCTTTTTCTTTGTCACAGAGATAAGTTGCATCATTTTTTATTCCCAGGCTCACGGGAGCGGCTTAAGGGGATTCATGAATTATTATCAGATCACTTCAAGCGTGAATGTATAGGGGGCATGGTTGGACTCTGCATGGAGTAACGTGTCTCTCTTTCTTTGTCTCTCTCCTTCTTTCAGGTCACAGGTGCTCGGCAGCTGCTTGTGGAAGAAAGCATCTGGAGCGCAGGAGGATGTTGGAGAAGATACAGCGGGCAGGGAAGGGCAGAGAGGTTCTTGCCCCTGCCCCGGCTGTGGTGGGGAGGGTTCCTGGCACGGTGATTTGATGCACAAAGAGAAACAAAAATCACATTGCCAGGGATTTCCACTCCTTCACAGCTCAGCAGATGACCCGATTGCCTCATTATGTTTCCACTGGCGGATGTGTGGCTCTGATTTTTCTAGTTATCTGACACGGGATGTTGCTATGGAGTCAAAAAAATAAATATTGGTGGAGGCTAGACAGATATTGCGATCAACTCTCTCGGCAGACTTCAAGACGTCAACTTGTGGAATTTGATTGTCACACGTGAGACCGTCTCCCTTAAGAAATGTCTAAAAGCACTTCAGGCTGCAGTGCCGTTACAAGTTTTACCAGATGGATCACTTTTCAGCTCTTGGATTTCAGATTTAAAAACCAAGGCGACGGTTTTTGATTTCATAAACGCTAGGATCCTCCACTGGCTGCATAGCGAAACACGATATGAATGAGCCCTTGTGAAACTGAAGTGAACCTCAGCATCGGAAGCGTCGTTGCAACCAGCCAAACTTCACCACTGATCACGTAAAGGTCTGCGTGAGTCTCTGTTCCCTCAGAAAGTCACACACCCACTTGCTAAAGGCACAGAGCTTAGCTAATTGGTGAGCATTGATCCCTGCTATGTGTTGTTCACAGTGGCTAAGTTCAGTGCCTGAGGTGAAATAGTTGATTCGACGGAGGGGGATTTATATCAGGGAATGGAATGAACCTGATGATCTGGGATATGAAGAAAGGAGGAGGGAGGAGGAGATGAGGGAGGAGAGAGCGACGCTGGGAGGTGAGAAAAAAGACACACGGAGGATCGAGGTCCTGCATGGAATTAAACGTGTCCTGTGGACCGAACGAACGCAGGTCTCGACTGTGCAACGTGGTCCAGACGTGAGGCGGGCTGTGTGTGTGTTTTATTGTGTGCCTGAAGCAACGACTGTCTTATCTTACTTTTGCATCTGGCAAGAATCATTGTGTGCGTGTTTGAAAGCGTTTCACTGAGACAGTTTTACCAGGGTTTATTGTGGACTTATTAAATGCCACGAGTTGTGCTGAGGTTTTAGGAATGTGGTGCTAAATGTCAAACCTGTCCGAGCATGCCCGGCTGAGTCAGCTCAGGGCCGGTGTGCCAGTTCTCTGGTGCCACATGGCAGCCGGGACTTACGTGTTGAAGGCGTGGGTGCGATGAGAATGTAGGCTAATGTTAGCAGCTACATCCCGCTCTTCATTACCCTGCGCACCGACATAGTTGGGTGATGAGGATATTGTTCCAACCTGTGTGTGTGTGTGTGTGTGTGTGTGTGTGTGTGTGGACAAAATATCTCGACAAGTCCTGGGTGGATTTTCAACAAACTTGGCCGGAATATTACTTGGGAGGGTATCATCACATGATTCAATTTTGGAGCTGATCTGTCAAAACGGACAACATCAGTAAAAAAAAATTGTCCGAAAATCTATTTCTAAGAACTCAGGTCTAGAGAGACAATAAGGTTTATGCTGATCAGACACATAGCCCCCAGCAATTGACATAATTTCACAAAGAAGTCAGAAAGTGAGTCATATTAAACATATGTGAATCAAAAAATGATCTAAAATTTATCATATTTTAGAAATAACTTACTCTTGACGTCATCATGAAGTTAGTAACTGACGTCAATTAATTTAGTGCTACCAATATGATTAGTAACACATGCTAAAGTTTATTTAGAATAACTAATCATGTCCAATCTGTAACGAATATTAAAAGAATCAGTCTAATAGCCTGCATCATACATGGGTCAGTCCAGGAAAGGCAGGCAGGCTTAACAGGTGTAGCAGCAGTAACAAAATGGAGGAACAGGGGTTCAACTTTTACCCCAACTTGTTTGTCATTGTTCTATCTCTGCTTGTTACAATCTAATCTTTGTTGGATTATAGAAATGCTGGCTGGCTCGCACGCTGCCCCATGATGTCTGGGCTGTGCCCTCCCGTGCCTACTGAACTGGTATCAGTGTTTAACCTGAAAACTGGCTCAGTTCAGCAGGAACAGGAGTGGAGTCCTCTTACTGACAAGATCTGTCCCGTGTCCCATCACCGACCCGCAGTGGGCATGCAGCAAGGCAGCCCAGCCCAGATCTGGCCTTTTGGTGTCGCCTGGTTAGATGGACCACACCCAGAGATGCACGGGAAGTTAGCCTCGAGCCACCGGCCCTGGTGAAAAGTAAACGTGACCCGTACAACCTGTCAGACGACAGCACTGAACCTTGAAGCGGATGCGAAGCGGAGCAGCTTGAGTGTAATCACTGTCCGTGCCTTTGATAAAACATGAATGTTTCATAAGCAGATTTACATTTTCTTTGCGTATGAGGTTGGCCCTGGCGTCCCGAGCTGTTGAATACTGTCACTGACGCAGGCGATCTTGTTGTTCTGCTCAGCCTTCATGTTTATTTGAGCATTCTTCCGTCGACAAGGCTGCAAGCGCGTCTCTCACACTCTCACGCTCGTCTCTCTCTCTCTCTGACTCCCGTCTGTGTGTGCTGTCAAAGGCCAGGCGGAGACTGGAGTTCATTGTGAGGTAATTCCAGTGAAATGTGCCTGTGTGTAATTGATGTCACCCAGCAGTCTCCATTATCTGTGATTGGGAATGTGCTCGACGCTGCTTCCTCCCAACTCTCCAGATAATTTGCAGCCACCAAAGGAAGAAACGCTTCATCTTGAAGATATTCATACCCACAGGAGAATGGAAGCTCGTTAGCAGATGTGATGAATCTGCTCTTATCCCGCTACACGGCCGATCGTGGTTGACACCATAAGATTTTACCAGCACTACAGATAGAAAGTTATTTTTTACATTGTGTCAGTGGCGTGATGTTGTCTTCAGGGCATTGTTCAGCCAGGTGCTACCACTGACATATTAGCTATGAGTTATGTAAGCACTTAATCTAGCTAAATGTTGCATGAGCTTTATTATTGTAAATGTCACTAAGTTTCAAACTACTTTCCTATCCTGAGGAGCCTGATTCATTTTTGATATTGCAGGTGCAACCAATGTTTCATTTAATCACTAAACTAACCACAATCTAATAAAATACACTTTGAATGAGTCTGAGAAGGAATTCAAGCATTTTTGTATCCAGTATCTCAAGATGACATGAATCAGAGGCGAACATGCTGCGACGGGAACGACCCATGGTGGAGAAAGAAGCATTACAGGTAATGCAAATGTGAGAAGGTCCCTGTGGTGCTGAGAAATTATTAGAAGATGGGTTTATAGCACAACATTTGCATATTTTTGTGATGTTTTAGTTGCCGTGTCTATAAGTCAAGGTCAGAACTACAACTGAGGAGACATGCAAACAGATTTAGTCGTTTATAAAATGGAATAACCCTTAAATGATAACCTGCTGTTGTGGGCTGACAACATTCTCCTACTCAGGCTGTCTAAATAAACTGCGATTTAATGGGAGAAAATGCCTAAAGACTGTAGTTTGGAGTTTAACAAATTTTAACATTGTGGTGACATGTTGACATGGCTTAAAAATTGAAAATAAAGTTTATAGACGATGCAACTGACCAATTAACTGGACTAGAACTCACTAGGCACTCAGAGCATGTCCCTCTGCCCAGGCCCAACAGTGCCCTAACTTCATCAATTTGCACCAAATAGCAAACACTCAGAGATATCATGATTCCCAATTTTGACCTCCGCAGAAAAAACAGGTGAAATTTGGTGCCAATCTAGATAACGGTCCAGCTATGGTCCGTTGTGGCAAAAGGGGGCCTTTTGGTTTTGATCATGTATTTTTTGGTTTAATCCTGCTGCCAACAGGATTAAACCAAAAAGTCAACAGGGGTCAACAGGGGTCAACACATAACCTCCTTAGTGGAGGTAACACACTTAAGTGTTTTAGAAAGTTATACCCTGCATGGTAAATGAGGACATAGACTCCAGAATCAGTGCTACTTGTTGCTGTAGCAGATAAATTCTGACTGCTAAAGGTCAAATGTTCAAATTTCTACTTGGGTTCTACTTGTTCCATCCAGCTGCAGGCTGCTGTTTCATACAGTGAAATCAAAACCGTGACAACACGCAGTCTCTGGTTTTCATGAGAACTCACTGACACATCCAGCAGGCTGAGGCGGGAACCCAGACCAAAGCCTCCAGTTCTCCTTTTAGTCTCCATAGCGATGTCAATGCCCCTTTCATCTTCAGGCCTCAAAGGCTGACCAGATTTCGTGATGTGGCGGCTTTATTGAGCCTGATCTGCCTTTGTTGCCCCCTCTGCCATTCAATCAGCATCCGTGCAGCTCTGGCCCCGTGGCTGTGAGCTCGCCTGCGTAATTTGGTTTAGAGCTGAGCAGGAACATCTGTTCTACAAAGCCTCGGCTCCTTCCGTTCCTCAGACCTCATGGAAAAATACCGAGGCCGGCGGTGAGACCGCTGCTGCGCCACGAAACCTGCGAGTCACGACCTTGTGTCCAAACCTTTTCAAAAACAATCCGAGCAGGGACAGAAGAAGAGTGACGGCTCTTTGAAACACAGGGCTCAAATGTGTGAGGTGATGGTTTTTAAGAGAACGCTTAATTGATTTCATATGTACAGTAGGGAGTTTAAAACAAAGTGTTTCATTCAGTCAGCTCGCTCACATGGAACAGATTTATAATGTGAATACAGAGAGCGTGCTGTTAGTACATTCAATATCATTAATCGTCTGTCAATCTGTTTGACTGCACACAATGTCTGTTGGGAATTACACATACACACCAAAATCGTTTATATATTTTTTTATATATTTTTGGGAACATACTTGTACACACTCATGAACTGTATTAAAAGATGGACAATGTAGAAATCAAGCCAAAATTTAAATGCTGCCGTCTTGCAAAGGTGACATCATTTGGACTCAGTGCAATAGAAATCAGGGGATGCAGTCAAATAACTGATTAAATCCAAACTTATCTGCAAAATGAACAATCATGATTCATTTTTTTGAAAAAACAGTTGCTAGTGACACTCTTCAGCTTCACTTCTGCGGAGCCATCATGTCGTCCATCTTTATATACAGCCTAGGGTCGTACTCAGTAGTTCAAAGATGGTGAACATAGGAAACATTAACAGGAACATGTCAAAACTGTGGCTGTGAAACCGTAATCACACTGACGTTAGCATTAAGCTTAGAGCACAAAACGCAGTAGGCATCATTCTCCTAAAGCTGCTAGCATATACACTTCTTAGCCCTGGTACCTGCAGAAACCCTCTTCAAGAAAACCTGCGTCTTCACTTTTGGAAAGTTTTAAATAACTAAAGCCAAATCATCAACCTCCTCCTGGAACACCTTTCCCAACACAATTAGTTAAGTGGTCACGGTGCTCAGCCAAGCGCAGCGAGAACGAGAGAGGGGATTAAGAAAAGAGAGAACACAGGCTCCCATGCTGCACCACGCTTCCCAAAGTTGACAACAAAAGTCACTGCAGATGGACGACATCCATCCCTCAAGGGAAAACTTGTCGTGGTGATAATTGTGTGTTTGTTCCATCCAGTGAAAGAGGAATTAAAACATGTTGTTTGAAAATGTCCTATTTATAATTGAAACGGGTAATAACAGAATTTGTGCGGATGGTGTTTCCGCCTCCATCCGTTTATATCTTATAAACTCTGATCTCTTCTGTCCCACTGTCTATAATCTGATAAAGAGGAAGCAGCTGGGTCCAGAGATGGTGCAGATTTTCGGATGCACCTAAAGTGGCACAAAGAAAGAAAAATGCAGAATGAGGATAACTTGATAAATGATGCTTTCCCCACAATAAGGACAAAACTGGACAGAATTAATTTCTCCATGTTGTTCCTTTGTTTTTGCCTCTTCAGCTTTTCTCCCCCCATCTGTCTTCACTTTCATTGAATGACTCATTGAATGAGGTAAAACATGTCTGATTCCACAATAACAACAACAAGTACTACTATTACTACAACTGCAGCTACTGCTACTTCAGACTGGCATGTTTTCACACTAAACATGAAGCAAATTTTGTTGAGCAACAGGAGATAACCCAACCTGCGATTATTCACCCATTTTTCTCAAGAAAAGAGGAGAGGAGGATTTCAATCTGCAATGACTAAGATTGCTGCATTATACCTGTTGTGGAAACACCAGAGGTCCCAGCACCATCATGTGTGAATCCACCAGATCAACCAAAGGTGCACACAGCTCAAAGAATTTCACTGTCTTCTCCCAGAGCTGCATTGAAAGACAACTCCATCACTACCAGTGGCCGACCAGTGGCCAGTTGAATGACCTGCTGGCTAGGATCGGTTCCAGGACCTGTCTCTGGTGATATTCATTCTCAAAGCTGATTGTCTTTCCCGACATCATATCACACAATTGTTTTAACATTTTTGCATTGAATTAACGTGAATTTCCCGACATTGACGACTATCACGTTGAGTCCATTCATTTCACAAATGTATTATTTAAAAATATTACGAACCAAGGTAGCTCCCTTACAGCAGACGACTCCAAGACACAATGTGTGTTTGAACGAGTTTAACACACAAATCTAACTTTTATTTGGTAAATCACGATCAATCGTGGAAGAGAGTCAGAACTTTCCATCAGAGTTTAATCGAATTCGTCAGCCAGGTGCAGTCACATGAGAAGGTAAAAGGTCTTATATGCAAATGTTTGATTTGTTCGTGTGTACACAAAGAGAGTTCGCCCTTCCTGTTCTTTTGTTGTCCTTGTTGGCAAGTACACTGATTGATTGGGTCAGAATGTAACCACAACATTTGGTCAGCCATTCCTGATGTGTGAATGTGGAATTGGGCGCTGTGAGTTTGCCAGATAAATGTAACGTTCTCGCGGGGCGTTCTTCCCATGGAGCAAGACGACTGGTTCAAGATAAAGAGTTTCCGGATGTTGTCAGTTCACGAATCGTCCTCTGTGTGTGAGTGAGAAAGACCAGATAGTGACCCACTGACCCAACTCACACCTGGTGGTTACTGTCTGCGTTATATCAGTTGTGTTGTGGGAACAGTGTCACTGCACATCCATGAATGTGCACAGCTGCCCAAACACGTGCACACTTGAAAACATACAATATAAATCCCGGCTGATGCACTGTTAGGCTCCATATATGTTAAACTATTCAATTTTTCACACACCAGGCTCTATATTGAGGAGGAAATGGAAAATGACAGCAGCAAATTGTTAAAGTGCTCTTGATATAACATGTAACAAGATGTATTTCCATTACATTAAATCCATTATGGCTATTATACATTTTTCAGTTCTCGGAATCCATGAGCCATTATTTGGAAGCTATTTACATTCAGCTATAGACTGCAGTGAAACAGATCATGCAAATAATTTGTCATATAGACTCAGCCTCTCTTTACCAGGGGCTACAGGTGCAGCTGAAACCCAAACAGACTCTCTCTTTTGCATTTTTCCTTTTCATGTGATCTGCATGTATGTTCTTGATATAGCCTGGGGGGGGGGGGGGGGGGGGGGGGTTGGGGGGGTCTCCTCCCGGTTTCGCATGTTCTGTAAACCGCCAATGGATCACGTGGCATCCTGACTAGATGCCCTAACCACACCTATGAGAACATGGGTCATATTGTAACTGGTCTGAAAACAGGTTGACCTCTGCCCTGAAAGATCAAGCCACTAACCCTAACCCGTCTCCAGAATGTAGGTTCGATACTCACACAACATTTCAGCTTTCCTCCACAAATTAAGCTACTAAAATGTTATTATAACTCGTGTCCTTATTGAAGTTTAGAACAACAAATCTCCCTTTTCCTCAAAGACTTTTTTTCGTGCAGCACACGTGTCATTGAATTGTCGCAGTGGCAACATCTTACACTCTCCCACGTGAAGGGGCTAGGCGCCTCCCCCCCTCCCCCCCCCCCTCCCCAGACAGTACATCATTAACTGTCTGCTGAACACCTGGAGGCAAAGCCAGCAAGGTAATTATTGAGTGCATAGCGGCGTCTGCACGCAACCATCATTAACCCATCATACCTCATTTAGAGCAGAGAAGAGGCCTTGTTGTTGTAAGGGGAGAAGGGGAGAGAGAGAGAGGTGCATTGGTGATCAGCCGCTGACATGTCAGATATGATACAACACGTGTCTTCTGATCCCTGAGCTAATAAAGCCTGGAATTCGCTGTTGCTTTTTTCATCAGGCACCGGGCCTGGAGATGTGCCAGGACGAAGGATGAAGGAGGCTTATCCCCTTTACTGTAAAGATGCAGGAATTCATGAGAAGGGGAACTCACACAAACACACACAGTCACATAAGCACAAGCAGCGTTGACTTGCTTGCTTCCCCGGCCACAAAAAACAGGAAAAGATTTTGAGGTGAGCCAGCCGCAGAAAACCTCACCTCTGAAAAAACTCATAAACGACTGCAGAGACCAGATTTTGTGTGTGTGTGTGTGTGTGTGTGTGTGTGTGTGTGTGTGTGTGACTGTTTATTTGGAATGTGTGTGTTTGACTGTGTTCACATGCATCTTAATGTGTGGACTCATGCATATGCACTTTTAGCTAAGTATGTTTATGCCAAGATTTAAGTTGCTTCTGTGTCATGTGTAAAAATAGAATATGTGTGTGTGTGTGTGTGTGTGTGTGTGTGTGTGTGTGTGTGTGTGTGTGTGTGTGTGTGTGTGTGTGTGTGTGTGTGTTTGTGTGTGTGTGCGTGTACTCGTTTGGTTTCACCAGTTGACGTCATGGGGTCCAAAGCTCGGCCCTATTGAAACTTAATGTAATTACTGAGGTCCAGAGTCAGTTAATATGTGAATTGTGGCTAGGTTAAGGTTAGTGTTAGGCATTAAACGGTCCTGTTAAGTTCAGGCATAAGGTTCAGGTTAGGCTTTCCAGAATGTATGTGTGTGTGTGTGTGTGTATAATGGCAGCTAGAATGCACGTGGCGGCTGTTTCAGGTTAAAGTGTGAAAGCTGATGTCTTCGTTTCTCACCTCTACGCCTCATTTCCTCCTTCCAGTCAACAGTGACGAGCCCGTGCAGCTCACACATGTACAGGAATGCCAATGTGACAGACTGCCAAGATAGTGGAGCCTCTCAAAACTCATTATTGATAAGCAATTGTTCTGTTTTTTTTGCATCAGGATGACTTGCAGTCGTTGATTTGTTTGGGCCCAGGCTGAATTGTGAAGCAGGTCTGCCTAAACAAATTGAATTTGCTTTCATTGTTCTTTATTATTCATTATTCTTAGCTTTCACTGTAGAGTTGAAATCCCAGATTAACTTCTGTTGCACTTTCTTTTATACACTCATGTTTGTTTTCTTTGTTCACTTACCTTTCTGAAAAACTCAAACGTAACATCAGGTTTGCACAAGGACTCGATGGATCTGTTGTGTTATATGTTACTACCTTTTTTTTTTACCTCTAATTAGATGAAAAAGTGCTTAAATCACAATGCACAAGCTGGTACAGTAGTGAATACAGTAAACTACTTTTTAAAATCCCACTCATGAGATAACAGACATCCTGCAGAGGCTAATAGGCCGAGGAGTGAATGGAGATTCAGTACTCTGGCTCTCAGGGACACGTTATGGCACTTAAAACAATTATCTTCAAATTTTACTTTAGGAAACTTCCATGTTGCTTAATCTCGTTTATCATCAGCGTGAATTTCACTCACATCACACAACAGCAAAAACTCTTATCTGTGCCTCAACTGTAATTTGTAATAATCATTAATTTTAGCCATAACCTGTTTTAATGCATGACTCATTGTTAGAATGCCAAGTCAATGTTTTATAATGGGTGTGAGCTCCACAGATAGAGGAAATAAAACATGTGGGATTTAAATGGCTGCTTGTGTAAAAGCAAACAGACTTAAAATCTGTTTTCTCAATCAGTTTCTCACCCTCAGTGCGAAATGAACACATGATTTGGTCAACAAATCCATTTTTGTCTTTTAATATCGACACAAGCAATTTATTTTCTTTTTTTTCTTTTGGCTGTGATTTCATTGTTGGTTTAATGTGGGTGAGGTGTAGTTGTTAAACAGGTGACGTGCAGTTCCGAGCACCAATCAGCTTTGTCACTGTCAATCAAATCTGATCATGCCACCACACCACCCTGCAACGCATGATCTGAGCTTTTGATTGGTGAAGATTGAAAACTTAAAGTTAACAAAACAAGAAGATACACTGCCCACTGAATAATAACTCTGGATGCTTTTTTCTCAACTTTAACTTAGTTTAGTCTTGAATATTTAAGGGGCTTTGTGATGGAATAGGTCAATTCTTTAATGTGTGATATGAGAACTGGGTCACTGCATCCGAGAGAGTATAGAGACACTTGAGCAAACACATTATTCTTAAAGTGTGAACTGTCATTTCCTCAACCCTTAAACAGCATATAAGTATTAGTAGTATTGAATTCTCACAGCCTGTATGACTGCACCTCGTGGCTGTGATCAATTGCAGTGATAGTTTCATGAAACACGTAGTGAAACTCTGCATATCCGCCTTTGCAGAGTATCAGATCATTGGTGTTCTTACCGCCCTCAATCTTAGCTCTAGACAAAACAAGTTGTTCCAGTGTGCAGCAGCAGCAGCAGCAGCACAGTACGGTAGCCTGTACAATCTACAATGCATACTCTCTGCTCGGCCTTATCTCTCTAGCCTGCCAGACAGTCATAATGAATTTAACAATTAGCTCAGACTGTGTCTCCCTTGGGGCTGCAGTCCCAGTCCTCACCTCCTTCAATCAGTCATCTTGTCAGAAAATCACAGCGGGGAGAGCAGTCTGTAAAAGGCGTTTTAAGAAATCTGTCGGGTGTTACTCAAAATTTCCTCGAAACTATAATGAGAATTATTTCATATTTTGCTGAATCAGCATTAAACTGAGGATGTTTTAGCACAAATTGATATACATGATTTAAATATTTTGCAATGTGTAAAAAATATTGAAATGGTAATTATCCAGTATTTGTGGTTAATCTATATTAGCAGGCTGGGGAAATAATACATTATTTGGAATAATTTGATTCATCTGCAGGAGCCAGTCAGTGAGATGTCTCCCTCTAGAGAAGGTATCAGGTACTACACCCTTCATTAAAACAGCACGGACTCGTACATGGAGCAAAATAAACTTTATTCATATATTCATAACATAACTGTAAACAGTCAAACATCAGGCTCGGTACAAAAAGTTAAAATACAATGCAATAACATATGTGCCTATTTTCCCAAACATTCCCATGTTAACTGTTATACAGATAACTTTTCTTGTAAATAATCTGCCTTAAAATACATTTAAAAATATATATGTCTTCTTGTAAAAGTAAGTACAGTGCAATATCAGATCAATCCAGGACATTTGGCAAATACATAGAAAAATGCAAAAAATAATGCTACCTATGAAACCATTGCAAACCTGAGGAGAAATTCATATTTTTACTGGGTTTTCTATCAGTGCGTAAAACATTGCTGCAACTACGTTTTGGCCCAGCAGTGAAGATTCAAACCAAAACTCAGAGGAAACGGTTCGATCTGTGTCAGTGCACACAGGTTGTGTTGCTTGGGAGGGGAACACTTTGTGGTTTAACCACTTGAAACTGACAGGCAGCTGGTGGTGGAGCTCAACCTGTATTTTTTTTTGTGCGCCCTGCGAGGCTTGGTTGGCGTTGGCGGTGGAGAGGCCACGCTCAGATTTCTGACCTTGTTGAAGCTGTTTCTCAGACTGTCCCGCCTGCTTCCTGAGGTGCTGCTCGACTCCTTGGATATGAACTTGTCTGGGTGACAGAGGCCGCACCTCAGGCAGCAGCAGCACAGCAACTCGGCGATAGCCTTTCTCATGTCACTGCTGCCCAGGGCGTAGATGATGGGGTTCAGGCCAGAGTTCAGGACAGCCAGGGAGATGAAATAATCAGCGCTGAGCAGCAGAGCACATTTGCGGGAGGCGCAGAAGAAATCCACCAGTAACAGCAGGAAGAGTGGCCCCCAGCAAAGCATAAAGACCCCAACGATAGTGATCACTGTTTTAAGTAGGGCTAAGGAGCGCTTGCGACTGCGTTGGGGGCCCACCTGTGAACTCCTGTGCACGTGACAGTAGATGGCACCATAGAGAACACCAATAGCCAAGAGGATGATGAAGAAGATGAGGAGAGAGAAAAGAATGTAGCTCTTGGAGTATAGAGGGAGGAGCGTGGAGCATTCGTCCAGGCTGCACACACAGTTCCAGCCGAGCAAGGGGAGGAAGCCAACCACAGACGCCAAAACCCAACAGAGTACCACCAAGCCGTAGATCCTATAGTAGGCCTTCCTGGCTGACTTCTGGGGCAGCGGCTTCATCATGGCGGTGTAACGCTCCACAGCAATCAGCAGCAAACTGAATATGGATGCTGCCAGGGCAACGAACAGCAGCCCTTCCCTGAAGAGCCACAGAGCAGGGCTGAGGCGGAAGGTCTGGCTGCCAGACAGGCAGATGTTGACCAGGTAGGCCGCGCCTGTGAGGAGATCACTGAGTGTGATGTTGGCGATGCAGACGTAAACCCAACGCCGGCTGCGGCGGATGCGGGAGATGACAGCCACCAGCACAAGGAGGTTCTCCAGGATGATGAAAATGCTGAAGAAGAAGAAGAAGGCTTTGGAGACACTGATGTGGCTCGGGCTGTTTGAGATGGTTCTGTTCTGCAGGCGGCCGGTGTGGTTGTAATGCAGCAGGATCACGTCGTTGAGGCCACTGGTGTCTGACATGGTGGCGTTGGAGAGGTGACTGGGCGAGCGGTACAGGTGGAGGCAGGAGGAAGGGGAGGTGAGGGAGGAGATGATGCTCATGGATGCGGCTGGGATGGATCAAGGCCTCAGGTGGAAGCAGGCTGAACGGAGCTGGTACGAGCTGCAGAGGAATTAGTGTGAAACTCCTGCAATCCAGCAGGCTATATCACACTCTACCCACGGGAGCTCTCCCTGTGCTCAACAAACCCTAGGAGACAAAGGAAATAAGGATAAGAAACAAACCAGAATGGTACCTATATGAAAATCAAATCAATACAATGAAGTACTACTAAAGCGCTATATACGAGAAAAGCGCTATATAAATACAAAACCATTTACCACAAAATCATTTACTACTACTACTACTACTACTACTGTGTGTATACTCATAACGGTGCAATTTAAAAGGCATCTTTTAAATGCCGCCCCCATGTGCTACAGCACTCCACCTAGTTGTGGTTAACCGACACCGGGTGAGTGAACTGCTGCAGCCGGGGGCCTTTAAATCACACGATGAAGGAAATCAACATATGACAAGAATGCAAGAAAGGGGTTCCTTAAATTTGCCAGGCAGCAATGTTGACTGAATTACTGCACTATGATAAATAATAGCAAAATGTCAAAACACATGATAAGTTTCTTATTTTTCCCCTTCAACTTTTTTTCTGTGTAATCAGTCTTAGTGACTAAAACAAAGATGAGTTGAGAAATAAAAAGCGTTCTTACAAGGTTTATTGAGTTCTAAATTAATCACAAGCTGAACATTTTTAAACATTTCCCTGCATCTAGCCATATCACAAGAATAAAGTGGAAATCCTCAAATCTGTTTAAAATTTGAAATATCTTTTTCCCTGTTAACTTTTGACACTTGTTCTAAATGTTATTTTCTTATGCACGTGTCGATAATATTCCAGGTGATTATCAGAGCCGGAGATTGAAGTGAGCTTTGTGTGGTGGAGAGAACTTACCAGTGGCTGCTGCTGGTGATGCTCAGTGCACTTGTAGCTGACTGCAGCTTTTTGCAGCACATTTTGATGGGGAAGTAAGTAAGGTAGTGTATCACCACACCCAAAACACGTTACACATCACACACACAAACAGACACACACACACGCACATGAAGAGATTGCCATCGCTATGTTCCATCGCCTCGAGAAGAGAAAAAAGCAACTGTGACAGTTTCACACTTACCGTATCATTTTTGATTCTCAAAATCAGAGGTCAAATTTAATTACATTAAGTTTTATTAGTGTATTGCTAACATATATTATCTTACATAATAAGATTGAGACCTGAAAATATCACAGAGAAATTGTTGTTTAGTGATTCTTTACTGTTGCTCTGTGATCTTCAAACAGTTTTAAATGTTTCTTATCATTTGCTTTTTTCTATGTAACTGAATTTTTTGCAGTTCATTATTATTATTATTATTAATATTATTAAGTTATATCAGAAGATATTTTCTCATTGTACTTAAAGCCACCGTTTTTTATATTTATTCTTGTGCATCATGTTTCCCAAGGGCATCCTGCAGATGTGACTACAAATGCACATTAAATGTTGTTTCTCAAGCTGCCCCATGATAACTCATACGGGAAACGCTCTGATGAAAGACGTGCCACACTAGGCCATGTGTAAATGTCTTGTAAAAAATAACATGACTCAATTGTTTTTTAAGGATATGTGGCAAGGGTCTCACTTGCACTTACAAGAGCGTGGTCCCTCACCGGGGCCGGATTACAAAAGCTTGAAATCAAAATACATTTTTTCTCAATCTTTCTCAGTAAATACGCGAGAAAAACAGGAACCTTAGTGGGGCCCCTCCCTGCAGATAGAGGGTTTCACTTGTCTAATCGCACAGCTGTGGTTGTGGCTTTTGGTAAATAGGCATAGTCAGTCCGTGCTCTTGTTGTCACCATGCATGGCACACCTCACTTCCCAATATCTCCCACCATGTGCCAGCAGACCCTCACCACACGCCACAAGACAGGCAGTGTCACTGATGCCACGACCACTTTCACATCATCCAATAAACACACAACAGATCTGAGAAGCAGCAGATAGATCATCTTGCCAGAACCAGAAAGTGAGGCCAGACCCCGAAATCAAGAAACCACTTTTCAAATATGAGCAAAACCAGAGCTCGTGGCTGAACACATTGGCCCTTAGAGTGGAGTTTTCTAAGAGCTATGATTATATATTTAAAGCTTTCAGCCAAGTTGGATCTAATTGTATCGCTGTACTATAATTATCATTTATCAAATACTTCAAAAGCAGGCTCGTGTGGTTTGAAAAAAGGTCAAATGAAACCTTTGAGAAAATATAACTGTGATCATGCCGATGCACCGAATGTTTTTAATAGAAAATATAGCTTTTCATGCTGATAGTAAATGCTGTTATTTTGGAAATAAGAAAAATGACAAGTTGTTATTATCTGTCTTCTTCCATCATATGTCCGTCAGAAATATGTTTCTGTGGTTTTTCTCAGCAGTTTTCCATTCGGCCTGATTCAGGAGCAACACTTTGCATGTACATCTATTTATTTACTACATTACAAAGGTTAAATAACTTCTAGGCACTTGACCCAATTTGTGTGTATTTTTAATGATGCATAACATTCACGTACGCCCACCATGAAACCAGAGAAACTACTTTTAAACACCACTTCTCCTTTTTAGTCTTCAGACATAAAAGAGAAGAAATACATGCCTCAATATTGATATTATGAGTCTTAAGGCTGTTTTGCGAGTCTTGACCTGATATATTGAAAGTTTCATAAATCTAGTTGACACGCACCACTTCGTACAAATGTTCTTTGTGTAAAAAAAAAACTTGTACAGGGCGTAAGCAAGGCATCTTGTCACTCCAAGGCCATACAACCCCATCATGTTGCACACTTTAGTCTGTGACACATTTTAATGCATACCAGGCCTCTCAAAAATAGCAAATTGTGTTTCATCATGGCTTCGTAAAATAACAAAAGCTTCCCTCTGGAGCATCATCAAAGTTTCAGGAATATTGTGATCTGATTTGAGCAAAAACTTTGTTGGACCTCTGACATGTCAAATTAAGAATTAGACATTTTCTGTTCCAAGTCAAGGCTTGAAGACATCTTTAGGTCAGGTAATGTTCCAAATAGGAGGGAACATTTTTTTCCTAGTATGTGGCGTTAGGACCAAGAAAACACTTTGGCCTGTAGATGTCTTCAGGCCTGGACTCTCCTCAAACGTGAAGTTCTACAAAGATCTGATGATGTGGGCCAGAGTTATAGTTCCTTTGATCATGGCATGTATGCAAATTCTCGACAGCGCTGAAGCTAAACCATGGGACAAAAAGACTGGAGCTTCACAGATCTGATTGTGTGGAGTCTGGTTGCAGAAGGGAGACAGCTACAAATGAACATGAACAGTTTGTAGCTCAGGCCCTGAAACTGTCACAACAAACTCCTGCCACACGAGGTGTCAACAACACCCTCGACTGTTGAAAACGCCCTTTCCTTGAAAATACGACTTCAAACAGATCCATGACCACAGTGTGCGTGTACTGAACCAAAAGAGTGGGTGTTTTTCACATGACGAGGCCCTGCAGGTTTTCTACTGTAATGGCTTTAAACAAGATTGTGCTTGTGCCTTCCAGTCAGTCCAGTAATATTATGGTTTCTAAAGTAAATATCAACAAAATTTCTCTCTCCACTATTTTTTTTAATATTTTCATCCAAACTCCACTCATAAAATCTCCAGCCAGCTAGTTGTGATTTCATCATCTGTGGATGTTCATTATTTTAGAGTCAGAAATTTGAAAAAATTATAGATCACATGTTATTCGAACAGATCGATTACACATCCACTGCATCATCAGCCGTTTGACTTTGGAGACAACCACTTGGTTCGTTTTTTATATGGAAAAATGTTGATAAGTGGAACTTTTTAAACACTAAGGTAAACAGCTCCAATCCTGATGTGGGTGTTTGACATGAACAAGGAAGGACACACATTAGAACTGTGAGATTTAGACATAATTCAGTCAAAAGGAAGAAAAAGAAAAGGAAGTAATACTATGACTGTTGGTCACAGCATAAACGTCTTTTATTACAGTGACACCCCCTGGCCTGGTTTGGTATTTCAATGGCAGCATTACAGTTACTTTTTACCATTAGAAAATGTACTATAATAATAATAATCATAGTCATAATAATAAGAATACTTTACTTTAATACTTTTGTTTTATTTGAGATTTTATGCTGTGTATTTTATTTGTATGTTTTTGCTTGTGGTATATTTTGAGCATTGCTAGAAGGGAGTCTGTGACTCAAGCCTTACATAGTTAACGACTGCTAAATGTAAATGTTGTATGGGGTGCCGTTTGTCAAGCAGCTCACGTTGAAAATAACAGCAACATTTTGTCACATTTAGCTTCAAACCATGTTTAAAAAACTGGTGTGAATTTTTGAGAGTCACTTTTTTGCACATTTACTACAATATTTGTCAACTTGGAGATATTTTAAATATTTAAATCCAAATGTTAAATGTTACACTTAAATGTTAAATGTTAAATGTTAAATGTTAAATCTAAATGCTAAATCTAAATCTAAATCTAAATGTTAAATTTAAATCTAAATGTTAAATTTAAATCTAAATGTTAAATCTAAATGTTGAATCTAAATGTTAAATTTAAATCTAATTGTTAAATTTAAATCTAAATGTTAAATCTGAATCTAAATATAAATGTTAAATATAAATGTTAAATCTAAATTTAAATATAAATGTTTAATCTAAATGTTAAATTTAAATCTAAGGAGGAAGTCAGAGTGTGTTTATTACGGAGCCCCCCAGGGGACACGGGGGAAAATGAGGACAGCAAAATGACTTTTGCGAGATCCCGAGAAAGTTTAGGACAATGTACATCCGGGTATCTCATAATAATGACATATTAAGTCATTATTATGAGATACGGGTTGTGGGCGGGGCGCCACAGAGCAGGGCTGAGCGGCTGCGGGGACAGTCACCCTACTCGCGGAAGTGGGCGACTGTGCATCGATACAGAGACATAACAGGATCGATACATGTTTTCTGCTCCGTTCATTGTCTTAGCGAAGTCCTGTGTGTGTCTGTGTCTGCTTCCGCCTCACTTCCCTCTGTCCCCCGCTCGCTTTACACTTTAACAATAAACACCAGCGCTGATCACAAGTTATTAGGACACCTACAGGACTGATGTTATGATCTCAACTATCTCATAATAATGAGATACCGACTGCAGGGTCTGTCATGGGAGACTGTGTGTGTGTGTGTGTGTGTGTGTGGGCTGTGTGCGTGTTGGGGGGTGTATGCTTGTCTCTGTTCCTCTTCACTAAAACTGATAATCACATGTATTTTTTAGTTATTATCCGATGATGAACGATCGTGACTTCGGATCGCTCCGTCACTTTAACGCTGACAGTCCTGACTGTGCGCGTCACGTTCTGCTTGTGTTGTGTGGAGCGGGGGACTGCGTGCACACGGTGTTTAAACATGTGTTTCATGAGCTCAAACAAACTCAAAGTAAACATCTTTCCTGTACGTGTCCTAATAACTTGTGATCAGCGCTGGTGTTTATTGTTAAAGTGTAAAGCGAGCGCGGGACAGAGGGAAGTGAGGCGGAAGCAGACACACACACACACAGGGCGACCGGACTTTTAATGAGCGTCTGTTCTGATGCTGGAGCAGAGCTGGTTATAATGATTCAGCGGCAGCACATCGCTAAGACAATGAACGGAGCAGAAAACATGGATCGATCCTGTTATGTCTCTGTATCGATGCACAGTCGCCCACTTCCGCGAGTAAGGCGACTGTCCCCGCAGCCGCTCAGCCCTGCTCTGTGGCGCCCCGCCCACAACCCGTATCTAATAATAATGACTTAATATGTCATTATTATGAGATACCCGGATGTACATTGTCCTAAACTTTCTCGGGATCTCGCAAAAGTAATTTTGCTGTCCTCATTTTCCCTCGTGTCCCCTGGGGGGCTCCGTAATAAACACACTCAGACTTCCTCAAGCTTTTATTTTGTTACTACTTCCTGTAACCGGCATTTGAATTCGCATATTAGCTAAATATTTAGTTTCACCCGAAACATTTAGATTTAACATTTATATTTATATTTAACATTTAGATTTAAATTTAACATTTAGATTTAAATTTAACATTTAGATTAAACATTTAGATTTAACATTTAGATTTAGATTTAACATTTAGATTTAACATTTATATTTAGATTCAGATTTAACATTTAGATTTAAATTTAACAATTAGATTTAACATTTAGATTTAGATTTAAATTTAACATTTAGATTAAGATTTAACATTTAGATTTAAATTTAACATTTAGATTTAGCATTTAGATTTAACATTTAACATTTAAGTGTAACATTTAACATTGGGATTTAAATATTTAAAATATCTCCAAGTTGACAAATTATGTTGTAAATGTGCAAAAAAGTGACTCTCAAAAATTCACACCAGTTTTTTAAACATGGTTTGAAGCTAAATGTGACAAAATGTTGCTGTTATTTTCAGCGTGAGCTGCTTGACAAACGGCACCCCATAATGTTGTGCACACAACAATAAAGTATTGAATCTTAATCTTAATCGTGAATCTTGAATCTTGTTTAAAAAATCTGAATTGTCCTTTCTTCAGACTGTATTATTATTGCTGTTATGTTTATGGAAAAATAATTGCAGTTGCTGAATATGAACAACAGGCTGTAGCATTGTCAACTTTTTCTGTTTAATTAGACAGTTATTGATTTTCTCACTGCTCATTCAGTTTCTACCTCTGCAAATCTTTTTGATGTACTTAAAAATGTTTTATTATCGATTAAATATACAGCCGTGGCCAAAAATTTTGAGAATGACACAAATATACATTTTCACAAAGTCTGCTGCCTCAGTTTTTATAATGGCAATTTGCATATACTTAAGAATGTTATGAAGAGTGATCAGATGAATTGCAATTAATTGCAAAGTCCCTCTTTGCCACAAAAATGAACTTAATCCCCAAAAAACCATTTCCACTGCATTTCAGCCCTGCCACAAAAAGACCAGCTGACATCATGTCAGTGATTCTCTTGTTAACACAGGGGAGAGTGTCGACGAGGACAAGTCTGGAGATCACTCTGTCATGCTGATTTAGACAGAATAGCAGACTGGAAGCTTTAAAAGGAGGGTGATGCTTGAAATCATTGTTCTTCCTCTGTTAACCATGGTTACCTGCAAGGAAACACGTGCAGTCATCATTGCTTTGCACACAAAAGGCTTCAGAGGCCAGGATATTGCTGCCAGTAAGATTGCACCTGAATTTACCATTTATCGGATCATCAAGAACTTCAAGGAGAGAGGTTAAATTATTGTTAAAAAGGCTTCAGGGCGCCCAAGGAAGTCCAGCAAGCGCCAGGACCATCTCCTAAAGTTGATTCAACTGCAGGAATGGGGCACCACTAGTGCAGCGGTTGGTCAGGAATGGCAGGAGGCAGGTGTGAGTGCATCTGCATGCACAGTGAGGCGAAAACGTTTGGATGATGGCCTGGTGTCAAGAAGGGCAGCAAATAATCCATTTATCTCCAGGAAAAACATCAGGGACAGACTGATATTCTGTCAAAGGTACAGGGATTGGACTGCTGAGGACTGGGGTAAAGTCATTTTTTCTGATGAATCCCCTTACCAATCACTAGACGAAAAGCAGTATTATTGTCACAGTGAACCTCTACGGACAGGCCTAATCCCCTGCTGTAACCAACTGTTTCCATGATGTTACCTCGGCGTTCGCCACTGAAGACAAGGTGGGTCTATCGGCGTTTGCGGACCTTAAGGGGGATTTGGAGAACAAAGGAGAGCGCCGCGGGGGGGCTCGCGCCGCCGCGCGGACCGATCGCGACGTGTGATCTAATTAGCATATGAATCGGAGTCCAGCCGCTGGCTAGAACCTCTCTCTACTCACCATTGGAGGAAACCACAGACCCTTGAAACTAATGTCACTCGTGATTGGCTGGTAGAAGTGTTGCTATTGGTCACCTTATGGGTCATTGCAGTGCACACGTGGGGTCACAGCATTCCGCACGTGGGGTAAGCCCCTCCCACACAATATTTATAATAAAAATGTATATATTATATATTATTATATATATTATTATATATTATATGTATATATTTATTATTATTTATAAGTAAGCCTTTACCAAAAGCACTGCAGTTAATTAAAACTAAACATTCATGTGATGCTTGATGCTATAGGTGAACATATTGTACAGGGAACAAATGTGAACAAGGTATATGTGGAGTCAAAGCTTTATTTACATACAGCAAAAATATTGTACAAAATCTCAGGTGAGGCTTGAAATGTTTCTCTGCAGCCTCTGGGTCATGACTTCTTTGTGGGACTCTGTCTGAATCTTCTCCAGTGTGTAGACGTCTGTGGTGTGTAGCTGTGAGATCAGTGTAGCTTCCAGTCTTATATGAAGTGTGGGACACAGGTCGGTGCACTCCTGGCTGTGGAAGGATGGATCCATGTCATCTGTCCCGCTTCAATCAGCTGTAAACACATTCAGTAAAATTAGCACAGTTCAATGACAACATACACCTTTACATGTAACTGGAAAATTATTTAATGAATATAACCTTACCCTCTTTCTTCTCCGACAACTCCTCAATGCTGATGTAAGGTCTGGTCGGATCATTCTGGCTCATAGTGTGTCTTTGTACGTCATGGACAGGCAGCTGGAAAACAACACATGTAACATGACTTTATTATTAATAAACGGAAATAGCCGCGCTGCATCACCGTTGGAAGATCCACAGCAAAAAAACACCAAAACAATTCATAAACAGTTACTTACATTCAATGGCTTAATTTTCTGCACTTTAAATCCGGACTTTCAGCGTCTCAGCCTAACGCCTCTTTGTTTGTGTGTGTGTGTGTGTGTGTGTGTGGGGGGGGGGGGGGGGGGGCGCTGAGGCTGTGAAAACATACAGAAAAAAGTCACGTTGATGAAAAAACTTAACGAGAACAAACTGTTACATCTAAGTAATTCATACATATTTACACATGCACTAGATCTGCTCCAGCACTCGATGCTGTATTCGTATTTTAGCAACTTTCTCGCTATCCCAAAGAGTGGCGGACATGCTTTCAGATGTAGGGTTAGCTTAGTGGTTAGCATGGCGTCTCTAGCTCACCGTAACTCAGGGACTGTGCATCCGTCTTCTCCGCCTCGACTCGTCCACACCGGGCCCGCGGCTCTGCTTCCCACGCACTCATCTTCTCCTCCAGGGAACAGCGTCGTGTCGACTTCAGCAAGTTATTTACCCCGAGAACAGAGTCACTCGTACGGGACAAGCTAAACACGACCCGCTTCCTGTCTGCGGGACACTCGACGCTGCTGCACGGCGTTTACGAGGCTCTGCTTACGAGGCTCTGATTGGACGAGTCCATCAGCTGATGACGCGAGCGGGTGACGTGAGCAGCGGTTACTTCATGGGATAAGTATTTGACTGAGGCCAGGTTTATTTTTTGTGGTGTTTAGTAAATTTACACACATGATTCACTCATGCTGTTCTGTGTTCGTAACCTTATAGTTGAATGCACTTATTGTAAGTCGCTTTGGATAAAAGTGTTGACTGTTTTAATGGAATACTGAGAAAGTTTAATAACAACAATTAGACAATTGAAGTTCAAATTATGAAGGAATTTAAGCTCTATATTGTGTCTCCTTTATATTTAAAATAATAATCAAACTGAGTGGAGATGTATGTTGTATCCAAACAGCCGGCTGCTGTGTTTTGTCACTGTGCAGTCCATGGGGGATTAAATATTACACTGAAAAAATAAATCATTAAATCAATGAATGTTTCATAGCAATTTTGAAAGTAGTGGTGAAAAGGTACCATTTATAATTCATGGAACAGCTTAGTTTGCCATTGACATGTGAATTTGATGCCAGTATTTTGGGAGGACAGATATTTTTATGGAAAGCCAGTAGAAGTTTGGAGCTTACAGGACACAGATGATCATACCCAGCATCATTTATTTGCTGGTAGAGGTGTGGTTAACACTTCCTCTGTGCATTTAACCAGCACAATTGAAAAAGTGACTGTAATCATGCCACTCTATACAGTTGTTGAGATTTAGGATTGTTTTGGATGACAAAAAAAATTTGAAATAAAGTGCATTGTTTCATTTCTTTTGACTGCATTGACCTTTGTTCGTGGTATACAATATAATTCATTATAGCACACTTACTTACTTAAGAACAATTTAAAATTTCAGGTTTAATATTTATTTTAAGCCTGGTTTACTCAGCCAGATAGTTTGTTGGTGCCTCTTACACATTGGTGTTATCTGCTCTCAGGGAAACTGATTTGCATTTGTGAAGCTCAGAGCATTGTCATTTGCATGTGAAAGCGTCCTCTAGGAGTTGGAGCAGGGGGGGTCAAATCTCAACAGCTCACAGGCTTGACAACTGCAGGAACCCTGAGCGTTCCTTTGCTGCCTGCAGATACGTGTGAAAGTCGTTAACCGAAGGATGTGCCAACACTTCTCTGCGACACAGATTGACACAAACGCTTCTTTTCATGCAGTGAATTGTTTAGGGCATCTGAAAAAAAGCTTGTCTGGAGAAGAAAAGGTGAGCGCTACTATCAGTTCTGTGCCGTGCCAACAGTAAAGCAACCTGAGAACATTAATGTGTGGGGTTGCTTCTCAGCCAAGGGAGTGGGCTCACTAACAATTTTGCCAAAGAACAAATCCATGAATAAAGAATGGTACCAAAACATCCTCCGAGAGCCACTTCTCCCAACCATCCAAGAACAGTTTGGTGAGGAACAATGCCTTTTCCAGCATGATGGAGCACCTTGCCATCAAGCGAAAGTGATAACTAAGTGGCTCGGGGAAAAAAACATCAAAATTTTGGGTCCATGGCTAAGAAACTCCCCAGACCTTAATCCCATTGAGAATTTGTGGTCAATCTTCAAGAGGCGGATGGACAAACTGAAAATGAAAAAGAAGGGTCAACACTGCAAATATTGACTCTTTGCATAAACTTAATGTAATTGTCAATGAAATCCTTTGACACTTGTAATTATACTTCAGTATACCATAGTAACATCTGATAAAAATATCTGAAAACACTGAAGCAACACACTTTGTGAAAACCAATACTTATGTCATTCTCAAAACTTTTGGCCACGGCTGTAATCTTCTCGAAAGTAACCGGTAACTAAAGCAGTCAAAGAAGTGTAGTGGGGTAGAAAGAACAGTATGTTCCTCTGAAATCTAGTAGAAGTATTAAATATTAGCACTTTTCGTCATGGTTTTTGTGGTCTTGTCCTCTGTCTGTGTGTTTATAATTTCGTACTGTTTTGGATGGGAGCCTTCTCTTTTTATTGCTGCAAAACTAATCTACCTACGGGTACAAATAAAATAACCTAAACCTTAACCTTAAAATAGAATCACTCATGTAAAGTACAAGAAACTCAAAGGTGTACTTAAATACTGTATTTTTTTTACTAACATATGAATTTTGCTACAATATATGTCAGCTTCAATAGTATCATATACAGGCTCTACATATAGTGGAGTACAGAATGTAGACAGCTATACAATGTGAATATACACAAGGAAACTGAATACTTTTGCAAAACCTACTTGAAAAATCTGGTTTAGCAGTTATCAGTGAAGATAAATAAGATAGGGTAACCACATGAGGTGGTGAATCTGTGGACATTTTTAATTGAAATACTACTGTTGTTTTTTTACATTTGAAGAATCTGTCCCCATTTACATCAACTATATTGGATTTGGCTGCAACTCTTTTTAGTGGACATTAGGCTACTCACCCATCTGTCGGCATTATGGTGAATAGATAGTGAGTTAATTTTAATTTTTGGGTGAACTATCCCTTTAAGACTTATAAAACAACATTTAGCATCTTGACAATACAATCTATTGATGCATGAATTCCTTTTATTTTTATATCTAAGGACTAAAAAAGAGAAGTTGTGTTTGAAGCTGGTTCCTTTGGTTTCATGGTGGGTTGTACATGAATGTTATGCCTCATTAAATGTACACACAATGTAGGTCAAGTCAACCTTTGTATTGTGGTAAATTAACATGCAAAGTTTTGCTGCTGAGTCACACACAATGGAAACCTACTGAGAAAGAACTACAGAAACATATTTGTGACGGACACATGATGGAAGAAAAAAGATAATAACCACTTGTCATTTTTCTTATTACCACAATAACGTAATTTACCATGAGCGTGAAAAGCAATATTCCAATACCAATCCTCCATCGGCAGAGTGGTGAGTAGATCATGAGTGAATCGTCATCTTTCGGGGTGAACTATCCCTTTAAGACTTATAAAACAACATTTAGCATCTTGACAATATAATCTATTGGTGCATGAATTCCTTTTATTTTTATATCTAAGGAATAAAAAAGAGAAGTTGTGTTTAAAACTATTTCCTTCGGTTGCATGGTGGGTCGTACATGAATGTTATGCCTCAAATCTACACACAATGTAGGTCAAGTCAACCTTTGTATTGTGGTAAATTTATGATGATGGAAGAAAATATATAATAACCACTTGTCATTTTTCTTATATCCAAAATAACAGCATTTACCATGAGCATGAAAGGCAATATTCCAATACCAATCCTCCATCGGCAGAGCGGTGAGTAGACCATGAGTGAATCGTCATCTTTCGGGGTGAACTATCCCTTTAAGACTTGTAAAACAACATTTAGCATCTTGACAATGAAATCTATTGATGCATGAATTCCTTTTCTTTTTATATCTAAGGACTAAAAAAGAGAAGTTGTGTTTGAAGCTGGTTCCTTTGGTTTCATGCTTGGTCGTACATGAATGTTATGCCTCAAATGTACACACAATGTCGGTCAAGTCAACCTTTGTATTGTTGTAAATTTACATGCAATGTTTTGCTGCTGAGTCACGCAGAATGTAAACCTGCTGAGAAAGAGTCACAGAAACATATTTGTGACGGACACATGATGGAGGAAAATAGATAATAACCACTTGTCATTTTTCTTATTACCAAAATAACATAATTGACAATGAGCATGAAAAGCAATATTCCAATACCAATCCTCCATCGGCAGAGCGGTGAGTAGACCATGAGTGAATCGTCATCTTTCGGGGTGAACTATCCCTTTAAGACTTATAAAACAACATTTAGCATCTTGACAATATAATCTATTGATGCATGAATTCCTTTTCTTTTTATATCTAAGGACTTAAAAAAGAGAAGTTGTGTTTAAAACTATTTCCTTCGGTTTCATGGTGGGTCTTACATGAATGTTATGCCTCAAATGTACACACAATGTCGGTCAAGTGAACCTTTGTATTGTGGTAAATTTATGATGATGGAAGAAAATAGATAATAACCACTTGTCATTTTTCTTATATCCAAAATAACATAATTTACCATGAGCATGAAAAGCAATATTCCAATACCAATCCTCCATCGGCAGAGTGATGAGTAGACCATGAGTGAATCGTCATCTTTCGGGGTGAACTATCCCTTTAAGACTTGTAAAACAACATTTAGCATCTTGACAATGAAATCTATTGATGCATGAATTCCTTTTCTTTTTATATCTAAGGACTAAAAAAGAGAAGTTGTGTTTGAAGCTGGTTCCTTTGGTTTCATGCTTGGTCGTACATGAATGTTATGCCTCAAATGTACACACAATGTCGGTCAAGTCAACCTTTGTATTGTTGTAAATTTACATGCAATGTTTTGCTGCTGAGTCACGCAGAATGTAAACCTGCTGAGAAAGAGTCACAGAAACATATTTGTGACGGACACATGATGGAGGAAAATAGATAATAACCACTTGTCATTTTTCTTATTACCAAAATAACATAATTGACAATGAGCATGAAAAGCAATATTCCAATACCAATCCTCCATCGGCAGAGCGGTGAGTAGACCATGAGTGAATCGTCATCTTTCGGGGTGAACTATCCCTTTAAGACTTATAAAACAACATTTAGCATCTTGACAATATAATCTATTGATGCATGAATTCCTTTTCTTTTTATATCTAAGGACTTAAAAAAGAGAAGTTGTGTTTAAAACTATTTCCTTCGGTTTCATGGTGGGTCTTACATGAATGTTATGCCTCAAATGTACACACAATGTCGGTCAAGTGAACCTTTGTATTGTGGTAAATTTATGATGATGGAAGAAAATAGATAATAACCACTTGTCATTTTTCTTATATCCAAAATAACATAATTTACCATGAGCATGAAAAGCAATATTCCAATACCAATCCTCCATCGGCAGAGTGATGAGTAGACCATGAGTGAATCGTCATCTTTCGGGGTGAACTATCCCTTTAAGACTTATAAAACAACATTTAGCATCTTGACAATATAATCTATTGATGCATGAATTCCTTTTCTTTTTATATCTAAGGACTAAAAAAGAGAAGTTGGGTTTAAAACTATTTCCTTCGGTTTCATGGTGGGTCGTACATGAATGTTATGCCTCAAATGTACACACAATGTCGGTCAAGTCAACCTTTGTATTGTGGTAAATTTATGATGATGGAAGAAAATAGATAATAACCACTTCTTATATCCAAAATAACATAATTTACCATGAGCATGAAAAGCAATATTCCAATACCAATCCACCATCGGCAGAGTGGTGAGTAGACCATGAGTGAATCGTCATCTTTCGGGGTGAACTATCCCTTTAAAAGCCAGAGGGCGGGGCGCCAACCCCTTGCAGTGCCGCCGCAGAGCTTCCTGCAGGGGGCGCTGCTCTCTAACGCAGCCCCTCCAAATCAACAGGGTTCCTTCATTGTATAGAATCTGGCTTGTGCTCAACTTTTTTTTTCTTCCTCCGCCGCTCGCACCGCTGCTGTTATTTCTGCAAAGAGAAAGGAAGTAAGGACAGAGGCTAGCAGCTAGTTAGCCTCGGCGGAACAACACAGCCCGTCTGTCAGCGCCACGGACCGGTTCTCCTTTTACCACCTCACCCGCGGAGGAGGGGGTGGGGGTTTCCATGTGAAACCAGTGGACACGGTTTTTCCCCCTCGGTTGTTGGTTTTTATTTTTTTATTTGTTTCAAACCGTCAAACCCTGAGCTTTTGTCTGTGTGGGACTCCGGCGTCGTTAGCCTGAGACCGTCCCTGTTCCACCCCGAGAAGAAGAAGAAGAAGAAGAAGGAGAAGAAGAAGAAGAAACACAGCAAGAGAGAAAACCCGCCACTTTATATATCTTCCATTAATTAGTCCGGGGCTCGGTTGAACCGCAGCGGGATGCAGTGGAGGATTACACCGAGACAATGAGACAACCAGCCGGGGAAGGTACGTCCAACACGGGGTTGATTCACCACATGTAACCGGCTCGTTCCTGTGAAGTAGAGAAGTTCACAGCAGCAGCGAGGTGAACGTGTGTAAAAGTCACCTTGTTCATTATTGATGATATAATACGTGTTTCGCTCTCTGCGGCTTCCAAGGCGGTGTGTTGACAGAGCTGCAGCAGGAAGTTCTCATGAAGGAGCCAGTCACTGAGTGTCTCCCTCAGCCTTGTGTGAACTCCTCTCTTAGGGCTTTACTCCCATTCTTTGACAAAAGACAAAATGGAGCCACTGGATCGAACCCTCCTTCCTCCTGTGTGCCAGTGGTTGTGATAGACACAGACAACATCAGCTGGTCTGTCTGGTCAGAAACACACACAGCACTGGTTTCATCCCAGTGTGTGACTGGTCTGAGAATGTTGAGTGACTTGTTGCAGGTGACTTGTTCCCCAGGCCCTGGCTGC
The DNA here is from genome assembly GCF_963576545.1 of Limanda limanda. NCBI lineage: Eukaryota > Metazoa > Chordata > Actinopteri > Pleuronectiformes > Pleuronectidae > Limanda > Limanda limanda. The sequence goes on along the minus strand of NC_083644.1, from coordinate 15,144,362 downwards.
ATAACGCTGGCTGCTCCAGTCTCCACAGAACCAGACATAAATGATGAAAGAGAATGTCAGTCTCTAACTATAAATATCGCGATAAGTTTGAAGACAGATGTTTTGGCTCCTGAGTGAAGCTTGTGGTGTAAACTCTTTCCTTACGAGCAGAGAATCACAAACACTTGACAAACAGCAGAGTGGTTTTATAAGTCTGACATAGATCAATTATGTGTTATACCTCCTCACTGTGCATAACACATACGAAATACATTTATATACATCCTCAGCCTTGTGTGAACTCCTCTCTTAGGGTTTTACTCCCATTCTTTTGACACAAGACAAAATGGAGCCACTGCATCGAACCCTCATTCCTCCTGTGTGCCTGTGGTTGTGATAGACACAGTCAGAAACACACAGCACTGGTTTCATCCCAGTTTGTGTGACTGGGCTGAGAATGTTGAGTGACTTGTTGCAGGTGACTTGTTCCCCAGGCCCTGCTGCATAATGCTGGCTGCTCCAGTCTCCACAGAACCAGACATAAATCCCACCAGAGACCACCTGTCAGGGCGAGACGATCTGGCGATGTTACACCGACATGAAAGAGAATGTCAGTCGCTAACTATAATTATCGCGATAAGTTTGAAGACAGATGTTTTGGCTCCCGAGTGAAGCTTGTGGTGTAATCTCTTTCCTTACGAGCAGAGAATCACAAACACTTGAACAGCAGAGTGGTTTTATAAATCTGACATAGATCAATTATGTGTTATACCTCCTCACTGTGCGTAACACATAAGCAATACATTTATATACATCCTCAGCCTTCAACCTTTTATTTGCACAGCATAGCTTGAATGTTGGCTTTCCCCCAAACTGAACCAACAGCTGCTTTTCAGATAACTGCCAAAAAAAAGTTCATAAAGTGGCCAGTCTGGCTGAGTAATATCAGACTGCCTCTCCCTACTCGTCCTGCCATTTGCACAGCAGTAATTGCTAGGATGCAAAAGTACTGCCACCGTAAAACATTGTTTTGGTTTATATCTCCAAGCTCGAGTCTTGACCTCTAAATTGATCATGATATTGAATAAATTCCAGGAGGTCAGGATGGCCACGAATGATGTCCACATTAACACGTTTATATCACTTAATGTCGATAAGTATCTTGGTAAAAATCACTTTATTGTTTCTTGTAAGTTTAAAGATTGAATTTTGCTCCTGTGTGAATGTTATGGTTTTAAACTGGTCTTAATGGACAGAGGATGACTAACAGTTAAACATTTTACCAATCTGGGATCAATTATGTGTTGGTCCTCCTCACTGTGCTTGCAAAATGCATAGGAATCACATTGATATATGTTGAACCATTGGTGTATTGCTATAATTATTGATATTATTCTATTGCCCAGCCCTACTTTGATGCAAAGCCTCTAGCATTAGAAATATGACAAACCAGATCTCCCAGTTTAACTTCTTGACCTTTAAACTGATCATGATATTAAATATACTCCAGTGTCATTTCACATTAAGACGTGGCAAATGTATTTCGAATCAGTTTTTTTGTAGCAGCTTCCTCCATACAGTAGCTCGTCAGCCAAACCCTAACAAAGTCGTCCTCACAAGCTGCAGAGCGAGGCTCTTTGCTACATGACTAATGTCTGGGTGGTGGAAAAAAGTAATCATACATGGGAACATTAAAATTACACACATATGCAGTTCACTTAGAAGTTCCTCGCTCTGTTTCCCTCTTTCCATTCCTGTGATTTACTGTGGACTGAATACAGTTGTGCTCTTGCAGTGGCTTGACAAGTAAATTATTTCATCATGCTGCAATAATGTATTTACACTATCCTGTCGCACTAGCAGCTCCATGGCTCCGTCGGCCACATGTTGTGAAACAGGCCTTCAGGAATAGACTGAAAGAAGCTGTCAGGCTAGAGAGTAGGAGATTGTGAATTTGCTTACTGAATGGTTAAGGGGGGTACAGTTAATATATGGTCTGTATTTATCTTGTCACACAGCATATGTGAGGCATCAACAGGTTGTGGGCTGCAATAGATTTTATTTTATCTGCATTATTGTTTTATGAGCAAGTTACTAGTTGAGTCTAGATTTTTACCTCTGTCACCTAAGTTGGTTTCATCAGTGTTTGTTTGTTGCTTAGCAAGATTACGCAAATCTATTGAACAGATTACCAGGAAACTTGGTGGAAGGATGTGGTATAGGTCAGAAGAGAACCCATTGAATTGGGGGTGGATCCAGGAATTTCGTTTTACATTCTTTAACATTGCAACATACAGTTTTTCAACTTTTTCATAATTTTCTTCGAGAACAATTCATGGAACTCAGATTAAGAAAATTCTGGCATGTTGAAGGTACTAATAGTTATGAGTGTGTGTAATTTGGTGCATATCCAAATACAAATCTGGATCTGGTGAATTTTAATGTGGTTTCTTACTATCAGACTGTCGGGCCTTGGCAGAGGTGTGCACTCTCTGAATGGCATTCTAGTTTTGTTTGGAAAAAATGGTAATAAACTGCCCTTGGTGGTTAAAACGTTGAGTCAAGCAAGTTGTAGCCCTGGAAATAACAATAACAAGACAGTCTGTGACAGTCTTTTCTAATTTCTAACTTATAAAGCCTTTACATTTTATTATTTATTCATGAATTAATTTAATTGACAATATATTTAGCATTTATTAATTTAACAGTCAATAATAAAGCTTCAAAGAGCATTATCGTTGAGAAACTGTGTGTAGTGTTATCAGTGACAATAATGGTAAGTTATATAAAAATAATAACCATCTTCTTCAGTTGTTATGTATAAGGAGGGGAGCTGTCTGGGTGTATTTTGTGTGCACGGCATCTGTAAGCCTGGTTTACATAGACACTGTGCTCTGGATCAAGCATCAGCATATTCAATACAATCAAGTTCACCATCTGTCAAATTCAAAATCTAATTAACATCCCAATCCCTCAGAGAAAGCTTGAGTGTCAAATCTCCATATATTAAAAAGCTTTCTGTCTCACGGTTTCAAATGTAGTAGCTACTGAGAAGTTTATGGAAGCAGGAGCAGCCAGGTGACTGATTACAGATGTTATTCAGATATGAACACATAATGCTTGTGTGGATGGCATTCAAATTGGCTGTTTAATAAGAAAAATGTGTGTTTCCTTTCCACCCTTTGAACAGACCTGGCCTAATACTTTCAAATTATTGCACAGGTAACAAAAATCCCTTTAAATCATGTTGCAGCATAATCCATTTTACCCCATAGGTCTGTGAAGTGCCCATAAACACTCAAGCAGTCCACAGACAGGCTCTCTGCCATGTTTGAAAGAAAAGGGCCATATGGCCCCCTGCTAATGGTTTGTACTCTACGAGCCCCACTGCAGAGCTGACAGTGTTGGAGGACAAGAGGGGGGAGGGGAAGGAAGGAAGACCAATTACATCCTCAGCTCAGCCTGGAGTTGTAATTGGTGTACACGTCTTGGTGCATGCATTTGTGTGAAACTGCAGATGAAAAGATAATTGGTTCAATCATGAGCTGTGCCACAGAGACATCCAAGGGTTCCCTCAGACCAGGCTTTGATATTCTGCTTCATTGTGCTCATTATCAGCCACTGAACTTTACATTGTGTGTATTTTTTTTTAATGTCTAAGCTGCAGGGCTGTATATAAATATATATATATTTAGGTCTGTTGTCATTTTGCATTAACCTGAACCAAGTTAGAGGAACTGATGTTGTTTCCCAACATGCTTGTAAGACAAACTGTTCTCTGCTGCTAGCTCAATCGTATTTTTGAAGGTGTTTTGTGAAGAATCTTTATGAAATGGCTGAGGCTTAATTTTGCATTGCTGCTATCGTGAAATGTGTCGTGTGGTTAGTTTCATTTAGGGATTTTATTTTTAGCTGATGAGCTAAGCAGTGTGGTATTGGTGTTTGCATTGCAGATAGCAAAAGCTACTTTGTGGGGGTTGCAATTGCTCCGACAGCAGTTCTGCTTAGTGTCCACCTTAACTCATGTATTTTCTGGGTGAAATTGTGCTGCGGTTTTCTACATTTCTGCAAAATGTTTTATTTTATCATTGAAGAGGGAATGCAGGTCAAATTAGCATGTGTAAAATCTCCGCTTTTGAGTGAAAAAATCACAGACTTGGTGCAGAAAATAATCGGATTGACTAGTTTGAAATCTAAAGATGGTTAGGTTGTGACCGTGTTAATGCTCGTCCAGAATTGTGCTGTTGAGTTACTGTGTGTGAGGAAACGGTGACAGGAGAACAGGTTGAGTTATGATGCACACTGGCAGCACAGTGAGTCCCTGAGCTGCATGCGTTCTCTATGTGCAGCTGGTGAACTGGGCTAAGATGATATAGGCTACCTGTGGAATGACGCAGACACCTGCAGTCCCGTGACTCTGCAGAACAGCTTTGCCACCTCACATGAACCAGCTAACTTAACTATCTTGAGGCAAATACAATGCTATTTCTCATTACTGATCTTAAAGTCATAGGTTATTGAAGATTTTAGTGTTATGTTGTAGAATATTAAGTCATGCTACATTACTTAAAAACAGTGGTCCTTTTAAAGATTATTGACCAAGTGTGAGGTTGTTTGCTGCTTCATAGATAGTGAATGTCTCATTTCCAAAAGCCAAGCCCAAGAAGAGTCAAACATGTAGAGCCTTGTGCTTCTATTTACCTGTGGGCTCATCAGGAAGATGTCTGTTTCAGTCTGTTACTTAAACTGCTGAGGAATCCACAGAATGGGCTGGGATATGTGTCATTCTTCCTTTTGTTAAGCTGTGGGCCGGTTCATGTGATATATTAATAAAATGTCAGGACAGCAGAATCCAAGATCCGATATCTCTTAGCTATTGAAAGAGCTGCATCTTCCTATTCCCACATGGCAGATGTTGACAGCTGATTTGTTTTGCCAGCAAAGGGTAAAAACTGCACAATTCCTATCAAAGTTACCCATTGAGTCTGTAAATCTATCTGGGTGTACGAACAGAGAAGGGATGAATGGAAAGAAGGTCAGAGAGGATAATGGGACACCCGTATGTGCTTTTTGTGTACATATAGTGGGTCAGTTCTTAGTCTCATAATGGGAGAGGAATGCTCCAGGGACTGCCTTTCTGTGGCGAAAGACAGGGAGAGAAAAAAATGGCCCTGCATTCTGCAGAAAGCTGCTAAATGAGCTTTGCAGTGTGGATTTGCAGTGAGCTGTACTCCGTCGAGACTGGACCCGATGGAGAGACTCTGCTTTACCACGAGGAGAGGCATAGAGAGGGAGAGTGGTGGGGTTTAAAAGTCCTCAATTCCACAAACTCCTTGGTAACTTGCAGTGTGGCAAGCAGAATTTATGGGCTTTATAAATAGACCCAGCTGTAATGATAGGGTATAAGTGAAGAAAAGGCAGTTCTACTGTTAAGTTATGGCCTACTTGCATCGCATTTGTTTGTTGCGTCGCAGTCTTCACTCGGCCGTCCTTTCAGTGTCTATACACATCAAGTCAGGATAATTGGGATCAAAGCTTGATTGTGATAATTATGATTACACCACACCTGCCTGTTCAGATTCTGATTATAGGCACAGTCATAAGCCAGAATATACAAGCAAAGAATTTTCCATCTACTGAAATGAAAAGTGGTTTGTCAACGTCACCAAAGACACGTTTTCACCTCAGGTAATTCAAGCTCACTGGTTTCATATGGCATTAATGTTGAAATGTACATGTTACATCTCTATTTCTATTTTCTACCCAGAGTTTTGGGGAAATAACCCTCAGCAGTGTTTGCATTATCAGGCTGTCATGTGATCAAACGTATGGACAGGAGTGTGAAGTGAGAGACACCAACAATAGTCCAGTTTTACCAGATGTACTTTATCTCAACAGCCCGGGTTTTCAAAAGATTTCCAGCTTTTTGTCTCTTTAAAAGTTAATGTTGAAAGAATAGTTTGGCATGAGAATGTGTGTGTTACTCTACGCTGGTGACCCTGATGCTTGGGTTTTAGCTCTGGCAGTGACTCCGGTGGTTGGAGATGTCCCGGTGAGAGCCTCCAATATGGCAGCCAAAAATGAACATCAGCCGCACACCAGGGACACAAAAACAGTTCAGCTAAAACAACACAAAGAAAACCTCCACAGTAGATGATGACATCTTTCTACGTTTGATTCTAAACATGGACACATCTGTAAAAACTACTTCCTGACATTTACTGTGTTAGATGCATTAATATCACAACTGGTGAACAACTTAGAAAACCTTTTGCAAGAAGTATAGAATCTATGTTACATCTCTATTTCTACCCAGAGTAGAAATAGAGACTTTTTAAGCACAGTTTTAATCTGTGCTTAAAACTGAGTTAAACAATTGTGCTGAAGCCTTATGTCACTTGCTATTTACAACCTCAGCCACAGTGGTCAGTGTGTTTGTCTCTATCTTTTCCACTGAGGCAGTTTAAGGGCAGACATTTTGCCCAGTCTCGAACCAGTTCCATTTGTTTCCACAGCCAAATAACAGGATCTTAGGCGGGGAAACTGGTTAGACTCTGGCACCAACACCTCGCTGGTCTACAAGGAAGAACTGCTTGTGTCATGTGTCGTCTGCAAAGAATGTTTCTAACAAAGTGAACCAACATGGTTGAAAAGAGACACTGTAGTCCACCATTGTTGATGTTGTTGCTTAAGGCGGGGTTAGTGCTACTGGGAAATCAGAGACGTACGAGTAACATACAGTGACATAGTGTTGTGGCTCTAGCCCTTGGAAAAGCAAGCTGGTTCTTAAAAGTTTAGCAAGATGAGCCAACTCTAAACCAGCCCTAGCACTAGGTTCACCCTGGTCAAAAAGGGCTAGTGTGTGTGGATGCAGATTGACCAGCTCATGGTCAATCTGCAATCTCACATGTGGTGAGTGCCATAACCTCCCCCTCCATCCTCTCTGCGGACACTTCTCCTGCCCTTGGCTCTAGGTTATGGGCAGAGAGAAGGCACACCCCGAGGCTCTATTTGCTGTGGCAGTGAGTGCACACCATTGCTCAGCTCTGAGGGTGACACAACCTTATGATAAGGCATCCCTCAGTAGGTTGACTTTATCATCGTTAACTACCTAAACATCCATCATCGTCACATCCATGCCATTGTTAGGAAACACAATCTATCCAAGAGATTGGCCATAATAATATTGTTTGGTCTGTTTGTTGACTAAACTTGCTTGAGTGTTCACATATTTAAAACACTTCCTCCAACAAGCTGATTTGAAGAAACCCTCATCTTAATCACCTCACCTGATTTATTTTACACTTAAGTCCAACCAGATGTTCCACAACTTCCATGTTTAATTGTAAATTCCTGAAATGGCATATAGCTGAGATCATATTAGTGAACTTAAAGCTTTGCAGTTCTTCATTACTTACAAAAATCTAATTACTAGTGAAATTATAGTACTAGCTAGTATCTCTATTTGTGTTTCCTTATTGAAACACCTTTTAAGGGAAAATATAAAAAATTGTCCCTATAACGATCTATATAAAGGGAATTTAACAATACCCACACAATACCATCCTCCAAGTTTTAAAGGTTTCTGTATATTGACACAGAAAAGAAACAGACTCCAGCTCCCCACCTTACTCACTGCCTTTGAAATGACGGGAGGAAAAATGAATAACCCCAGTCAAACAAGCTGGTAGAGATGACAAACCATTCCTTATACATGTGCCAGGGCGGAGGCTGAGGACACTGGATGGTACAGTTTGAAGCACATGATGCTTGTTCTTGTGATTAGTTGAAGGTGTGTATCCAAGTATTTTATTGTGCTTTTTGTCTATAATACCAATTCAAATTGTAGTTCATAACATAGTTACTGTGACGACAAGGTCAATAAGGTTCTTAGAACAAAGTATGGTGTTTACTCTGCTCACATTATTGCTTTGATCATGGTTTGATCTAATTATTTGTGTTCAGGAAATGTTGTAATGTTTTGCCCCACGATTCCTCTGGGACCAATATTGGTTGCCCTTGTGAGAACAATGGCGCATAATGTATACAAACACAGCATTTTTCTGTTTGACTGGATTCATGTGGGCCTTAACATATGCTTCCAGTCTGAATATATAAGTAAAATACATGTGTTTTTAGGTATTTTGTGTTGGTGTTGAACTCTTGGTGATTGGAACTCAGTCTCACAACTGGATACCTGAAAGGCTGTGGAGGGTGACAAGAAAAGTGAAATATCAAAGCACAGAGGAGAACAGACGAGGGAGGCACAGATGGGGAGAGAGGTGGAATGAAAGAGAGATGGAGCAGGAACAGTAGACCTTGGCTGTCAGCTCTCTGTTGGCTCGGCTCGACTCTGCTCTGTTTGTTTTTACTCTATTTTTACCGAGCAGTCCGACTCCATGATGAACGACTCCATATGTAAGTTACATTTCATCTGACAAATGTCATCGAGGACTTCTGGCACAGGTGAGAGAGGGGGAGGTTAGACAGATCTCATGTGATCTGTACGAAAGAAAAGTAAGGGATCAGAGGGAAAAAAATCTATCATTAGTATTTTCTTTTTGTATCTTATCCAAACCATTGGTTTAATTCTTTCTCCTGTTATTGTCCAGTCCTCTTTGAACCAGTGTGGACGGGTAGATTTAGAAAAAGGTGGTTGGAGGTTTACATGAACAGATTATCCTAAGATGCTTACCATCCACACGTATGTGTGAACATTTTTCAGCCCAATCAAACATAATTCAGGACGCACCGCAGGAAAGATGCTCAGCAGATTAATCGAGCAGGACTGCACACACTGTATAATCTATTGTACATTACATTATGCCATTTCTCCTTCTTTATTCGTTTTTCATTACACATCTGTCATCACAAGCTCTTTATTGTTTCCCTCCTGCTGGTATTTGTCCTGTTTTTAGGTTCAAACTGATGTCAGAGTATTTATTAAATGTAGGCTGAGTAATCTTATGAACGGAATTTTCGAACATATTAAGACAACCACAGCAAAACTTGGCCACAGCAGAGAAGAGATGCTTAAGTCTGTGTTTGCCAGTTCAAATCTCAGTTTCTTCTTGCTACCTGTTGCAGGAATTTGATATCAAGAGTCACTAGCATTGTAACAAGCCGCCTGGACTTTTTTTTTTTATCAGGAACAAAGAAAAGTGTGACTGGTGGCAGGGGTAAGATTTTTTAAATAGCTATGAACTATTCTACTAGACTATTCTGGTGCTACAATGGAGTCATGTGTCTGGACAAGTGTTTTTTGAGTAGGGTAGCCCACATGAGTGAGCGTGTACAATAATCCCCTCTGTGTGCCTCCTTCCCCTTGCTTCCTTTTCTCCTCTTCCTGATTTCTGCCTGCAGCTGCCCCACATCCCCAGATGGCGTCCTGTATGTTTGTGTGTTTGCACGTGGAGTTTATCCTGCTGAGTGGAAGGAAGTGTTTCCTTAACTGGAGATCATCCTTTAATCATCTTTTTTTTAATGATTGCATTTACAGTAGATGGACACAAAAGGAGATTATCCTTTAATCATCTTTAAAATTATTGCATGTACAGTGGGAACACATGTTGAACAGTAATCACTGCCCCAAAGATTCAAAAATTAATCTTTTGCATCATTTGGAAGAGCCTTCTAGCCTTATCTACACAGATAAAAGTTTAAGTAAAATGTAAAATAAAATCAATTGTAACTACATTTTGTTTATGGAGCTGCTGGAATGTTGAGAAACAACAAGAAAATATATATTAATGCTATTCATGTTTTCATTACACCCTATTTGTTTATTGCTGCCTTAAACTAGTCTATTAATCCAACATTGTTTAGATGACTGGTCTGGAAAGCTCTCCGGAATCTACTGTCACCACCAACCAGTGAGGAATCCCAAAGCAGCCAATCAGACTGAGCAGAGACTTCTGGGTTGCATTAAGTCAGACATGCTAAAGCCTCACTGGTCTGGTGTATTTCATGTGGACGCTGCTGCTTTGAATCTAGAGTTTCAGCACATCACAATGATTAAAAACATAAAGTTTTCTATACCGTCTTGTTTGCTTATATGCTTCGTCTTATCCCTGCGTTAACCTCTGGAAGAAAGAACCTTGAGATTTGAATCTGTGCAATGCAGACGTTAAAGGTTGGATTCATTTTGGGGGAAATTTGCATGTCCTGTATTTGCATTTCAGGTGCAATAGAGCAAACTGACAGAGATAAGATGTGTTTCAATACAAAGGATTCACATCTGTTTTGTTGGCATCTCTGGTCTTCTCACTGGGGGTATTTCCTCTGGAATGACTGACTGTGTGACTGTTTAGTAAAGTGACATTATATGCAAATCAAAAACACCAGCGCCTTGTTTTTCATGGTAAGCAGACTTTCCTCAAGTCTAAGCTTCTCCTCTCCTCAGTGTGGCCTGGCATCTGGACTGTGTTAAAGCAGCAGTGCCAAATGTTTGGCAGGGGGGGAGCAGAAGGGGGTGACTAGCAGGGGGTCGAAGGAGAGGCATTGGAGGGTAGCATTAGGGGAGATCCTGTGAAAGACAGTGGAATGAAGGGAGATACGGAGGGAAAAAGGGGCACAGTTAAGGATGCAGTTAAAAACAAAGCGCTACAAAGCAGAGGCAGACGGGTGGTGAGACACGGGGGAGTAGTGTAAGGCTGGAACCAGGCCTCTTAGATTACTGACCTTCAGTGAAACACACATGAAGTGGGAGTTCATAAAGTTGTGTCTGAAACTAATGTAGGATCGCCTCAAGCAACAGCCGAACACACTGACACACAGGGGGGCCTCAGAGGAGTAATACAGCCACGATTTCATGTTGTTTTAAATTAGTCTGTCCACTGTGTTTGCAGCTAGCTCCAGCTGTTGTGGTTCTCTCCCCCCCCCCTCGCTGACTGGGGATGATCTGCGTGTGATACGGGGTCATACCTACCTCCGAGGGATGTCGAATGAACAGCAATCGGCTTCTGTTTGTCAATACTTGAGCCAGACACATGATATTTGGAGTGGAGGATCAATGCAGTGCAATCAGATGACCATGGTGTAATTGATTACCACTGTCCCTCGCAGTCATGGTTATTTAATGTGACAGTCGGACGGCTAGCTTTAGTTAAGTCTGGGTTTGGAAATCTAAGCAGTCACTGGGCTCTTTAAATAGATATAAAATGATCGTGTTAGTCGCAACAGCAGACATTGTCTCCCATCATCCTGTCATCGTCTTGCCATATGGTGAACTGTGGGCTAAAGCCTCCATGACTCAGTTTGGGCTTTGTTTTGAGCACTTTATTAGATCTGTGGCTCTCATCAGTGCACACAAGATCGATCTGTGACACATTCGCTCTCCTCCACTCTCCGACACAATGAACAACAGAGCATAATTTGAAAGAATAGGTGTTTATTCTTACATTATGGAAAATATACAGCCCATGTCAATGTGATAGGGAGTTATAAGTTAACCATCTATTACCTTTAATATCTAACTCTGCATTTTATGTTCCATTTCTAGCAGGTTACTTGTAGAAGAGAACCTGACTGTGAGCATGAGCTTGAGCTCCATGTTGAATAAATAGGGTAATATCAACAAGTCAAAGACTGGATCCCCGGGACTCCTCCTTTATCCTCCGCTTGAGATGGAGGCAGCAGATGCTCCTCAGCTCTGGTTTTATTGTTTGTGGTCGGCCAGCCTGGGAGCCGACTCAAAGACAGGGGGGAGGAGATGAGCTTTTAGTACCTTTTTTTTTGTTTTTTCTCCCTCTTTTTTCCTTCACTTTATCCTCATAGTTCTCTATCTGCGTCTGTCTCATTGAGCCCAGTTGGTGTCTGCTGGATGAGTTAATTCCCTGATTGAGGTTTTAGTCGCCGTCAACAAAAGGCTGCATCTTTCAATAGGCCACATGGCTGGAGTAGGAGGGCTCTGATCCTTTCACAGACGTTTTGGGTGCATCTGCACTTCCTATTGAGCCTCAACCCTGAGGCTGATTTACCATCAGCAGCCACAGGAGCAATCTCTCTCTCACACAAGTCCTCAGTGCATTAAGGAATACCTAAGAGAATACACACACCACACATGCATGGTCTGAAAGCTACGGGGGATACACACTCACGACAGACAAACACACTGATGCACACAGTGAATCTGTACTTCCCTTGCTTCTGCCTCATTGTGCCCAGAGGACAATGCAGCCTGCTCTGGCAAAGAGCCAGTCCCTCTCATCTCCATTAGGTCATGTAGAGAGAGTTGTAGTGGTGATGGATACTTCAGTGGCCCAAGCTCTCCTCTCCGCAGGGAGAGAAAAGGAGCTGGGCCTCTACGGATTTGCCGCCATGCACACAGATGTACCCGGAAGAGGCTGTAGATGGACCTGGGTTTTATGAAATGTTTGAAATTCAGTTAAAAAACTAAATGATTACATTTAACTTGAAGACAGATGTTCAAATGATTACCCTCCCGAGCCACACAAAGCCTTTGGCTGGTCCATCATTACAAACACATGTTGTTGGAACAAGTGTAGTGTAAACCCACAGAGTCTATTTACTTTTTAATCAAGCTCACCAAAGATATCAGAATAATAAAAAATTGATTGCATCTGAAAAATCCATTTATTAAAAAGAAAATGCTTCATCAAAGCCCTGAAATGGCTTATATAGTACACATGTGGAAATCATTTATCTAACATTGAGGCTATTTGAGGAAGAAAATGATTAGTCTTTTTAGATTTGTAGCTACATTTTTGCAGTTACTAATGTCTACACAAAAGTAACTAGTTTGCCTCCATCCACAGTCTTTTATGAGCTTTGAGACAATGTGCTTTTTTGAAACCTTAACACACCGTATACTCGTTCACTCTGAGAGACCTAAGGGCAAGTGCAAGCCCTAACCAATCAAATTACGATAATACGATGGAGGAGGATGAGGCATCTGGTGACCCTTGTGTGTGTTCATCTGGTTGCGGATAAGATTTCCTGTGTACTTCTTTTAAGCATTGCATTGATAGCAAGTAAAGTACATTAGTAAGGCCTCATAAGACCTCGTGTCCTGCATGGAACTGTGATTTTTGTCGTTATGGTCGTTATTGGACACATCCACGTCAAGCCTTAAAGCAACCCATCTGGTGAAGCATTACTGACTCTTTATCACCTTGCCTATTTCCCTTTTTTTGTTATGTATATGACTTGGTAATGAACATAATCCCTTTAATAATACAGAATAAAGAACATTCCGAAGTTGTTCGTGAATGTATGACTCCATTAACGGATTGTAACACTCATTGTCTTGTGAGTGACTAGTTAATTCCACAATGGGAGCTGCTTGTAGCCCTGACTCATTTAGTCCTGTGATGCTGAAGAGGGAATGATGGGAGTCACCATATCTTGGGTCTGCACACACTGCTGACATCATAACTCGTTTCCTTTTGATTCACTTCTTTCTGTGTCTGTGTGTGTGTGTTGGAGTGTGAGACATACAGTCAGCGAGAGATGGGAGGAGTGACGAGGAGAGTTGACATCAGTGAGACGCAGAGAGACAAATCCTGTTGAACTTTGTCGACCTTGTATGTGTCATGCCACTTCCTGTAAGATCACAGAGTCAGCCGGTGAAGTTTCAGCGCTGACTGGCTGCTCTGTTTACACAGTGCATGATATATGAGTGTGAGTATGTGCCAGCCTTGGGAGGTCCATTAGGAGGAACATTTACTGCGTGTAATCACAGATTTAGAGAATAATACTCAATGCTTACACTCAATTTAAGTGAGATCATAAATACTACAACAACTGGCCATATAAAGGCAAAACATTTATTTTCTCTATCCACTAATTGGCACTCTAGACTTACTTTTGCTCCTCCTCTTCCTGCTTCTTCTATGGGTGGAGCTATTTCTTTGAAGGTGGGCGGGGGAGACAGAGTCAGAGCTGGAAGGAAGGAGAGAGTGAGTTAGACCTGGCTGGCTTCATTCAATATGTCAGTGACCTGCTATCATTTCGGCTGAGGGTATATGTTTTATACAGTTGTTTTTTACAGTATTTTACTGTCTGTGTGCATTTGATCAGAGATGAGGTACACCATTGCTCGTTCAAAACCCTGCCCGTCAGATTTAAAGCGTATAAAAAGGGACCATCATTCCGTGTTGACACCATAGGTCACTGAAATATTGACCCTCACACAAGAACAGCCCTGTGGCAGAGGATTGAAAATCAGAGGAGTAGCCCACACACAAACACGTGTGGCCTGAGAGAACACAAGTGCTGATAAATAACATTTCTGTTGTGCTGATTGAGCTGAGCAACATTTCAACATCTTTCATCTAGAAAAATGTTGTGAAAGGGTGTGGAAACTTTGTATCATGATTATCGTGGCAAAAATGGTCATAGTTCAGTATTATCACGGTATTATTGAAATGCACTGAAAATGTTCAAAAAAATCCTGATACACAAACTGAAGTAATTTAGCTTTTTTGTTGACATATAAAATAACAAAAAGAAAACAAGTAGAGCTGGATTGCAATAGAGACGGCCGACAACTTATTACGTCAAGTGCAGAGGTCGACTCCCAAAGTTTGTGTTTGTTAGACGTGTGTAATTTGTCGACAGTGGATACTAGCAATTGCTAGCTATAGCCAGAGCATTAGCAGCTCATGCTGTTACAGTACGAACCAAATCACCACGTTTATCACAGTAATTAACGATTCATACAGTACAAATACCTGTCAGGAATTTTACGTTACACCATGAAACCTGTAACTGTTTCACCCCCACTTTCATTTATGTTATTGATGACTAATGTGGAATTAACTTACAGAACGCCTCTTCTCCTTGGCTGGATAATGAGGGGTTAGTTGGGATGAGTCCATTTAAAAATGTTTGAGGTGCTTGTTGTTAATGGCTCGTCCTGGCCATGAGGTAAAGACTCTACCCCCTACCTGCAGTTCTGTGCTACCAACTCTACCCATCCACCCCCAATAAGCAGCTAAAGTGCCAGGCTTAGCCTACGCAAAGCAGACGACCCTAGTTCTTATCTGTGGAATGCCGGGCATCCTCACAGAGGATCTCCTCTGCACGCAGGAAGCTGTATTATCTCAAAGCCTCTGTCTCCTTTGATTGTCCCTGGGGACCTCTCTCTCTCTTCTGTCTCACTTTTAGATGTTTACATTTCTCTCGGCTGCCTCTCCCTCTTTCTTCCTCCCTTTTTCTTTGTACAATTTTCTCTCTGTCACCACCTTTTCGCTCTCTGCACAGCCACATATATTCAAATGAAAGGATTTATATCATGCACACAGATGCCGTAGCTTTATGTTTGCTCTTTTCAAACAAGTCGAGAGAGCAGCTTGGGAGTTAAAAGGGACAGATTTAAACCAGACACAGCTCATGATGGAGGATATTGATGATGCCGTCTTTTGTGGTCTCTGCAGTTTTGCATGCCGTGGCACTTTACAGGCTTGCATGTTTTTGGGACTGTGGTCAGCTCGCCTGGCAAAGATACAAGCTCATGTGTCTCAAGTTGCTGTATTTTTCCTCTAATTCTCTACCGTGACCTAAATTATTCCAGAGTTGGCTATGTCAAGATATCCTTCTTGTGCAGCTCAGTATTTGAATCCATTTTTAGTATAAAGTGTTCTGTGTCATTAAGCATGTGTTAAACAACAATTTCCTGTTATTGCCTTTTTAAATAAATATTTACTAACAGGAGGTTAACAAGATGATGATGATGAGATTGATGGTTACACAAGTAAATGGGTCAATTAAAATGAATCCAGATATATCGCTTGACCAACCAGTTACTAGCAGCACTAACTGGTCTGGTTTGATATCTCTTGATTGTTGTTTGTGATTGTGTCACATAACTCTTTCCTCTTCAAAAGTTCCCATGATGACAGAGTAGAGTAAGAAACAAGACACTATCTCTTGCACCATAACATTCACAGAGTTGAAAGGAGCCGAGCCCTTATCAATTTGTGAATGGTTACTTATGATAACTGTGCTGAGCTCATGAGTTATATCAGTCATTGGAAAATTTCAGTGAAAATAAACCTTGTAATGGAGAACTTGGTTTCATAACGCATGCAAATGTCTGAGACACACTCTTTTCCCTCGGCCTGCTTATTTTGGGCATATCTCAGAGTATAACATGTCTCATTATTCAGATTGAGAAAATAAACTGTCTTTGCTTGAATGATAGAAGTGATAAACTGAAGGCTCAAAGGACCCGTCCTTGGATCGGGTTACCAAAGCAATGCAGTCTGCCTGCCATGCAGTGATTTAAACCAGGTTCCTGTTTCTCCAAGGATGGCTTACAGTTTACACAGCGTGCCATGCTGATGCAAAGCCACGCTATGTGATCCAGCATTAGACCAAACTTTACCCAGCTGCTGTCTGTGACTCACACACAGTTATAGAACTGTATTGAGGTTTTTTTACAGACGGCATTAACCTGGATCATATTCCTCTGACTGTGCTCCTAAGATTGAATCAGTTCAGTAATACCTCAGCACTTCACCTCAAAGCATCGACTTTAACCTCAATTAGAGGTGTCGCTCAGGTTTCTGTTTGACAGTGATGATGTGATAATGTCATCAGTCTGGCAAAATAATCTGAAACTTTCAGTAAATTGAGTTCGGGGTTTACTCGTAGGTATATGAAGAAGTAAGATTGTACGATTATTTGAGTGGAAATTACAGAGTAGTGTTGGCCCTATATAGTTTTGTACTGCTACTGCTCAGTAGGTTGTGGTGTGGAAAGCTGCTTTACTGCCTGGAAACAACTGCTCTCTTTCAAGAGTTGGTTTTATGAGATGAGAACACGAACATGTGATGTCACTAGAACTAAATTATGCTTTGAAATCCTTATCTTAAACTTTAACAGAAGAGCGTGTAAAAGTTCTGACTAGAGCTTGGCAGATTTATCAGTTGATTGATAAAAATCAGGTGATATGAGCCTTTCACAGACATATCAGTATCAGCGTTTATGTTTGCTGATATGTAAACATATTTTACTTAATATACAATGAAGAAAAGAAAAGTGCTATCATGTTTACATTTTACTAAACAAATGGATATTTTCTTATATTATCTATTTAGTTATTTACAATAAAGTTTATGATGAAACTGTAAAATATCAAGCCTCAATTACATTTCTTTCTCAAAAGGGTTTCATAACGAGATCTTTATTGACCGATAAATTGGTATCCTAAATTGTTTACTCTTTAGTATCAATCCCAATAATTCATATCGGTAAGGACAATGTTGTCTCCGGTCAGTTTTATGGCCTCGATGCCGTTCTTGGGATTCATCAGCAAGACGTTTGTCCTTTTAGTTTCTTTAGAGTTTGGAACGTCCTGAAGGCAGCTTCACCTCAGAGAGGAAATCGGTGATATCCTTAGTAAGGACTGAACAAATCTCTTCTGTGTTCTCAGTTAAAGGTCTGCTCTGAGGCTGCAAGACCATTTGTGTGGGTCGTTTGCCAGGAAAGGAAATTAAGTTATACATGGATACGTTGTTGTGGAGAAGAGTTCTACGTCAAACATTACTGTAGGCGTCATTAAACCACCGTGGTTAACCATAAGTACTCTCTGTTTTTTCTGTAAGTTGCTATCATTGAGCGGAAGGGTTCAATTTCTTTGCAGAATCTTTAGCTGTGACGTCAGTTTCAGTGGCGACGCTTCTGCACATGTGACATGCGATGATAACAGTTTGCCTCAGTGTTATTAAAGGCAAGTCATCGCCACCACTGATGCACATGTCTGAGCCCTGTACCCAGGCTCATGTGCTTTCTACAGCAGAACAAATCTGTTTTTTATTTTGAAATTATTTTTGTTTTTTATGTCTCTGCCCTAGTCTGATGACTGATGTTTATTTTTAGATGTGAGAAAAAAACTGGAAATTGGCTGCATTTAACAAGTGGCTTTCTCATTCAAATATCATCCAGTTGAAGTTTGTTTTGATCATTTTAAAATGTTTCACTCTAAAGGTCATATAATGTGGTGCTACTTTTTATTTTAACATGCTTGCTTTGAAATGTTTGTCTCATGTCTTCCTCTGGGCACAGTCACTGTTCGCAGCTGTTTTACCATCAGCTTAGGAAAGTTTAGCCTCCCTATGTATTCAACTAAGATTAAAATGTTGAGATATTTATGGGATGGGCAAGAGTTGACTGCAGACAGACAAATTAAACCCCTCTCTTGTGTGTGTTGAGTGATTATTCTCCATGTGACAATACAGATTCAGTTTTTCTGTGTTATTTCGCTTTTTGTTATCGTTTAGTTTGACTGATCAGACAAATTTTGGTCAGCTCTTTCATCACAACAGTTAAAATGAAATCATTACTGTACCAGTGGTTTGCAGAATTAAAGGTTATATATATGATATTCACTGAAAATAGATGTTGCACTAGCACCAGTTTCCCCGACCACAACAAAAGCTTATCTGCAGCATCTCCCTCCTCTGTTTGAGTGTCTGAGCATCTATGTGAAATGCTGTAGTTGATAACATTATGTTTTAAAACCTATTTTAAGGCTGTGAGAAGTCTTGCAGCCCTAGGGTCGGCACACTCCCCCAACGGGCCAGTTAGCATGTCAAGTGTCAACACAAATACAGATACACTGTATCTACATGTACATAGTATTTGGGGTCCAAAATCCACATAACTGTAACATCTGTTTATGATAAATCACTAGTTAGAAGGAAAGAGGCTTAGTAGAGTAAATAACTTGATAGGAAACTGGCCTAAAAAATGATATGTTGCCTATTTATGAGGCCTGTGTCATATAAACTTTTACATTATTTGTTTGGCCTCACCCATATCTCTCTTGAAGAGTTGCATAATGTGCCGAACCTAAAACTCAGTGTATCAGATTCCAAGGATGAGATTTCTGTTTGGTTTAAGACTTTGTTTAAAAGTAAACTATTTTGTTTGCGTTTTAAAATGGTTGCTCAGACCGGCAATGACACATTGTTTTGGCATTTGTTTAGGCTCTCAGGAAGCTGTAATGCTTTATATTGGAAACCTTTCTCTGTGTTAGATCTTTTACTGGATTTCTACTGGCAATAGTAGTAATAGCTGAGAGTTTAGTTGAATAGATAATGGGTGGCTTGAAAGTCATTCTTCACTCTTTTATTAACTTTTTTTAGTTATAAACTCACTTTTGTCTCTTTTATGGTCCAGTGTCAATATTCATACTTGTCAGACTGATAATGGTTATCAAACAACCTGTTATTTCCAGGTGCTGCGTGGTGAGAGGGAAACAGTGGGTGCGGCATGCTGAGGCCACTCCCCCTGGCTCAGGATGAGTGTCAGAGATGGCGCTGCCACCATGGCAACGATCGCAGGTGGAGGAGGAGGGGGGAATGGGCCAGCTAACCTTAACGATCACGATGACCGCTCGTACCTGCTTCAGATTTACCCTCGACTGAATGCCCAGCCCTCCACCTGCTGCAACCTCAGGTGAGTGTTCCACAATGTTACTGCTAAAGACCTGCTGTTATTTATATCTAAAACTAATTTTCTGTATTATTTCTTAAAAAAACAACAACATTTAGCATTGATCAGACTGTAAATTATTCTATCAATTCATCAGGGTGCAGAAGGATGCAACAGCAGCCTCTGTAATCAAGGATGCTGCCACTGAGCTGGGGCTGGACCCCGGTCGTCTGTATGTGCTGGCGGAGGTGAAGGAATGTGGTGGCGAGGAGTGGGTGCTGGAGGCCGGAGACCAGCCAGTCCAGAGGTTTCTGCTGTGGCCTCGGAAAGCCCAAGAGCAACACAAACAGAACCTCGGCTTTTACTTCTTACTGCAGGTAGAGTTGAAAGAACACACTTCACTTTTCTGTCAACCAGTGGATGTAAACCACTGAGAAAAATCCTCTCACCACCAGACTGTTTCATTTTGCTTCCTCTTTGACATTTTAGTCATTTTCAGTGAGAAACAACAAACAAGTTTAACACATTGTCACCCTTTATTTTTATCAACCTTTATAAAGATAGTGTGTCAACAGTAAACAACCCATTTTTCTTTTCATTTCTCTGACCCAGGAGAGGAACCATGATGGTACTATTCATTATGTCCACCTCCCTGCTGTGACCAAGGAGCAGGAGGTACAGCGGCTAGCTGCCAGGGGTTTCCTCCCACCCCCACAGGATGACTTTGCAGACCTCTGCAACCTGCCCGCCCTCAATGAGGACAGGATATTAAATAACCTGCGCACACGTTTTTACAAGAAAAAGATCTACACTTATGCAGGCAGCATCCTGATCGCCATCAACCCCTTCAAGTTCTTGCCAATCTACAACCCTAAGTATGTCAAGATGTACGAGAACCACCAGCTGGGTAAATTGGAGCCTCATATTTTTGCTATCGCAGACGTGGCATACTATGCCATGCTCAGGAAGAGAGTCAACCAGTGCATCGTCATCTCTGGGGAAAGTGGCTCAGGCAAGACCCAGAGTACCAACTTCCTGATCCACTGTCTGACCGCACTCAGCCAGAAGGGTTATGCCAGTGGGGTGGAGAGGACCATACTGGGAGCGGGACCAGTCTTGGAGGTAAGACGTGAGATGACAGCTGTGCTAACGTCTGTGATATAAAAGATGGTGTTGGTCTTGTATAAGGTCAAAACAAATCAAAGAATGAAACAAGTGTGGTGATTATCCATGAGCTCTGAGCGCTTCATCCGTTTGACTCATCAGTCACATGGAACTCAACTCGTAATCACGTGTATTCAATATTTAGTATCCCAGAGTTATTTACGTTACAGCTATTCATGCTATTCAAGCTTGATGTCCATTCTGCAGTAGCTTCAGTCAGGTGTGAAAAGTATCACTGTTTTGATTAACCCTGATCTAACTATGACAGCTATTCACCAACTGACTCATCATATTGCCATGACACACACACACACACACACACACACACACACACACACACACACACACACACACACACACACACACACACACATACACATACACATGCACAGGAAGCATGTATACTGTTATCATAAAAATCATATAAAGGTATCAAATCCCATTCTGCAAAGAGCAAACGTATTTTCAGTGACTTAATGGCTCTTTAGGTCAGGGGCTGAGCTTATGGTCCATAAGGAAATGAGAACAGTGTAAAACCCTATAACATTAAGACTATGGTGTACTCAGAAAGAAGAAATGAAAAAGAGGATGGGAAGTTGCAACATAAACCTTTTCATGTGGCCTCTTGTCTTTGAAAACGCTGTGTGGGAATCTAGAAGAGACGGGGTTGTTTGTTTGCTCTCCGTGTCTCTGTAGTTTAGAGCAAACGGTGATGTTTATAAACTTATATTTCCAGTCAACGTGCTAATCTTTGCCTTGTTGGCTAAATGTTCTTCGAACAATATTTTCTAGATTCTGTTTGAAAAACTTAAATGTCATTTCGAGCTGTTGAACAAACACTGGTGTTTCTTTGTTGCCGCATGGGTCAGGTGACTGCGCTTCGCTTCCTGCTTTGAGAAAATACAAGCTTGTACTGACTTGTTCTGTACAACCGCTGACAGGACAGAGTAAACCAAAGCCTCAGACAATCTGAGACTGTAAACCTTGTGTCAGTTAAAGAGACAGGAGCTGGTGGGGAAATGTATTAGATTTGTCTTTGATATTATTCTCACTGCAGTGTTAAGGCCAGCTGGTTGTTAATGTAGGTGCTCATTTCGCAGACTGATGACAGGCAGACGCCGGCAGACTGATCGTCTGAGTCAGGCAGCCTGTTGACGTTGCTTAGTTGTCTGATCAATCACAGTGAGCAACTGTCTCAATGGTGCACAGGGTAAGGCAGCGCTAATCAGACTAATCACAGCAACAGAATAAACGTCTTTTCTCACTGATGACTTAACATTGAAAACACATATTTCACATTGTCAAAACATCACAAACTGTAGGGCTGCAACTAACATTTAGAAATTACCAAAATCAATATCTTCTTATTATTCTCTCAATAAAACAATCAATTACTTTGTCTATAGATTGTGTATTATCACTATATTTTTGTCAAATAACTGCAATAAATCTTCATATTTTACAAACTAGAACTTAATACAACTTACATTATTCAACTTTGATTATTTGTCCCTTATGCAGCCGAGAGTGAAACCGTCAGGGTTAATTAAAAACAAACTAAACAAATATCGGCAGACAATTAGACCACTGTTGTTTGTTTGTTTGTTTATATTTTCAGCAGGATTATGCAAAAAGTGCTTCACTGATCTGCACCAAACTTGTTAGAGGGATCTGGTAGGGTAGAGCCCATTAAGCCAGTTAAAAGCAGATTTTAAGATTTTTTTTTTCTTTTTCTCAGCATTTCATGTCAATAATGTTTGGATCTTGATGTTAAAAGCTGATATTTAAGCTGCTGAGATTTGACAATTTGACAATTAGATTACTTCCATTGTTTGGCTTTGGTGGTGGTATAAAAGCTCCATAGACTGGTATTCTAATTTAACAAGTAGTGGTTGCATCATGAAGAGTCAGTTATTACACTGCATTGTTTTGTACTTTAGTTTAATCCCTGAGCTCTGCTGCAAAAACGGAGTTGACTTTGTCTGTAAAAAAATTCTTGTCCCTGTAATGAGAAACAAGGTCCTCTACTTTCACATATGGTAGAATTTACCTCTGCTCAGACTTCAAGCAGGGTTATTATTGTGAAGTAATTTTCAGCTTTCAACATCCCTCCCCCTCTCTTATAAGGAACAGTCCACTGTGAGAGTAGTTTCACAATGTACTCGTACAATGCATATCGTTAGCACTGGACAATTACACTACCCTGCAGTTCTGGCTCAGATGAATTAAGCATAAAGTTTTGTATGTGTGTTGGTAGTGTACTAGGTGGCATGAAAGTGTGCGACCCCAGGCTGCACAATCATCTGACCATCATGTAGATAAAAAGCAGAAATGCCTGTACTAGTTTCAGTTCTACAGCCTTCCTTGTAGTGGAGAACTAATTACTCTCAGGCTTATCTGGAAGTAAATCTCCACGTATTTTTCTGTTTTATTTCACAGTAATGTAGCTTAGAATAGACCTTATAGCCATGAAAGCCGTAAGAGGAATGTGGTTTATTCAAAGTACAAAATGTTTTGGAAAAGTGATCTGTAAAAGTTCACTGGAACACTCAATACGATCGAGCAAGAGTAAAAAGAAGAAGAAAAAAGGAACCAGAAGTTTGATAGGAATTGGCCCCATTTAGTTGTATTACTGACAATAATACAGGGTGGGCAGCTATAGTAAGTTGCACCCACTGTGTATCCATCCATCCAGCATTTGTCATTTCCCTAGCAACTCCACACTCGCTGACTCAGTACTGCACCTTTCATCACTGAACTGCTGCTCCCTTCACATGCATGTGAATAAGCACCTTCTGAAAGCATCAGTCCCTTGATGTGTGTCACTCTGTCAGTCCTCAGTTCTGGGTGGCTGATGGAGGGAGGAAGGGGGACGTGAAGGGGAGATTTTCCTCTCCATCAGCAGAGTTCTGGTCCCTTTGGCAGACGCACTGCCACTCTGGTTTTCTCTCCCGGAATTGTGTGCGTGTGATTTGCGTGTGTAGTGTGTGTTTGTGTCAGCCAAGTCCAGCGCTGTGGTTGAAGGGGCAGACAGGGAGACGGGTTTAGGTTTGCTGGCCTGGTCAGTTGAGGAAGTGGAGACACGATTCCATGTCTGACCCGTCTGTCAATCATCCTGGCTGCTGAACAGATGTACGATTCAGCTTCGAGTATCACAGCATCCACATGTCATCAGACAAGTTTGAGGAAACTATTTCTTTTTCCACACTGTTATGTGCTAAGAGACCCTGCTAGATTGTAGTTGTTAAAAAAAGACTTGTTTGAAAACCACCCCAGTAGCACGCTCTTAAGATGGCTGACATGAAACAAAAGTTCCTTTACAGAGGAAGCAATAACTAAAACTATGTTCCCTGCAGTTTCTCTCCACTCACAAAGTTTACCTCTGGTGGTTGTTTCCTGACGACTTCCAGTCCAGACGTTACATATGGAGCCTAGATTTCTATTTTTAGACAGGTTTACTGAAGTTGAGCTATTATAGTTTATTCTTTTTGTCTTGGAAGCTTATCAGGTTACAGTGGTGGAAAATGCAAAGTGTGTGTGTAGATCCTGAAGCTTTAGGAGAGGTCCTCAGGCCCGGGTCACATTTTGAGGAGATGAGATCATCGTGTGTGGTGCCGGACTCTGGCTGTGGGCTGTGTTGCTGGCAGAGTGAATGGCCCCAACCTGAAACCATATGGGAAAGCCTTTGCCCTACTTTAGGGCTTTGCTGCACTTTGAACAAATGGGCTTCTACCTGCAAAACGGCTCACCGGCTACAAATGACGATTTCACTCATGAACTGGTCAAACCGGTTGATCATCTTTTACATGTTTTTTGTTGGTCTCTCTGTTTTCATTTAACCCGGCTGTGAAGCCCATTTATGCTTTATGTCAGCAAGGCCCTCCTCTGTGAGAGAGCTTACACATGGGAGGCAACATATTGGAGTTATGTGCCTGTAGTCCGGAAAGTTAGATCAAGTTTTTCCTGTTACTTTGTGTTTATAAGACAACTGTTTGACTATCATTTCCTTGATTCATTCCTGCTCTGAAATCTAAACAATTTTAACTCAAAGAGAGAAGTCAACAGCAGAACAAGCCTGGAATTATTTAGAAAATACTGGCTTGGTCTTTGGAGCAAATAAAAGCAAATCTTCAGAAGACCTGAGTAGCTTGTTTCTAAAGTATCGGTTGTCATTGTGATTCATACAGCCTTGTACTATGACCTGTTTATAATGTGACAGGAAGTAGATTTAGACAGACACCTCTGACACAGCTTTCTTGCTCATAAGCATTTGATGTTTGGTATGATGCAAGTCATGACTTCTTTTTCATATTCTTTTCACTTGCTTTCAAAGACTTAGTAACTACAATATAACCTCCTAGTTGTTGCTTATTTATGTTATACCTCTCTTACATAGTTCCCCGTCTCCTCCATTCCATCATGTCTCACAACTTCAGACAGGAAGTTCCTATCATCCGGAACCCTCTTTAACAGGAAGCGCCTACGACACGGGAAGCAGCAGCAGCAGTTCTCGCTGCCCCTAGCTCAGAGTCTCGAGGGGCGTGGAGAGACCCAAGTATTGTATTGTTTTTCAGGAAGTGCAGAGGAGTAACTGGCCATTCTGTCTGCTGATCCATTGTTTATCTCTTAGTTACGGGTTGCAGCGCTTTATTCCTCAGCTATATTTGGTCAGGCTGGGTGGCATTGTGAGTCTTTGGCAAAGCTGGCATTACTGGGTTTAAGTTGCTGCATCATGTGCAAGCGTCATTCATCTCAAACACACACACATAGACAAAGTTCTTACTGTAATCATATCATGCAGAATCACATTAAAGAGTAGAACATGCTGTTCCTAAGAGGCTGAATACAGCTTACATGTAGCAGCATGCTGCAGGCCACTGCAGGGTCTAATAATGGTACTGTGACCACACCACAAGCTGGAGTTTGATGTGGGACCCATCTAGACATGGGTGGAGCAGCTTGAAATGGCTTCAATCTGGTAAAACACCAGACCACAAGAGGAGCAAAACTGGTGCCTGAAAACGTAATCCTAACCCTTCTGGTTGTGTTTCTTTTACTCTATTGTGTGTCTTGTTCTTCTGCCTGTAACTGTGATGAAGCTAATGTTAACGCCTGGAAGCGTTTCACCAGATTTTCTGCTTTTGCTTATAATGGCTGTCGTCTGTTACAATCAACTACTGCATACTGAATCAATTACAATTTTTTCCCCTCGCAACCAACACTGCCACCACTGTATTTCCACTATGCTGTTGTCATGCAACACAAGTTAGTTTGTTTCCACTGAAGTTGATGATGGCTTTGCAGTTATTACCTCCACCATGGAGGTTATGTTTCTGTCTGTGGTTGGTTGTTAAATTGTCTGTCTGTTAGTTTGCAGAATACAGAAAAACTACTGGATGGATTGCTAGGGAACTTGGTGTAAGGATTTGATATTGGTCAGGAAAGAACCAATTTAAGTTTGGTGCAGATCAAGGAATTTTCTTTTCTTTCTGTACCATCACGATCAGTAGTCAGTCTGAAACTCAATGATGTTCAGTGTAAATATGCTATATTAGCATAATATCAGCAAATCGTTAATCTTTGCGATGCTTGAACAAAATTGCTTGATTTATTATTTAGGAATCAACAGTTAAGATACAGTACTGCCATATTATTCTGTCGAACACAATAAAGAATATAGATCTGCCTGGAGTGCATTCATGAGATGCTTCAGTATGACCGTATCATCAGAACATTCAACATTTGGAATCTAAGCTCCAGCCCCTTTTAAGCACTGTTGATGCCATTATTGTACCTCAAAGAATCAATTCTTTGTTAACTATTCAGTTGAGTTAAGCTCAAGGGGTTTAAGTGTAGTCGGTGGGATATAGTGGCAGCTTGAAGCATGGCCAAGCATAGAAGAGGAACTGTGTAGAGACGCAGTTGCATTCATTCACTGCCAACATCATGTGATCTCACCAAAGCCTTTTCTCACATTCAGGACAACAACAAACAGTGATTATCACTAAATACCATTGATGTTCTGCCTCAACATTACAACTACAGTGATCATATAGCTCATTACCCTCCTGCGGGGTTCACAGGGTTATCCAGTAATTAAAGAGCCTATCAATATATTGGCCTTCAGGACCATGATTTGTTTTAGTTGTCTGTGTTGAAAGTGTCTGCCATTGAACTTGTAAGCAGGTCCATGTGAAGGTTTGATGAGTTTTGTATGCTGGCCTGCTGTTGTCCTCTGGGAATGTGGGAACCGTTTTTTGGCAGTTGGACTATTGAGAGTCCTTTTGTGAGTGTATCCCTGCTGTAGTGAGGTGTCAGTGTCGAAGCCTTGGCAGAGCCTGTGGAAAAGTCTAACTGAAGCTCTTTTGAGCAAGACTTTTAAAGGATTGCAGCAAAACCTCCTTGTTACAGTACGAAGACCAAGTACAAGCAAAAGTCGAGTTTGCATCTGCAGCCATTTGCACACACTGAAACCTTTTTTTTTCATCAAGAACCATGAATTATTCTCTGAGAAATCAATGAAATTTGGGTCCCTGCCCCCTTTCACCAAGTTTCATGATAATCTGTTCTGTAGGTTTCACGGTGTCCTGCTTACTGACAAACAAACAAACAAACAAATGCTGTAAACATAACCTCCTAGGTGTGGTTAACTGTATAGAGCATGGGGACAAGTATGACGACCCACGGGACACAAAAACTTATTTCTGTGGAGAATCGACCGCAAATTTAATTTGCTGTTTGCTTGAACATCTCATCTTGTGTACACCATAACACTATTCCCTTTCACATGTTTGTGTATCTGTTCACGTTTGTGCAAGGCCTAACATTTAATGTCATTTTAAAGTATATAATTTATACTTTCACGTCTCTGCCCCACTTGCTTGTTGAGACACACAACTCGTAAACTCCACTGTTCTCAAGACACTCCCCTAGTTGTGTGTGTGTGTGTTAGTGTGTTAGTATGTGTGTGTGGAGGATATGGTACTTTATTCTTGTACGTCTGGCTCTGTTGAAGTAGAAATATTTCAGGGAGCAGGCTGCCAGAGGAGACCGCTCACCACCGAAAGGAATCAGTTAAAACAGAGTCAGACGTCATGAAATGGTCACTAGCTATTCATTCTCACAGCATGCACACACTACAGAATGCTAAACCACCCTGCTGTCTGTTTGTGACCTATCTCTCGCTTCTTCTTTACTTCTCACTCTTTCTTCACTCTTCTTCTTCTATAGGTACCCGTTACAGCACTCGTATTTCATAAGAATGCAGATCAGACCACGTTTCTCTCTGACATGGTTTGGCAAGCTGTCGCTCCATTTCCTCATACCTGCTGAGCCTTGCAGCCAATCAGATAACTCACTAATGGACATGTTCGAATACGAATGATGCAGTGACATGTTTAGCATTCCCCCCATGCTACAGTGGTCTGGGCTTTGCAGAGATTTTCAAGGGTTTTGTTCTCTTGGCTGCAATGTTTGTTTAGTAAAGATGATCAAGACAGTACTGGGCATTGGGGCAGCACTGAGCAGAGAGACTCTCTGGAGAAAGAGCACCAGAACGCGCTTTACTGAGCCTCAGACCTGGAACAGTGCTGGCTTTGTACCCTTTAGCACATTTGATATATTTAGACTAAATCTACAGTTTTAAACATTATTTACCTACATGATAAAGACACAACTTTACATACACATAGAATAATTAGTGATATATATATACACACACACACACACAGAGAGTAAAAAAACAAGCGAGCATGACATCCCAGAAAATTAGAGGGTAGGTAGGAGCCTTGTCTGAGCAAGTCCAAGTCAACTGAAGATAACATATTCTGGTCTCTGATAAGAAAAAAATACTATCTCTTTCATCAAGAGGCAGCAGCTCTTGCCTCATACTTCCCTGAAATACTATCTGAAAGTGACATTTTGTTTGTACACAGAAAATAAAGGTTAGTTGTTATATTGATGCAAATTGGTAGAGAGTAAAAGAAAAGTTTTAGTAATACAAGAACATGTATGTAAATCTAGGAAGTCAGGCATGCTGGAGCAGAGGAATTGAAAATAGGTCGACATTCCGTCCTAAGGAATCTCAATCAGACCCTGTGTGTGTTTGTGTGTGTGTGTGTGTGTGTGTTTGTGCCCCCTAACTCTAATCAGGCCCAACACCACTGTATCAAATTCACCCTGCAACGGCTATTGGTAGACCCGATCTCCTATTTAACATGCACTGAATCCACTTCCCCTGTGGTGGCCTTTTGTTGAGTGTCTGTGTGTGTATCTGTCTTTCTGTAGCCATGGGAGCATGTGCATCATGAAGGGGGGAGAAAAAGAGTGCTATTCTGTTACCGTATCAGTGCAATAAACCCCTGGCTGGGTTAGCATGAGCCTGAGGCCTAGAGAGTCACCCTGGTCGTCTGTGTCTGCTATACAGAGAACGGCTGTCCCAACCTCATTTATCATCACTGACCTATGCTCTCTCTCTCTCTCTGTCTCTCTGTCTCTCTCTCTCTCTCTCTGTCTCTCTCTTACTCACACACACATACTGATCAAGAGAATGAGGGGGAAAAGGTCTTCAAGGAGGAAAAAGAAGAGAATGAAAAGAGATGGATGGCAAGAGAGTGAGAGGAGGGCAAGAGGGGACAACGAGTTGCAGATGCTCACCCCCCCCTAAAACCCCAAACACACACACACACACACACACGGTCGCACCCCCTTCTGTGGTCTCAGCTGCTGTTTAAAAACGAGATTTATCCCCTGCACTATCCAGTTTCTTTGTTACCATGGTGATTTGTTGCTGTTGTTGACTCCAGTAAGGATGCTGATTGATCTGCTGACTCAAAGGTGCACTCAGTTTTGTTGTTGCACCTCCGTGTAAGGTTTGCAACTCTGCACATTTCACAGTTAAGTTTCAAAACATCAATAGTGAACAATGCTTAAAAATCGAGCCTGATGCGATGCTCCGAAATCATTAGCTGCTTTTATTCTGCGTGTGTCTTCATCTAAATCATTTTGATTGATATGGTAAAAATATCAAGAGGTAAAACAGCTGTGTAAACGTTGCATTAGTCTGGATAAGTTGTTTATTTGTATCTGTGTATGTTTTTGACTTGATCCCTTTAAACTTAACATGCATTTCTCTCCTCTGTTGTTTTTGCTAGGCCTTTGGAAATGCCAAGACAGCACACAACAACAACTCCAGCCGCTTTGGTAAATTTATCCAGGTTAACTATCTGGAGAGTGGAGTGGTCAGAGGGTGAGTAATTAAAACCGGCTCTGTGTGTTTGTTTGTGTTTGTTTGTGTCTTTGCAATTACTACTTTTGACCATGTCAAGTCTTTTGACGCATAGTCTTAATTACCATACACATACCTTAAATGTTTTATGTTCTGTATCTTCCTCCTTTTGCTCGTCACCCCGGTCGTCTACCTCTGTAATCTCTTCCTCTTTGTGCTTGTTACTGCCGGTCATGTGGTTCCTCATCTGTGCAGTGTGTGTTTATGTTTGTGTGGGCACCGAAACTTTCAACCACTAGCATGTCCTTCCTTTTTTCTCAGCATTCAAACTCTGGTTAGTAGCTGCATCAAAGTCTGGTCGGCTGTGTCACTTCCTCAGTTCCTCATCAGAAGAGCGGAACAGCTGCTCAGTATAATGTCTTAAAAAAGACGACATTATACAAGGGTCCGGAGATGAATGGCTGTGGAGAACATTCTATACGCTATGTTGACGATAGACAGACAGGATGAGATTTTTCACACGGGTGTATATGCTAAAGTTTCACTCTATAAATAAAATATGATTTGAAGTGTGCAAATGCCTGTGGCGACAGCTGCTAAGCTCCACAGTAAGTGGGCATCCCCGACCTGATTATCCCCTGAAGGCACCAGGTCTCATTGAGCTCTATTGATTTTCTTACCCTGAGAATGGTTTGTAAACCAATCCTGAGAGTGTCTCTTTGGCGGTTGGGGCTTTTCTGAGCTACAGAGTAGTTCCTCCATGAATAACAGAGTGTCACTGTGAAACTTAAGTGAAAAATATTAGCTAATATTTGAAGCTTCTTGCTAAGGGTAGTTTTAACTAATAAGCCTGTCACACTGTCATGTGTTTCTGTCCCAGTGTCAGTGCTTGTAACCTGGCTGCGTCATGTGATGCACAAACCTGTCACTAAGATTAAATTACCTTGTATGAAAATAACTAATAATTATTCATGTTAATGATGCATTTTGTTAGATCACCATTTCTTATTTCATGAGCCATTGGAAATTGTCATTATCTTTATCCATAACAGTAATTATTGTTATCTCCATTAATGTTATTATTCGGTCAACCTTAAAGTGAACTCACTTAGATTAGTAGTTCCCAAACGAGGAAACATTTTTGTTTGTTGAAAAAGCATAATTATTACAAAAGACAAAAGCTGGGAGTTAAATTTACAACAGTGCAAATAACCATGCAAATAAAAAAAATATCTGCTTTTACCTTTGTACTCACATGACCCTTCAGGTGGTTATGACTGATTAGTGGCAGTATCAGTTGCAGCAGATCAGTTTACAGGAAACGTTCACTTTCACACGTTTTCTTTTTTTGTGTGGTGCAAACTAACTTAAATCCATATCCTTTGTGACCTTCAACCTGCTACTGTAATAATGTGGCTTTTATGTCCCTTTCAATGTTATTCCTGGGGTCGGTAGTTGGGAACGTCTGACTTGGACAAGGAAATATTAAAAACTAAAACACCTCACGTAGTTACCTTCAGGTTACGTGTTCAAGAAAACCTCTGCTTCACACCAGTAAAGTATTCAGCGGATCACGGCAGCGCTGCTCTGTAGACTTAACAAAGACTGCCTGTCTATCTCTCCATCTCCAGTGGCAGCCATTCAGACAGTCAATAGAGGAGATTAACAAAGGGAAGGCTGCTGTTCCACTCTGCTCTGCTTTCTGAGCAGACCCACTCACTGACGGACGGGATGTTTTTATGCTCTCTCTCTCTCTCACTGACTCTCTGTGCGACTAATCCTTCCTCACTGGGACTGAGCGTAATGGAGCAGGACCATGACAAGCAACTCCCACTTTAGTGGAGGTGTAAAAAGGAGCTGGTGCATGAGTGACAGATGCCTGAGAGCTAACGTACTGTATGTGTGTGTTACTGTTCTCTAATCAGCTAGTATAAATAAATTAAAAAGCCAGCCTTACTTTGAGGCTAGTATTACATTTACATATTGTTTCCTGTCGTGGCCCTTTAAATGAATCAGGTATCCATCTTGTTGCTCAGAATCCATTGAGACAGACCTTCACAAACACATGCATACTGTATATCATGATTTAAATATAAAATTACCCCAACATGTACAGACAACTTAAAGGAAACTGGTTCAAATTCCTTGTTGGGATGTTTTTCAAGAAGATGCATCATCAAGCACTAAATGTTCTTATGGCTGATGTTTATGTGGTTCTCTTAAAGCCTCTGATACAACTGATGACTGATGAGATATGTTCAAAAAGTATTATCAGCTTAATATGAATTCCTGCCAGTCAGTCAGGACATGCCAAAAGGCTGTGTCCTGTCTAAACATCAAATACATTTTCACCATAGCCAAGGAGGATATTTTTCCATTGTGGTTTGTCTGTTTCTAAGTTACTTTGCATGATTGCCAATTGGGGTGGGGTGGGGTGGGGGCATGGGTCAAGGAAGAATAATCGAGTGGATCAAGGATTTTTATTTCTTTTTTACTTTCTTTTAAATGGTGAGATAGGGCCTTAGCCTTGGTAGAGGTATGCACTCTACCCTTCTAGTTAAACATACTCTGAACTTAACTAAACGAACTTCGTCAACTAAAACAAATTTCAACATCGTTAATTCACTTTAAAAGTGAAAATGAAAGATGGCCACCAGTGGATCAGTACAGTGGATGCACAGTACGTCTATAGTTGAGGCATCAGTTTTAGCAGATGGACACCGCAACCTTTCTCACAGCACAGTTCTATTCTTGGTGTATCATGACGACTGGCGTCAGTGTTCTATTTGCTTGGATATAGAAAAAAACAACTCTGACTGATTTGCAGTCTGATTTAGACAACCTAATGACCTTGGCCTGGTGTAGTGAGTAAATACAGCTCCTTTTAAAACGGCATCTCTCATGACTGCAGAGGTCTGACAGGATAAAGCTTACAGTACCTCTATCAGTTTTACTATACAATGGAGTTAAATAAATGAACCCCAGAGTTGTCTGGTTTTTGCTGCGTGTCTGACTGTGTGTTGCTATGTGTGTGATGTGTTGTGCCGTGCATGGGACCCTATCTGAAAGCTTTGTTCACTCTTTGATTGATCCGGCCATCTGTCCTCATTTCCCCCTCCTGCTCCTCCCCCTCTTTGTTTATTACCAACCCACTTTCACATGTGACCCGACAAAATCCACATACTCACAGAGAGACAGAGCTGAGTGACCCATAGTGTTAATTGATTAATCCTTTTTGTTTTTTTCTTCATCCACCTTTCTCTTGTCCTCTTTTCTTTCCGCCTCATCTTTCTTTTCCTTTATTTAGGGCTGTGGTGGAGAAGTATCTTCTGGAGAAGTCTCGGCTGGTCTCCAGAGAGAAGAACGAGAGGTGAGGAGAGACGGGCAAGGTCTTAACCCCTGACCTCCACTGACCTTCATGGGGCCCTTAGTACAAACATGGGGAGTTTCTTTGCAGGAGCCTCTGACAGTTGGATATGAATTTCAGCTGAAGGCTGCTGTCTTTAGTCTTTACACTTGTAAAACCATATATACACATACTTACATATTGTTGCTGTCAGACTTGTCATATGTCAATTATATTAGTTAGCCTTTACCTTTGTAAATAAAATAAAAAATACTTCACTAAGCGATTTTAACTAGAGCTTGTAACAAAATCTTGTCGTGGTATTCAGAGTTTCCTTCACAAACTATAGTTTGGTTTGGCCCTGTGATTCCAGTTCTGGCTGAGTTAAAAATTACCTTGCTACACAAACAATTGTTAAAGGGAAAAAAATCCCTCTCCTGTCAGTCATTCCTGAGAGACACCGCCCCACTGGTCATGTCGTCACTTAATCTTCTGTCACGTTGCTGCTACTCACAGTGACATTCACTCTGTTCACTGAGACACACTCTGTAAGGAAAGAGAGAAAATCCTCCACTGTGTTTTTATTTTTTGTGTGATATAATCACTGAAGAATGAATCATTACCACTAATTATTTCTTACAATAGGGAAACCAACAGAACACCCTGACCCTACCAACATAAAAGATTAAAGCCTTATCCACAACACTGTGCTTTAACTTCTACTGACACAGGGAGACTTTTCAAAACATCACAAGTTTTGTTTTATCTTTTTTAGTTTATATTGATGCAGATACACACAAACACTCATGAGTGTTGCTCTGTAATCCTGTTATCTACCACTGAACAGCTCAGCCGACTGGGTTGATGCTTTGTTTAAAAAAACACCGTAGTTATTTGATTAGCGTTATTATTCAGCCGCTTCCTTTCCAGATTTCTCCAGCTGGTTTGTATAAAGGAAGTCACCTTTTTATTGACAAACCTGCCTCTGTATCCTCCAGGCTATAACCAGTGTACTGTCAATAACAAGCTGCTGTTGACAGAGCTTCTTGCCTGTCGAGTCAGGGAGGAAACCTACTGTATGATGTCATCGTTTCTTAGTAATAGGTGTGGGAAATCATTGCTCTCATAAGCTGTCACCTGAGTATCTACTGTCCCTTCCCATCGATACCACGAGTGGAAACTGAGATTTATATCACTGCCCTCCATTGTCTTCTGTCTATTAGCTTTTTACTACGAGTTTTATCAGCAAACGACCACAAACATACCAGATAATAAGACAAACAAGATGATGGAAGCACGTATGAATTAGTTTATCCAATGAAGAGTTTGACTTTACGTGTATTAACGTGTTGTCTTTTTCCAGGAACTACCACGTGTTTTACTACCTGTTGTTGGGAGCCTCAGAGGAGGAGAGGAAGGAGTTTAAGCTGCTGCCGCCTGAAGAATACTTCTACCTCAAGCAGGTACAGTGCTGCGCTTCTGTTGCGTCACATCCTGCAGTTTACACCTAATCCATTATTTGGATCCCTTTTTCTAACTAGTGCAGTGCCTGTTCTAAAAATGCCTGTTTGGAATGGGCTGTTCGCTTGGCCTGTGGTGATGCTGTTTGCAGCTTCCTTTTTAAAACTGTTAAAATGATCCACAGAACCCCACAATGATTTGTTCACTTGTTTATTCAAAGTTCACAGAACCCCAAACTGGAAAATCAGTTGTTGTTGCTGTAGTCATGATCGACAACATCACTTTCGTTTAGTCTCAGCCGACGCGGCTACAGAGCACTGGTCGCCTGTTTATTTAAAGTTAATTAATGTTACACGAATCGCGTGTCCAAATCACAGCAAATAGGACAGAACACTCCCAAGTGTGAAGCCGATAAGATGAAAGGCTTTCGAGATATGCGAGCCACATACAGACAGAGATTTCTGGAATTAGTCGATTATTATTATTCTACACTGTTTAGTCTGATCAATCTTATAAATATTCATTACTACAACTCAAACCTATTGTAATTCACTGTTCGTAGACCTGTTATTCATTCAGACTGTCAGGCTTCTGAATTAGCCGCTGTCTACAGTCCCTGTTCAGCGCGCACATGTGAACTGCATGTTAATCAAGCTGTCTTTGTTGTCTCACTCGTTAATATGCCCCTCTATCTTCACCTCTCTCCTTTCATTCGCCTCTGATCTTCCTGTTTATTTTTCCGTTTCGTGTTACGCTTTCATTGTCTCGTCTACATCGACTGCCCTACTAACTGTCTGTCTTTCCTTGCAGCAAAACTTTAAGATCGAGGATGAGGAAGATTTGCGTCATGACTTTGAAAGGCTGCAGCAGGCAATGGAGATGGTTGGCTTCCTTTCTGCCACCAAGAAACAGTAAGTGAACATGTCCAGTGTAATGTGTGTAATGTGGGAGCCTGCTATTGTTACCCCCTCAGTCCTTAAAAATAATTTTGGTTGAAGCATCGAGTCATTTGACCAAAAATATAAATTACAACAAAGATACGCTTTAGCAAGTCAACTTCACACCACTAGTTTCATCTAACAAACGAATGTAGCAGTTTATTTGAGAGTGTGAGAGACAAGGCGTTTATTCATTTATCACATAAATAGATGATGAGGCCGAAGAGGAGCAAAGCAGTCGCTGCATGTGTCATATGACTGATGCTTAAGTTTATCTAATTCTTTTGATGACTATGTTGCAGGATCTTTTCTGTCCTCTCGGCCATCTTGTATCTGGGCAACGTGACCTACAGGAGGAAGTCAACCGGCCGAGACGAGGGGTTGGATGTGGGACCACCAGAGGTCCTGTCTACGCTGTCTGATCTGCTAAAGGTAACACATTTGTGTGTCTCTTTGTGAATCCATTTAACGCTTTGCCTGTGAGTTATTGCACTGTCAGTGTTAGGAAAGTATACAAAAGCATGCACATCTAAACTTGATCTAAACACTTGGTGCTGGACAGAAGAGATGGAAATTTCCCACCTACCTTAGATGTCAAACTAATATGTTTTTGGAAGCCTCAACTGATTCCTGTCTTCTGACTGTTGTTAGCATTAACCTGTGGGTGCCTCTCTCAGGTTAAAGAGGAGCTGCTGGTTGAGGCGCTGACGAAGAGGAAAACAGTGACAGTCAATGACAAGCTGATCCTCCCATACAGCCATTCTGAGGTGAGCACCAGTCTCTGCAACTTGCCATAACTTGTGCCTTTCTGCTTCTTCCTCTCTATTGATACATACTGTAGATCTCTTCTTGCAGTCAGTGCTCAACATTTGGACTTCTTGATTTTTAAATCCTCACACACATTTCTCTCTATCTGTCTTTTTTGTGTTTTGATCAAGTTTTTCTCAGTGTTCATATCCTCCACTTCTTCTCTCATCAGGCTATCACAGCCAGAGACTCCATGGCCAAATCTCTGTACAGCGCCTTGTTCGACTGGATCGTTCTACGCATCAATCACGCACTGCTTAACAAGAAAGACATGGAGGAATCTGTTCCAGTGAGACTCATACGCTCTCACACTGACACACAAAATACATGGAAAGAAATATACATATGCACATTGTAAAACACTGAATAATATATCTCCTATGTATGGCTGGTGTCTTGTTTTCCAGTGCTTGTCCATCGGTGTCCTGGACATTTTTGGCTTTGAGGACTTTGCAACAAACAGCTTTGAGCAGTTCTGCATTAACTATGCAAACGAGCAGCTGCAGTATTACTTCAATCATCACATCTTCAATCTGGAACAGGTGAGATCATTGGTTTATGTCCCTCGTCCTAAAATAATCTAATGTGAAACTGAGGCCAGATGATTTACTTCCCTGTAATTCAAACTTACAACTGTTTTCACTTCTGCGTGTTCTCCTGCTCCATAAATGACTAAAATGATGACTCATTGAAAGTTCTTGATCTCTGATAGGAGATTAAGTCACATTACAGCTATTCATATCCTTCAGAGTTCAGGGTTATGATAAGAATACAAATGAAAGATGAATGAATTATTATCATAGTTAATAATTTAGTAAAATATCCTACTGCTCCATCTTTTTGGCACACACAGTAAAAATATTCTCAGTTTTGAGATTAATTGGTTCAATAATTCAGAAAGATCATCTCGACTTTTCCATTGAGCTGGTCCATGAAATGCTCTGTCCTGTCTCACGCAGGAGGAGTACCAAGCAGAGGGAATCACGTGGCACAACATCGACTACACAGACAACGTGGGCTGTATCCACCTCATCAGCAAGAAGCCCACTGGTCTGCTTTACCTGCTGGACGAGGAGAGCAAGTAAGACACAGCTACAGATGACTCGCTCTCTATTCATGTCTAAGGCATTTGTGAATGAATAAAGTTTGTTTAAATTCAGTTGAAGCCTTTCCATTTATCTCTTTTCTTTCTCCTCTGTGTTTCGTGCCCCAGCTTTCCCCACGCCACAGACGAGACTTTATTGGCTAAATTCAAGCAGCAGCACCAGGGCAACAAATACTTTGTCCCCACAGCCGTCATGGAGCCCGCCTTCGTCATTCGCCACTTTGCTGGAAAAGTCAAATATCAGATAAAGGTAAGCAGGGAGATGGATACGCCACAGGTGACCCGGCAATAGTTGAATCCTTTAAATTCAAAGGATTTAGTTGTGAATTTGAGTGCTGATGGTGTAATTTGCTCTATTTTTGACATCACCAGGATTTCCGGGAGAAGAACACAGACCACATGCGTCCTGACATTGTGGCGTTGTTGCGGAGCAGTGATCGTGCCTACGTTCGGCAGCTCATCGGCATGGACCCGGTTGCCATGTTTCGGTGGGGCATCCTGCGCGCCACCATCAGAGGCCTCGCTGCTTTCAATGAGTCTGGTCGTTCCTGGGCTGCCAAAACATCCGGTATGTTATCAGTGTACCACTGTCAGCCAGTCATGGGTCAAATTAAATTATAGTATTTTTTCCTCTTTTGTTTATGGCAGCATACACATTCCATCTGAGAATAACTTAAAACTTCAATCATTGAAGAATTAATTTCTCTATGCAACGTACATTTATTTGATCAGTTTTACTTTCAAGTATTCAAAAGTACCATATCATAGCTGTATCCTCAGACCACTATTGCATTTCATAGCAAACCTCCTGACCGCTGCAGTTTCTCTGCTGTGTGATAAGCCTTTCAGGTCAGCACCCAGAGCAGGGGTCGGCAACCTGCGGCTCTGGAGCCGCATGTGGCTCTTCAGCCCCTCTGCAGTGGCTCCCTGTACAGTGCATGTTGCGCATATTTTTTGCGAACGGTGAACTTAACGAATCAGTTTTCATATGACGTATCAGGCCGTCCTGAAATACCAGGAGCGGGTGAATGTCTGTGCTTGTGTGTGTGTGTGCGTGCTCCCAGATAGCGGACACACACAACGGCCCAGGGGCTCCGCCCCCCCGCTCCGCTCACTCGCTCACGCCGGGTTCACACCGGACGCTGAAGCACGATGAAGCGCCGCGCAGCGCTAATAATATCACATACTTTTGCTGTTATCAGCCTACAGTAAAAACGGCATTTAATCATTTTTTTCAAGCATATACTTACCTTTGCTCCAACATTAACTGCAACAGCGTCCCATCATGTGTCTTTTTTGGTGTTGTCTTTATACAACATGTGCTGAGGATCATACAGCTCACTGTACTTCTCCACTCCAATTATTAATTTAATGTCATTCATGTTGAAGAACTTCTTCGCTGTTTGGTCCGTTCAAATTACGTATTCTCAACAAGCCTATGTGGAGAATACGTAGCCGCCTCCGGTCTGACCTGCTCTCACATTTTGTTTTCAAAGTTCGTCAACTAAAATATGCGTCACATCCTATTACGTCCCGGCGCTCTTCCCAGACAGATTAGGAAACAAAAAAAAAATTCTATAATTTTATAAATGCAACAAACTATAGTTTTTATATATATTGTATAACTATATATATAACTTCACAACCTGTGTTATCAAATATGTTATGCGGCTCCAGACAGATTTAATTTGGGGGAAGAGGGGCCAAAATGGCTCCTTCGATAGTAAAGGTTACCTACCCCTGACCCAGAGGAATATGTTCAGAGTTCAGAAACGTGAGGCTTTAGGAGATTTTGAAGTTTTCGCTGCAAATCTCAATCCTCCAGACTATTTCTGTCCTCTCCGACACAGCCCATTGACGTAGGAGCCTTTTATGCGGATTAGCAAGATTAAATTAAGAGAAAAAAAGAAAACAACAGAAACTGTTGCAGTCATGTGCCTCAGATCAACCTCTGTGGTGCCAGAGAGCCTTCTTATGATAAATGCACTGGTTCACTTGTTATTGTGTGTTGTGTTTTAGGTGTTGTCCGTCCAGTCTCCAGAACTCCTTTAGGAGAGCTTCAGCGTTCCAATGCCCCAATAGAAAGAATGTACAAGTAAGTAATGTAAATAGCTGAATATGAAACTTGTCTCACTTGATTTTCTTGGTTTTGGTTTTCTAACTATCAGGTCTGTTTCCTTTGGAGGGGTCGGCCATCTATTGATCGTTGGGAGGTGGTGCAGATTGTCCTGTTCATTTTGTGTTCAATGTCTTTGTTACCCCTCACTGTCAGGAAACACACACTGATCACATTCCCAGTTTGATGGTCCCTGTTGATGGTGAAGGAAATGTTTAAAATGGTTGGTGAACTGTGGACCTCCTCGAGTCTTTGGATGAGATGATGAAGAATAACGTCAGAGGCCTTCTGCAGCTATTTATCTGAATTATTAAATCTCATTTGAGCTGAATCCACAAATACGCAGCTTTTCGCAACACCCTGAAAGACGAATCTTCCTTCACCTCATTTAAGTCACCATCGTCCTCTCCACCCTTTGGTGACCCCAGTGTGTGCGGTTCTCTCCTCTCCCCTCCACAGAAGAGCTTCTATGCTCGATTTCTACTTTGATCCCTCAGAGGAGCGCCCTCTAGAGGCCTTTGAAGACATCTTTGCTAGCTATGAGAGTAAGAAGTAAGTGAATTTGGTGGACAAGGGAAAAGGATTGAAGACATGAGGCCTGGCAGGAAGGAAATGTGCTCTGTTTTCAGTAAAAGATACAGGTCTCCTTCATTCTCTGAGTTTGCTCCCATTTAAAACTCATCTGAATCTTTCTTTATAGCTGTTTAATGTAAATATGAATCTTTTTCCTTATTGGAAATTCAGTAGACC
Organism: Limanda limanda; assembly: GCF_963576545.1. Lineage (NCBI taxonomy): Eukaryota > Metazoa > Chordata > Actinopteri > Pleuronectiformes > Pleuronectidae > Limanda > Limanda limanda. Next base: position 15,104,069 of record NC_083644.1, on the reverse strand, counting down.
AGTATAACACAGTACAGCAAAGATTTTACCTTGAGTTCTCTCTCTACCTTCACAGTAATCTCGTCTTTTCTCTAGCTCGCTCTCTCCTTCCTCACGTTTATTATTCCGGCTATAGAGCACAGGAAGGTGTTTGTACTGGCCTACTCTGATTAGCCACCCAGATTACTTACATCATCTGCAGACCGCTGGAAACACACGTGTATTCATAGGCGTACAGGGAACCCAAGCCAAATAGACAAAGTAAATTAGAAGAGCCTTCTCCAGAGGGAGAAAAACCATGGGGAATATTTTTGGATCAGTGGGTCCTCTGAACCTCGACTTTTCTACCTCCTGCTTTCAGATCTGAAACTGCTGGGTTATGATTCTGAGGACTGAATACCTTAAGTGATTGCTTAACCTTTAAGCACATAATTGAATCATCCAGTTTGCGCCAAATCTGCAAATCTGAGCAGAAAAACTCAGATTCACTGTGACTCACGTACAGTTTTATATGTTGCCCATTTCCTTCGCTGCCTCGCCTCCTCTGTCTTTATGGTTATTCATGGTAAGTATCGAAAACCATTGCATGGACAAGCTCTGGGACATGGAAAAAGTCCCTCATATTAACCTCATCAGACTCAGTGACAAGTGTAACACCAGCTCTATTAAAGGACCATGAATCCCCCCCCAAAAAAAATCACCAGTAACAACTTACAGGCTCACAACCAGTAACAGCCCCAGCATGGAAACAGTTGGCCGACCACACTGAACGTCATCTCAGCTCTGCATGGTAACTACCCCAGTGGCAGGGATAGGGGCATGAATACGACCCAACATGCCCCAGTGACTCTGTGTGTGTGTGTGTGTGTGTGTGTGTTTTTAAAAGGGATATGGCAGCATGGTTGGGTGGTCTTGTGGTTTCCACATACATAAACACAAACAGTGGGTTATTATACTTTGTGGGTTTTTCTTCATGGATGAAGAAAGAGTGAAAGCAAAAGTTCCTCTTGATATCAGACCCCCAACTATCCTGCTGCATGTGTGTTCCTCTTTTGGGTTTTTGCAGTGGTGTGTTTTCGTCTAAGGTGTGCTAACAGGGATGTCCCATCCCTCCCCCGCTTTATGGGTGTTTTTCTCCCTTTCCTTCCTCCTTTTGTCGGCTTTTCAAATCTTTCTCCTAATTTTCCCCTCCCTCCTCCCTCCTCCCCTCTCCCTTCCCTCTCCACACTTGGTCTGTGTGGTTGCGGTGTGATCAGAGACATGCATGCGGAGATCATCAGCTCCATTAAGAACTTGCAGCTGGACGGCGAGGACCCGCGCAAGCTGCTGCAGTCCTGGGGTCGTCTCCGCTTCCCGCGACACGTCCTCCAGTGAGTCTGCAGACAGACGCGCCATCAGCTCTTCTCCAGATCAGTCCAGTCTAGTCGGGCTCAGGCAGAACAAGCCCCTGTTAGATGTATTATTACAAACACAGCATCGACTATCTGATGTATTTTATTGTATTTTCAGTTTTTAGTTTCACTAAACCTTGTCATGCATAGTTGTAGTTGTCATGTTTACAACCACTTCTCTGAATGGAACACTAACGTCTCATGTGATCGTCACACCAAACACACTCCTGCTCCAGTAGCAAACATTACATGAGTGGCTCTGTTTGTAGATAGTGTCTAATTTTCTTGAAGGCCGTAGCCGAAACGCCTTGAATACATCACTTTGTTAACTGCTGCATGAACATCATCAGACGTCTCCAGGCATGTGAGGTCTTTCGGAGCATCTTGGGAAAATATGTGCCAGCGGCCTTCGCAGCATGTTAGAGTTTACAGCAAGTTCCTGCAGTCTGACACTTAGCAACATAGGCAACATGAACATAAATTCTTGGCTCTGTATGTTTTAGTGAAAACAAGAGTGCATGGCTGTCTGTATGGTGGTTGTTTAGATCTTGTCGTCCCATCATCAGCCTCTCCTCCATCATCATGTTCCTTCACTTGTTTGTGCCTTGCCTCTGCCCGTCATTCATCCTTCTTCCAGGTTCCAGCCTCGATTTATCACTGACTGACAGCGCATGGTGAAAACGCCATACCCTACTAACCCACTTTCTCACACTAAACCAGCTTCTCTTTTCCATCCCCCTGCCTCAGCTTTGAACACTTCACTCCATCTTACCTTTTTTTTTCACCTTTTCTACAGGAAGAACAAGAGCACCAGACAGAAGCAGATCATCCCCAAGGTAAGCCTGAGTTTAGTAAGATCAGAGATTAGGGACAAATAAAAATCGAATGCTGCTCTAGTCATAACAAGCATTCTGGTCATTTCATTAGTTTGCCCTTATTTTGATAGAATCAAGATAACTGAATGCACAAAAATTCAATTCAATCATGAATTTATGCCGTGCAGAGTTTGCTGGATTCTCGATCACTGAAGTTCATTGTGGGTCTGACGCTGCACGATCGCACAACCAAGTCTCTGCTGCACCTGCACAAGAAGAAGAAGCCCCCGAGCATCAGTGCCCAGTTCCAGGTATAACAAGTCAACCAATCAGTATCGTCAGTATTTGTTATATTAATATTCTCATACACATACACTCCCTCTAAACAGTCACCCTGATAATTCATGAAAACTCTTTTCTGTTTCCTTTAGACTTCTCTGACCAAACTCCTGGAGACTCTGAACAAAGCCGAACCTTTCTTCATTCGCTGCATCCGCTCCAATGCAGAGAAGGTGAGACTGTCTTATCATTTGACCTTAAACATCAAATCCTGAAATGTTCTTTCAGTTTATGGTGCATTGCAAGATGAAATCTTAAGTCTACTTTTATACAGTGTCATTTTATAAACAAGTCTGTTGCACAATAAGAGAAAAAGGTAAAATTAAAACCTTGAGTATGAAAAAATAACACAGAAATGTCTTGAGCACAATTCACAGGTATAGTGATGATGATCATTGTTAGATTTTTTTTATCTGGCTGTCTAATGGGTAAGAGCATAACCAAATGTGCTTTGTGTGTCCTTACCTATGAGCAGAAGGAGATGTATCTGGACGAGGCCTTGGTGGTTCAGCAGCTGCGATACACAGGAATGCTGGAAACCGTTCGTATCAGGAGGTCAGGCTACGGAGCCAAGTACACATTCCAGGTACTGTAAAGTTACTCCTCTCTTAGTAAAATTTCACTTGATAATCACAATCTATGTATAATGTCACACCAGGCACGGGAGATATAGTGTTTTAATGGTGTGTAGTGGAAACTACAGCCTGGTACAGTACCACAAACACGCATAAAGACACTGTCAAAATAAAAGCTGGACACTTTTTTACTGCTTTTGCATTTATTTATTTTTTCAAATCTGGGGATAAACATCCTTATGAAATCCTAGGCACACACAGATGTTGAGTTAGTTACTGTGTTGCAATGATTTAAATTGATGATGGCATCATTGTGTTTAAAATAATAACTGTAATTCTGGACATTAGGACATTTCTCATTCTTATTCGTTGTCCTTTTCTTCTTGTCCCTGCAGGAGTTCATTGAGCATTTCAGAGTTTTGCTGCCAAAGAAAGCGTCTGCCTGTAAAGACGATATCTCAGCGCTGCTTGGCAAGAAGATGGGCCTGGACCCCACCACGTATCAGATAGGCAAAACCAAGGTACGCCACTAAACCCTATCTCTAACCTCATGTCTGCATTAGTTTCTCTACCATTCCGAATGTCCTTCATCGAAATGTTTGTTGCATTTGTCTCTGTGCAGGTTTTCTTGAAAGAGCTGGAGCGACAGCAGCTGCAGGACACTCTACACAAGGACGTAATGCGTAAGATCCTCTTCCTTCAGCGCTGGTTCAGAGCTCGTCTGCAGAGGAAAGAGTTTTTGGACATGAGGCAGGCAGCTTTCTTGATCCAGGTAAACCCAGATGCAACATTTATTATTGAGCTGTAATGACAGTTTATTAATTCAGATCCGTGTTTTTCCTTTCTTAACATTTGTAGAGAATAAAAGTACATTCCTTGTATTCCATCTCTTCTCTCTTAGCGTTCATGGCGCAGGTACTGTAAAGAGGAGCAAAGGCGACGTGCAGCCACTTCCATCCAAGCTTTGTGGAGAGGACACAGACAGAGATTAGAATACGGCCGCCAAAGACAAGGAGCCACCAAGATACAAGCCCTGGTCAGAGGCCACTCAGCCCGCAGGAGGTAAGAACACACACAAACACTCAGTGACACTGTCGGGGTCTATACAGAAAATATGTAAAGTTTCATCCTGAACAACTTCCCTGATATACATGTTAACATGTTTTGTGTTCTTACAGGTGTCACTCCATTCGTGAGGAGAAACAGAAAAAGGAGGATGAGGAAAAAGAAGCTCAGAGGAGGGCAGAAGAAGAGGAAAGAAGGAGGAGGGAAGAGGAGGAAGAGGCGAAGAGAAAAGCGGAGGAGGAGGAGGCAATGAAGAGATTGGAAGAAGAAGAAGCAAGGAGAAAAGAGGAAGAGGAGATAGCGAGGAGAAGAGCAGAGGAAGAAGAGACAGCTAAGAAAGCACAGGAAGCACAGAAAAAGAGAGAAGAAGAGGAGAAACAAATGGGGCGAGAGCCTCAAACAAGAGAGGATCCTGATATAGAGCTGGTCACGGAGGAGATGCTAGATGACAACCTCTCTCTACAGGAGGAGGGTAAATCAAGCTCACATACAGACGAGGAGGAACAGGACAAAGATGAAGAGGATGAGGAATCAAGTTTGGACTCCAACGGTACCCTGGCTGAGGCTGGACCCCAGCTGGATGAGAAAGAGGAGGACTCGGAGAACCAAACCCAAGGACAGCTAGACTCCGAACCTGTTCTTCCCTCTGATGGGGTCACTCCCAACGCACTTATATCTCCAAGTCAGGTGTTAGATAAACAGCCTCACAGCACTACCTCCATACCTTCCAACGCTGAACAAGACAGAACACGAGCTCCACCTCTTCACAAGGGCCAGTCGTCCCGGAGTCAGGAGAAGAGAGAGCAGAGGAGACGACGAGGGCTGGAACACAACCAGAGAGAGACCGATCGAGCCGCCTCCTCCTCCCTCTCCTCACCCACCGACAAGGACCAAGCATCCCCGCCGAAGAGCAAAAGCCAGGAGACCTCCAAGCTCAAAGAACGTTCAGATAGCAAGGAGCTGGACCAGTACACATTTGTGGCCTGGAAGGTGAAAGAAGAGAAAGGAGGGAAGAAGGAGGCAAAATCTTCTCCTCCTCCTCCTGTTTCTGGTCCTGTTCGTCCAACTTCCCTCCCCCTGCGGCCCCCTGACACTGTTTCTGAGAGAAACGGTCTTGGGGACAATGGGGGGGCGGTGAACCTGCAACGCCGTCCTGGGGCAATCAAAGAGAAGCCAGAGAAGTGGAAGGAGAGGAGGAGTGAGGGAGAGTACCCTGAGAGCACCAGCACTCTTCCATCTCGCAACCGGGAGGAGAGGAGGAGAAAACCCCTGTACGTCTTCTGTCATTGTCATATTCTCTCTGATCTACTTTTATGTTGGACGCCTGGTGATATTCTAAATTTGTCTCTTTTTTTTTTTTTTTTTTTATAAATCCCAGCGCAATTAATTGATCCTGATAATAACTATGGTCTGTTTAGCGAAAGATTTATAAACCTCCGCTTCCTCTATTGTCTATTAACACAGAACACTGATTTCATATTTACTTAAGTAAAAATATAGAATATCACCAGCCTTATCCCTTAAACTGCAAGAACTCCAGTTCTACTGTTAACACACTCAGATAATATACAAAATATCATTCATAAGAGATGGAAAGTCAACTATTTGCTTGTGTAAGAAACCTCAGCTGTAGATATCTTTCCATATTTGTGTCTCATCTATATTTCTTTGTCTGTTTGCAGCAGTGAAACAGTCTCATCATCAGTTGACAGTTTGTCTCCAGGCTCTGAAGGAGCTGGTGCCACATCAGCCAGAGAGGTATTTGATTTGTTCATCTATTTTAATACGAATGTCTTGGTTTCATAAGTTCAGATATACACTTTTGACCATTAGAAATTGTTAAATTCTATACTAACATTACACATACTTCCTCCTTTATCAAACCAGTTTTGATTTCATACTTTTGTCTTCTGTCCTGCAGTGGATTTCCCCCTCAGACAGTGATGGGTCAAGAGGATCCTCCATCAGAAGGAAGCAACAAGATGCATCTGGTTACCAAGATTCAGCCCACTCCATCCCGTCCACACCAGACAGGTAAGACGCTGCAGTAAGCTGACCTGGCTTCCACTGTAGACACAGGCTTGAAGGGGAATAAGCTGGAATTCTTCCTGATGCAGTTGTTTGGAGAGGTGAGACGAGTCTAGCCCAGCTCACTGCGTCTGTGAGGCAGCTGTGTTTATAGTGTTTATAGTCTGTGAAGATAAGTTGTTAGGAAAACACTTTGAATGATTATCACTTTGCCCTTATCTCCAAGCATGTTTGATCACATTCATGGGAAAACGTACGTGTAACCAAACTGTCCTGAGCTCCTTGTGTTGATTCACAGCAGAAATTCCCTGATGACTAAATTTGCTGCCTTATGAATATTCTTTAGAGCTTCTCGTGTGTCTGTGCTCTGCAGGTCAGGTGGTTTCTTCAGCAAGATTTTGAAAAAACGACCCCACAAAGAAGCCCAGACTCCAGACAACGGAGAGCTGACACTCGCTCAGATTCTCAGTGAAAAGCCCACAGGAGTGGAAGGTAAATAAAACCCCTGTGGTCGTAGGATTACTTTATCAAGGTGAATAGTAACGTAAGGATTTGCAAGAGGAGGGAAAATTAAATATATTCATTGAATTAAGTTGTTTTTCTGGGTGCCACTTGCCCAAATCTGTATATTTAATATCAAACTGTATAAATGTCATCATCAAGAATCAAGATATTGTGGTCTTCTTCTGAGATCATTGTTAAGCACAAGAACTGCTTGAATGCTGCAGCTCACCTCTATCACACCTCATGATCACTGAAGGAAAACACGGCTGTATTATCATTCATTATTCCTGGATCCTAACTTATCCTGACGTTTGCTATCTGAGAAAACACTGACCCGTGCCGGGTAATGCTCACTAATAACAAGATAACTTTACTTTGGGTTTGGTTTCATCAGTGGTACTTTCGCATAGTTGTACATTCTCTATTGGAAGTCTGAGAGAAGTCAGGTGGACCGGGTGTGATTCTAAAGTACTTTTTTTCACTTTTTTCAATTCTCCTTTTCAGCCCCATCATCTGGACATTCATCTCGGTCTGTATCTCAGTCACATGGCGACCGTGCCAGCAAAAACATTGGCCGCAACCCCTCCATAAAGATCAGTCGCGCCACGCGGGTCTCGGAGCAGTGGAACGCCTCCCTGGACCGAGAGATCACCAACACTAACGAGCTGCGGCACCTTGATGAGTTTCTGGGCAACCAGGTAAATGAAATACAAGAGTTTGACCTGTTTTTTGGATATACGTTTAACTTATATTCCCACAAGTAAATGTTTTCTTTGTGTTTCTCTTTAGGTCAATGATTTCCGCTCCCGTGGGAAGTCGCTGTCGGCCACGGAGGCAATCTTTGTCACAGCCACCATGCAGTTCAGAGAGAATATCAAAGCCATGTATTCCCTCGTGGTAAGTCTGTGTGCAGGCGCACAACACACACATAATGCAAACTGATCCACGCTCTTCATCAATAGTCTCTCCTCCTCTTCATTTTCTCTCCCATCCCATAAACTTCACCAGAAACCCACCATCGGCTACAAAGGGCTGATGACGGGCTACCAGAACAAAGTGGTCCACCTCGCTGGCGACAAGCAGAAAGGAGAAGTCCAGCTCGTGGTCAACTTGTTCCAGTCGGTGCTGGACGGATTCATCAGGGGAGAGATGAAGAAAGAGGAGGCCGAACCTGCAAAGGTGAAACACTGAGATTTATTGTCTGACGCAATCATTTGTCCAAACGTGAAAAAGCATCATAATCACACCTCTGTTTGTTCTTCAGCCGGCTAAAGCTCGTAAGAAGAGGAGGAAAAAAGATAAAAGTGTAAGTGTGCAGACTTTGGAATTCAGTTGTTTAAATTCAATATAGATTAAGATTTCTAATTGCAGCTGTCTGTGTTGTAGATGGAGAGTCCCCTGGATCATGTTTTCGCCAACTATCAGGTCAACATTATGCAGTCATGTGACCAGTGTAGTTCTTATATCTGGGGCATGGAGACGGCCTACATGTGCAGCTGTGAGTTCCCGATGAAACAAGACTCTTTCCTTATCCTCATTAGTGTTGAATTTACAAAATGATGTACCAATGCGTGATTTAAGTCCTTTTATTAATTTCAGTCTCTTGTTAAATCTTGTCCTTCAGATTGTAAAATGGTGTGCCACAAGAAGTGCATGTCCAAAATAGTCACCGACTGCCTCTCCTTCTGTGCCAAAAAGGTATGTTTTTCTTCTAGAAAACACAGATTGATAACAGCCTCTGTTCCAAACGACTCAGCTGTATTTTTTGTATTCTGAAGATGTTTGTATCAAGCCCTTTCGACTTACCGACTGGTCTAACCTTTCTGAATTCACAGATTGACGAAGACTCCACTGGTCTGCACTTCGGCGTGCGGGTGTGTCGCCTCGTCAGCGATAAAAACCCAGTTCCCATGCTGCTGGAGATGATGCTGGAGCATGTGGAGATGAACGGCCTCTACACTGAGGGCATCTACCGTAAATCTGGTTCTGCCAACAGGATGAAGGCGCTGCACCAGCAGCTGGAGACCGGTTAGAAACCTTACATACAGTGTTTACAGTTCACTAATGATTAACTGACATGTAGATTAACAATGATTAACGGACATAACATGCAGGTACAAACTCTGTCGTGGGCCTTATTTATTGCTGTGATGTTGTTTGTGTGTTTAGACCCCCACCTGATCTCCCTTGAAGACTACCCCATCCACACAGTGACGGGCCTGGTCAAACAATGGCTGCGGGAGCTGCCAGATCCACTCATGACCTTCGCACATTACAATGACTTTCTGCATGCAGTGGGTGAGGAGGCTATTCCCCACCAGGGGGCAGCATTTTACACAAGACAGTAGCCGCTCCTTTATCTGCTGCTGGGCTCTAGTTAAAATGATTTATGACTGTTTCTTATTTTAATGGTTCGTAATTAGATGAGGCTGAAAAAAAGGTGAAAATGGTTAATATCACACATAAGGAAATAAAGACATTAAAAAAAAATGATGGGATGTGATTAATTATGTATTTTCTCCTTCCTGTAGAACTGCCAGAGAAGCAGGAGCAGCTTCAAGCCATCTACAAACTGCTGGAGGAGCTTCCCACTGCAAACTTCAACACGCTGGAGAGACTCGTCTTCCACCTCGTCAGGTTGGGATTCTCTCATTGTGGCCTTGTGTATATTTTGATATGACTCTCACATATTTCCTTATCAAAACATCGTACTCACTAGATTATTTTTCCTAGGTGGTGGATATATAATGTATTGCTATGTACCGTATTTAATCTACCTCCGTAGTGAAGTCAGAATATGGATCATATGTGCATAAATAAATTCTAATATCTGATGAATTCTCTGGTAGGGTTTGTAAAGAGGAGGCTCACAACCGCATGTCTCCAAACTCGCTGGCCATCGTCTTTGCTCCATGTATCCTGCGCTGCCCGGACAGCGCTGACCCGCTCCTCAGCATGAAGGACGTCGCCAAAACCACCACGTAAGACTGCCATACCTTTCTTTGCTTGTACCTGTTCTAATTACCTGTACACGCTTGTTGGTTGGCGTGCAGACTCCTCATGTACTCTCCTCCCTGTGCAGGTGTTTAGAGATGCTCATCAACGAGCAGATCCGACTCTACAACGAGAAGATGGAGGAGATCGAGCAGCTGGAGTACGCCGAGGCTCTGGCTGTGAACCAGCTCAAACTCAAAAGACAAAACACGGTGAGGAACAGAATCCTGCCTCGCTCCGGATCACCTCTGTTCACTTTTCTCTCCAAAACAAAATCACTGCTTGACGTCCAACCTGGATGAACAAGAAGGAGTATAAAACATTGAAAAAGTCACTTGTGAATTATTATAAAATCCACTATTATAAGATTATGCAACGACCCCAGTGTCAGAAGCTGCTGTTCTTCAGTAACATGGGTAACATGGCCGATGTTCCTTGTCTCTCTTTAGCACTACTGGCATTTACCTCTCAGGTTCTCAGCTCCTTACAAAGGAGTGGTGGTATGTATCACTGAGTTCTCCTGGTTCAGTAGATTTACTAGTCGTAGTGTGTTGTAGTGTGCCGTGTAGAAGCACCTGTGCATGGCATGTCAGATGTGGGTGGCGTTTTATGCTCTGGCTCTTTTTTTTATTCTTTTTTATATATTTTTTCTTGCCTTAATCCTATTTACCCTTCCTTACTAACTGGTAGTAGTTTGCATGTTGCATTAGTCTGGTTTAGATCTCCTGCTTGTGATGTGAAGAATTTGCATCGTTCTCGTTCTGTCTGTGAGGGCAGAAGATGTCTCTGGGTTGGTGTTATAACTACTCTCTATGGAAGAGAGTGACCTAACTTGATATTAATTGATATTTGTTATGTTCATATCTCTAACCAATCGGTAGCTGGCTGTTGAGTGGGTAGACCCGTGTGGATTGTGGTGATGTGTCCCTCAAACCCCTCACATCAATACTGAAAGGGTGGATGTGTTTATTCGCTTATTTTTTATCACTGCATTTGTTTTTCTCCCTTTTTATATTATTGTTTTTCACAGAAGTGCTACAAGAATTTTGCATGAAAACTAGACGCACCATCCACCCTGCTCTTGCATTTCTCACTAACAAATCTTGGAATTGGTTTCAGATTTGGATCGAAACCATTAGTTATAATTCTATTTAGTGCATAAATGATAATATAGAAGACATGTTGAGTTGAGGTTTGAGTGTTTGATGTTCTGTCTTCTGCAGGTGCATGAGAAGGTCACTTCTGATCTCAGCGTGGTTCCTGAGAACGAGCCTCTCGACTCAGACACCGAGGCTGAAGAGAACCTGATGGAACGAATCAAGTCCATCAAACAGGAGAAGTAAAGAAGTCCTCTTAATCACTGCCTCTGTGTTCAGTGAGGTGCAGCGTCTCACCTCTCTGATGTCCTCCTTCTGTTCCTGTGCAGAGAGGATCTGGCCTGTCGCCTGCCGGAGATGGAGCAGCCCGGTTCGGACCAGGAGAACCTGGACTCGGAGGCGTCGCTGAGCTCCGAGAGTCTTCTGGACGAGCAGCAGCGCTCCTCCGCCCACAGCTCCGAGCCTGAAGGTCAGTAGTAAGGTACAGTGTGGACTCTTCCTTCTACCTGTAACTCTCACTCACCTGTGGGTTTCTGACCAGACCACTGGGGCCACTGGGTTGGGCCCTTCCTGTGTTTTATGGTACAGGTCTGGACCAGTGATGGTGATTGGGCGTTGACGTCTGCTCTGTAACAAAGCAGGTTGGACGAACAGCAACCGTGTTTGTGTGTGTTTGTTTGTGTGCATGTTCAGAGTATGTATGCATGTGACTGCATGTGTGGCATGCTCGAGGGTGCATGCTCAAACTCTCTCCAAATTCGTTAATTGAACATCTGGCTCGACTCAAATCAAATGTTTGACCATCACTTCTGGTAGATAACATGGTTGCATGATCTTCCGGTTGTCCTCACTCGCTCATGTTGCCCGTGTAATTCTTTGATTAAAACATTTCTCCTGCTCTCCTCTCTTTCTTCCCTCTCTTCCAGGACGAGGTGGCCTCCAGCCGAGGAGACACAAGCCAGCCTGTCCACCTAAACCCGACCCGGCCCAGCGACCCAAAGTCCTCGGCGGACGCCACTCTCTACCAAACCTCACACCTGCTCACTCCACCTCCTCTATATCCAGCTGCGCTTCTTCAACCTCCGACTCATCCAACAGGCACCCGCTGCAGCGCCGCAGCCCCGTCATCCCAGCCACAGTGAAACTCCCGCCAGGAATCCACGCCCACGCGGCCTCGAGTCTGAATTGCAGTCCTCCCGGGAGTCGAGCGTTCCAACACTTCAGAAGGAGGGAGCAGCCGGGCCGCCGCAAAGACAGCACCCAGTCCATGTACATCGACAACACACAGTGTGACGTGTTGTTACACTTCTCCTCCTGCCCTCCCTCCACTTCCTCCTCCTCCATCTCCTTGGTGAAACGCTCTCCTCCGCACCACGAGACACAAGCCCCGAAGGGCCAGAGGCGGCTTTCTGACCCCGATGTGACGTTCACGGAGGAGGGTATGTGACGAAAGATGGAGAAGTGAGGAGGATTAGGGCAACAACCTCAGAGTAGAAGAAAGGTAATAAATAGAAATGTCGTGCCACAGATGACAATGATGGGATTGTAAAAATCACACAGGAAGAGAAACATTGAACACGATGAAACGTTCATTCGCCACGGTGGCTCCACACAGATGAGCAGGAGTGAGACGATGTTCCAGTTTCTGTCGTCAGAGGGAAACAAATCAACGAACTGTTTGTGTGTTTAAAGTCTTGTTGTCCTTTTTCACAGTAAAACATTTTTACTGGACATGATGTTGCCAAGCACCTTTTCTATCTTTTTTTTCATATTTTACGGTGACTCAGTGAATTCAGCTTCAACACAGGCTGGGTTTCATTTGTAGCCTCTTCTTTCTACTTTTTTTGTCGTTTTTCTTCAAACAAATTTGTGCTATTTGGAGGAAATAATAGCGGTTCCAGTCGCACTTTTCATTTCTTAGTTCTCCTATTGAGCAATGCATGCTCGCTGAAATGTTAGCTAGTGCCTTGATAATGTACAGTAATCTGAACAAGAAACTCGTCGCTCATGTCATTGTTATGGAAAAGTACTCATAGAGGGAGGGCGGGGGGGGGGGGGGGTTACCTGGGATAAAGAGAGGGTTCCTTTGTCTCACAGTTTTGTGTTTATTGTTCTGAACCAATGCAAGACAGACGTGTTCAAAAACAAGGACCTCAACATGCACAGTGTGACTGTTGTTCAAAACACAGCAGAGATGTCCGCCTCCACCGCACAGCACAACACCGATACAAGTGTCCAGAAGTCATCACCTTCACATAGCAAAGGGAAAACGGGAGCAGCACACGCCACTTTTCTCCCCCTTGTTTTTTTTTTATTTTTTTGAGACGACAAAAAATAAAATAAACACAACATTGGCCGTTACGCAACAGCGGTGCCACAATGTTTTAAAAGCTCCAAGAACTCCTTGAAACTCCCCCGACCCCTTTTCTATATGAACTTCTTGGTCCCTCCCACCCCCCCGCTGTGGACAGTCCCGTAATGAGCAGGTTCTGCTGAAGAACATTTCAACCTCTTGTCTGAAATGTAATACTAATGTTCCTCTCTGACTGCTGTCGAATGATGTCTGCTAGTTTGTCTGGATCCTGAGGAAGATGTGTAATGTGTAACAGAGTGCATGGTTGGGACTGAATGTTATTAGTATTAACGTGACAATACAGAACCTGATGCTTGTAACGTCTGCTGCTGTTGTGTGATTCCTTCAGGGACAGTCGCCCAAGTTTCTCAAGGGTTGATTTCAGATACATAACATGTTTTTAAATGGAGACGATAAAGAAAGCTGAAATCGTGAGTTATTAGTGGAAGAATTTTCTGGTTATGTACATTTTAATGCAAAATATGAAACATGAGAGGTCATTGAGAAAACTTTCCATTAATTAGTCTTCTCCAGGAAGCACTGAACCCGTTTACACCAATATTATAGACTAATTATATGAGGTGAGTGAGTAGATAAACACAAATTCATTCAAAAATAATTTCACCATGTTTGGGTTTTTACCTTCAGGCATGTAAGTCTCATGACTGTTAATTTTGGAAGAATGTCACACTTTACATACCCACACACAGATAATTGTCTGTATATAGTAACTATAGACTATGTATAAAGATGGACGAGATGACTGTACACCAAAAGTGAAAGCGTCGCATCTCGATCATCACCTGGTGGCTATCATTAGTATAGGCATAAATCCTGCCTCCTCCATGTCAATTGGTGGGACGCGGACCAAACTAAAAAGTGAATGTACATCCCAAATACATTTTTCTCATAGAAGGTTTCTGTCTTTTTATCTAGTTCTTATCACACTGGTTTACTATTCAAGTGTTTATTTTTCCAATAAGTTTGGTTTAAATTAGTTATTAGATGACAATCATGATTGAGAGTTGATACTGACTTCGGATTGGTCGAGTGTGTTTATCCACGGGACCGTGATCCAATCCCCTGACTGCGCAGACTCCGGCTTCAAATGCTCAAGATGGCAGGCTTCCTTTCTGGATAGTGGGAGGACCTGGAGAAGTGTCATCTGTCTAAATACAGTCTGATAGGAACACAGACCTGATTTCTTTACCTTAACACTGATTCTGAATCAAACGAAATTATGAAAACTCATAGTTGCTGAAGCCTGTGCCTTGCTGCCTATATATAGTTTTCCTTCTTAATTACAAAAACGTTTTGCAAGCCACATTCATTTATCAGGTCCAGAGGAATCACAGTTTATAACTAGAATATCTGAATAGTTGACAGGTAATTTTCTGTTGGTCGACTTATCAATTAATTTATTAAAAGCTCATTTCCCCCTGCTACTTAGTCTATAGGGTTGTTTTATTGTGTTTTATTTACATTGTATATATTGGTTTATTTTTGTCGTGCACTGGTGGCTGGTTGTACATCAAATTGCCCTTGAAGGATAATAAAGACTTTCTTTTATGGACAGCTTTAGTTAATCACAAGCTGCACAAACCAAGCAAGAGCAGCAGAGGAACCCAGCAGCCAGCAGGGGGCAGCCTCAGGACATCACATGGAAACAAGCAGCAGCAGACTGTGATTCTTGTAAGGCGTCAGAAGACAAGTTTGGAAACTACTGGGTTATTCTCTAACAATAGGTTTTTAAAGCATGTTAAATCCTCCAGTATCTAAAATCCAAAAATATAATGGGTAGAGTGGTTGTTCTTCAACACGAAGGTCGTGGGTCGATTCCCAATCTTTCTTATCTTCGTGCCGGCAATATACTGAGCTCTTAAAATTGGCAGGATTTCAATCACCGCGCAATTCCTGCGCAATGGGCTTCTGCGCAGGATGCTCAATGGGATGATCACCGAATATAAACTAGAAGATTTTGCATGAATTTTCAGAATTATATTAAATTAAATCTGTCCGACACTTAAGCTGCAGAAGCCAAGGTCGGACACTACTGGGTTATTCTCTAACAATAGGTTTTTAAAGCATGTTAAATCATCCAGTAACTAAAATCCAAAAATATAAGAGTAACTTTTAAGTAAGGCTGTCGAATATATGTAGTAAAGTAGAAAATACAATGTTTTTTTCTGAAATGTGTATCAAAAGCCGCATAGAATGACACAGACACACACACAATATTTTGTCCATCTTCTTGTCCTGCTTAGTTTCTTGTTGGAATGAGCAGGCGGTGTGGCCTAGGTGGTAGAGTGGTCTTTCTGCAACAAGAAGGTTGAGGGTTCAATTTCCATTCTTCCCCATCTGCATGTCGAAGTGTCCTTGCCAAGATACTGAACCCCTAAAATTGGCAGAAAATTCAATTCAATGAATCCTGCGCATGACGCTTCTGTGCAGGAGGTGCGCAGGAATTATTTTATTTTATTTTTTAATTTTATAAAAAAAATTATAATATATATATATATATATATTGTTTTTAAATGTATTTATTTTATTATTATTATTTAAAACTCAGACCTCACTTAAACACATTGTTAAATCGTATTAAAGGTCATAAATACAGACTTAAGGCCGAAGAAATTCACATTCACACTCATTCTCTGCGTTAACTCGTTTTTTTGTAATGAGTAAACAACCATCGGACGGTGTGACGTCACAACGCTGCGACGGTGAGTCGGCTCCAAACATGGCTTCCAGGTTGGAGATAAATTTCATCCGGCTGTTGTCCCGCTGTGAATCCATCGCCTCGGAGAAGCGAGGGGAGGAGGAATGGAGGCTGGAGAAGGTAAGAGGACCCGGAGCCGGGGGACAAGAGGACAAGCCGCCATTAGCTTCGTGCTAACGCCGCTGACGCTGTGAGTCAGGAGCTGTGTCAGCCACGTCGTCACCGAGCAGCAGCAGAACAGGAGGATTCACCTTCACTGTCTCACACGGACTCTTCTTCACTTCATATGTTCACATGTGGAGTGAAGCTGTGAGGTCACTGAGGGACAGGTCGAGCTGCTCGTCACAGAGAACACTGCTCATAGAAACACACAGATTAACATTGAACACTGATTCGAGCTGAAACATTAGACCTCATCTTTGTTTTATTCATTATTTACATGTCAGATAAATGTGATGTCCCAGATCAGAGTTCATCCTGAGGTAGCAGGTTGTTTAGAGGGGCTTTATAAACAGGATTCAAATGTACATGTCAGGGTTTTAACTAATGCACTTAACGCTGACAATCTGGTCTTGTGTATTTCAAAGTATCGTCAACTGTTTAAAACCACTTTTAATTGTAAAGTGTTTTCTATTTCCTGCAGTATGTTGGTGCTCTGGAGGAGATGCTGGTGGCTCTGAGGAAAAGCCTCAGGTAACATCTCATATGACCTCTTGTTTTTATTCGTGCTCACTTGTTACACATACAACTCAAATGTTTACTTTCACCTTCAGTGTCTTTGTAAGATAATACAGAAACCAATTATTCCTCCCAGCAGCAAACCTACAGGAGAAGTCCTGACTGATTACTCCAGAAAAGTCGACTTCCTGAAAGGACTCCTGGAGGCTGAGAAACTGGTTAGTAGCCATATTGTTAAAAGCCTTTATTTCCCTTTTTGAAATTATACATCTGATGTGACTTTAAATGTTTGTAGCAGCTTGAATCAATTGTTCGTAGTCATTTGTATAATGTTAAATCTAGACCATTATTCCTCCTCAGCTTTATTGTATTGGTCTCTTGAAGTTCCATTCCATCATTTGGAGTAGAGTCCTGATGTTGTGCGTCTTTCCTGTCCTCCTTCACAGTCTTCACCCACAGAAAAAGCTTTAGCCAATCAGTTCCTTGCTCCCGGGCGAATGCCCACGATAGCCAATGAGAGGATGCCCGCCACTAAGACTGTCCACATCCAGACGAAGGCCCGGTGCACGGGGGAGATGAGGAACGAGCTGCTGGGCACGGTACGACCAGGGGCTGAGGCTCCTCCCACCTCAAAGCAGCTGTGCAGACCGTGTTTTCAATGATTGACTCATAAATGTTTCTCTTTGGTGTCATTACAGGTTTCATCAGGCAATGGTGAGAATTATTCAGTTTGATTCAGTATCTTGACTGAAGAATTGTTACAGTTTTTTTGTAACATTAAAAGTGGAGGTAAATCTCTGTTCCTCTCTCCTCCCTCTAGGAACATCAGAGACGGATTTAAGAAACAGAAGGTATAGCTTTAAATATGATCTATTGTACTTATTGATACTAGGGTTGCAAAATTCAGGGAATATTCAAAGTTGGAATCTTTCCATGGGAATAAACTGGAAATGTTGTGGGTAATTTATTCTAACTGTATTTACCTTGTCATATACAGACATAAATATAAACAATTTGTTTTGTTATAGGCTGATTTGAGCCCTGAGGAAACTTTGGGCACTTGACTATATGCTTCTGCATCGTTGTGTCATTCTTAACATAGGTCTTTGCACAGTATTTGCAAATGTACACAGCCTTTCCTTCTACATTGGATGGGGTGAAATGTCTCCACAAATGAGAGAGTGCACGTGGCATTGTTCTGTAGAAGAAGATGAGAAAAAAGTTTGTAAAAAAACACTAATGCAATGCCAGAGATATAAATAGTTAGCCAAACAATTGGAATCGTCTGTAAACATATTTTACAATTGATGGATAAATGAATGGAAATAGGCTAGATGAACAGATGAACAATCCTCAATCAGCATGCTAATATATTTTCCCCAGTAATATCATTGAAACTTACCTGACTAGTCCTGCACACTACAGCAGGCCTGAATCAGCCCTGCTGTAGAGTGGAGGATGCTGGGAATTATCTGTGCATGTGATGGAAGAATGAACAGTGGAGGGTTGTAACTCAACGTGCTGCGTGTGCTGCATTCCATACATCTTTAAAATAGAGTTTTGAAAGATGTTTTTATTGCTCAGCGTTTAATTTGCGTATTTTATTTTGTTTCAAAATTCCCGAGCTAAACTTTCCGCTCCTTTGCAACCCTAATTGATACACTACATCAAATGATCTCCTCCAAGAATGTTGAGGTCCATCTGTCACTATTCACCTTTAAATACTTTCACAAATTCAAAGCTGTTAATGAGAGCGTCCCTGGCTGTGCAGGGGTCTTCCTCTGGATGAGCGCCAGTCGGCTGCAGAGCTGGACGCCGTCCTGCAGCATCACCACAACCTGCAGGAGAAGCTGGCCGAGGACATGCTCAACCTGGCCCGGAACCTGAAGAACAACACCATGGCTGCACAGAACATCATCAAACAGGACAACCAGGTAACTGCAGAAATACATTATTAAATTAAATTACATTTCTTTATATTTCAGATATCTAAAAAACTATTTTTTTTCATTTGGCTTTGCTTCAGAATCCTAGGTCCATAACTGTATACAAATAAAATAAGTTAATGACAAAATACAGAACAATAATATAGAAATACAATCATCACTTGTTTATTTGAGCGTTTTGGATTTAAGTTTGATTTCATGTTCCCATAATTTTGTCTCCTCCTGATGACACGTCTCTTCCGACTCTGTCCACTAGTTGGCAGTATAAGACAATTCATATTAACAATCAGCCTTTGATTCCACATAGATAGATAGATAGAAAGATGGATACTTTATTAATCCCGAGGGAAATTTAGAACATCCAGTAGCTTATACAGTTAACACTTAAACACCACACTGACATACATACATAAATCACATACGGAGAATATATATACAGATACAGGAATGGAATGCAATGATGTGATTGTGTCAGTGTCCAGTAGGGAAGTGTTCTTGTGCTGCTGGAGTGGAAAGTACAATAAAAAAATATATATCTATATATAAAACAACAAAAATATATACATATATAAATATAAAAGAATATGTAGTGATAAAGTCTGTGCATGGGGTAAAGCCAGTAAAGGGATGGACAGTGGGTTGGTATATAGTAATGAGATGAGAGAAGAAGAGTAGAGAGTAGAGAAGGGGAGGGCAGACTGAGGTAGACCCATGTGCAGAAGAAGTGATCTGAGTTATCATTTCTTTCTCTCCTTCCCAGGTTCTGAGTCAGTCCATGCGCCAGGCGGACCTGAACTTTGAGAAGCTGAAGACGGAGTCGGAGCGACTCGAGCAGCACACCAAGAAGTCTGTGAACTGGCTGCTGTGGCTGATGCTCGTCCTGGTCTCCTTCACCTTCATCAGCATGATCCTCTTCATCAGAATCTTCCCCCGACTCAGATGATGGCCGCAGACAGTCCTGAACTCTTTTCAGTCCGGCGCTCTCCCGTGTAGTTAGGACATGGCTCTCTGTAGATCTCCACCTCCTCTAGTGTCTGTGCGTGTGATGCAGTTCAGGCTGAAGGACTGAAGAGTTTTTGCACTTTTTTGAAACTGAAACTCTTCCTCTAAACAGGCGGATGAAAGAAAGATGTAGATGCAGAAACTGGTTTGGAGCGTCAGCGGTCATTTTTTTTTTAAAAAACAGGACAGAACATGAATCGAGGCTACGTGACACTCGCAACACAATCTGAACACCGAGACAGCCGAGACTGAGCCTTAACTCCTTTAGTCCCTCATCAGCTCGGCCTCCAGCTCGTCTCCGTCTGCCCCCCCCCCCCACGCGCTGGGACTCAAGTCACTCAGTGTCTGTCAAACTTATTTCCCATAAAACGTGTGTAGCACATTGTATATTATAGAGTTTACGAACCGTCCACCATCAAGTGCATGTCACCCTGGTTACCCACAATTTAACAACCTGATTTCTGATCTGAAACACTTTGGTTACACGTCACTCTAACTCCCCTGTTAAGTGTTTATTAATTGTTGATATACGTGTTTAATGAAAGGTTTATTACACAGTGTGAGCAGATACAGACATTCGAAGCGTGCTTTAAGATCTATTTTGCACTTTTACAACTCGATGATATTGTCATTGTCTGTCAATACATCAGCCTCCATGTGTGGGGGGGGGACTCGCAGTTGAATAAACATACATTTATAAAAATGTATCTATTTGCAGCTGTGTTATAATGTGTGTAAACCTGGGAGATGTTAATAGAATGCCTTTGAATGTTAAAGTGAAGTGTTACCACTTGTTTCTCTTAAACAAAATATCATTACAAATTACACTTACACAATTTCTTAAATCTGCTGGTTTAAGATTTTTTTTTAAAGATTCATTGTCAACAGTTTTTGGATGTTGTGATATTAGATTTATTTCATGACTCCACATGTTTCCATCACGCTCAGTCCTGTTCGTCGTCTCAGAGTCTGTTTGGTTCGGTGGCTGATTCTGTAAATGTTCGTCCGGTGATGATGTAGTTTGATGATGATGATGCTGAAGAAGTACGTGTCTTCCATCCCTGCTTTCGGGAGGAGCTGGAGAAAGACCCAGTGGACATTTGTGCGAGAGGAAGGTTTTGTTCTCATTAAATGAGTGTAACCTCTCAGTCTGTCGCTTAACCTGTGTGTGTGTGTGAGAGAGAGAGAGAGAGATCACAGCAAAGTAAACAGACTCTAGAGTAAATGAACATCTTCTTAGTTTGACTGAATAATAATTGTGAGACCTTGATGCAGGAGCTGTTTCTTGACCTTTCCACATCACCTCAAACACCAAACAGCGCCCTCTGCCTTTGTGGGAATAAACTGGATGCAGTGACTTCCTGTGGCCGCTGTGTGTCACTCCTGCCCTGACAGCGTGCACCCAATGACCTCCATGACCCTGATCAAGCCATGAATCTAAGTTAACAGCCCCTCTACCCTTTTAGAAGTGATGTGAGTCGGCTAAATAAAGGCAGTCGGCCACCAAAATTAAATCACACGGCGACCACATGGGACTCTGGGAAGTTTATACATCTGATGTATCCTACTCCTCAGTATCTCAGCCTGATGTCCACAGGCCGTTAGTGATATAAGACTGTGGTTTTCACAGGGAAGAAGCTGCTTCTCACAGGTTAACATTCCTCCCGTGTTGTTAAGTCTGAGGCCTGTGGAGCTGGCTGGCCTGCCCGGGCTTGCAGCTCTGCCCCTGGCCCTTCCTCTCGCCCCTCTCCCCCGCCCCGCTTCATGGCGTGCAGGCTGACTGGTTGACTGGGCCCAGGCCTGGCCCGCCGTGTATATTTTGGGATCCCTGGGGGGTATTTTGCCTGCTGGAAGCCGAGGTATGCAGGCCACCGGGAGACCAAATGAGGTTGTGTCACTGCGGAGGATCATCATCGCTCAGTTTAATCACAGCTGTTTGCGCCTCCATTCTCAGGCCTTCAGTGAAGCTCCGGCTGTGACGCTGCAGCTCTGCTTCTCAACTCAACATGCGGGACATGACTTCACCAGCGGGGCAGCTTCCCATGTTCATTATAGCTGTATTACCCCATTAACTGAAAGAGACTGTTACCCAGTTATGCGGTACTTTCCCACATACACACTCCGGAGTCTGTGGTGTGTTTAGTGTGAGTTCATATATTCGGCAGAAACTTCTCCTGTTGGTTCACTGCTAACATCTGCCTCAGTAAACCTGGACACATTCTTTCCTGAAGACGTTTTCCCACGGGGCCATCTGAAAATAGTTTGGCAACTCTGTGCAAAGTTGTAAATTTCACGTCCCATAATTTGGTACAGCTTCTTCAATAAGGTGCCTCTAATGGAGGAATCAAAGGTCAAACAAGTGACAGAAACTACATTAAGCTAGTAGGTATTTTGACAGTTGTTTAAAAGGGGATTCGCTCATAAAATGTGATGCACATAGACAGTAAGTGTCCAGGATTGTTCAAATTAGCTCCACCCACCAGCTCCAGCTCTAAAATGCTGCTTCTTACACAGTAAATCATCAGTAATAATAATCTGATGATATGATATAAACCATTGTGACAGGCCCCCTTCATTCATCTTATGACTACTACTCATACTCTAAGTACATTTACTGCTTATGCAGTACAATAGAGTATTTTTATTTTGTGCCTTGCTACTTTTACTGCACCTCAATATTTCTTCTCACACTGGTCGTAATGAATGACTGTAATAAATCAGTTTGTGCTTTATAGATATGTATAAATCAGATTTGATTTATTGATTAGAATTACACTAAGGTGGTCGGCTTGTAAAAATCCTCTTGGCCGATTGGACCGGCTGGAAAACCGATCTGAACCTAAATTAATAATTTACTGTTGTTAAGAGCTGCAGAGTTGATGGTTTGTTAGACAACGAATATGACGGAGTGGGTTCAACATATTCACAGCTTTATGTTTTTGTTCTGCTGATGGTAGAGATATTATATAAGAGGAGGGAAGAGGTGGGGAATGACAGACACCAAAGTCCTCCTGGTTAAACACAAACTGCAAACATTGGGATTCATGGTTGTCAACACGATAACATTTATAACCAAGTCAAGTTAAATTCATTATCCCATCTGAAGGAAATTCGTTTGAAGTTAGGCTTTAAAATCACACACTTAACATTTGACAGGGCCAAAAAACCCATTCAAAAGATTTGTGCAAATTCAGCCTATGACCTGGTGTTCGGACAAGGAAGAGTTTGAGATGTTCTCAGCAAATACACACCAGCCAGTAATGTTTGACAACCTGACAACCAAGATTTGTTGTCAAGAGATTAAAACCCCGTAGAAACACAACAAAATCATTTCTCATTCATCCTTAACAAGCCACAAGGTACAACTTAAATTTTTTTTTACCACAAATTGACCTGTAAGCAGTTGTTAAGATGTTTCTGTCCCTAGAACAACCAGTGTACCTAAAGACAGAAGGCAAAATCCCTCCAGCAGATACACAATCTTATCTGCACTGCAGGGTACACACGTATATTCCTCCCACACACATACAAATGTACATATTAAGACATGTTTTTTTTAGTGCTTTTCAAGATATATCTTTATGGGACCTTTTTCTCCCCCTCAGTCTGAATTCCAGCAGTTGCCTTCTGTTATGTGGCTGCTTGTGATGAGACGTTATCCAACCATCGATGCAAGAAGCATCTTTGAAATAACAAACATCGAGCAGTGTTTTTATTATGACCATGATCAATTAATCAAAGAATAATCGTGTGTGTGTCTGTGTGTGTGTATGTGTTTGCTCCAAACAGTGGAGAACAGAGGAACAAATGATTGAGAATGAGAAAACCTCCATCTCGTCTCAGAGCAGCGCTGCGCCTGTTAAACACTCGGGTCTTTTTAATTTGCTTTTTGGCTGCAGCTACAGTGAGGATTTAAGTTGCCTACAGAGATCAAGGAGATTTCTCTTTCATTCTCTTTTTTTCCATCTACTTGCTTTAGGGAGCAAAAGGCTAAAGAGGCTTTTTTCCTTTCTTTCCTTTCTTTCAGCCTGAAGTTTTGAATGTGCTGTAATGTTAATGACCTGATGAAGCTTATAAAGTCAGAGTCTACCTTACACATGCAAACTTCTATTCACGGAGCAGAGGAAGGATCTGCTTGTTGTTTTATGTTTAAGTCTCAGTGTCCAGGGGGAAACTGGTCCTAGCTGACATCTGATTGGCCGCTAAATTATATCCAAGCTTTTTTGAAGTTTGCAATGTTCCTGAAGAAGGAACAGTTTTCACTGATGTGTTGCTCAGAGCTATAGAGCTAACAGAAAACAAGCAATGACTTAAATGTGGAAGCTTACTGAATCAGGAGCTGTGCTCGTATGTGGGTCTATAGTTGGCCCCTCTGTGTAAATTGTGGCCCCTGATTTAGAAGAATCCTACATGAAAAAACAAATGGAAAGTTTTCACTGATCATTAATTGCTTTCAAGGTTTAACATCCCTGTTGATGGGAAACGTCTTACATGGAAACCCTGTCCACATCTGGATCAAGGACAACAATGATGGAAACAAGTTTTAGCCCCCCCACCCGACAAGAAATTACATTATACGTCATTTATAAGAAAAGCCGGTTAGTGAACTCAACCAATTCAGTGCAACAAACCTTTGTTCACAGAATAACTTCAGAGCTCAGAAGAAACAAGTGCACGTTCAAACAGTGAACCTGCCTCTCTCTGGATATCACTCTCCTCATCTCGCCCGTCTGCACAGGTGTCCAGGACGTTTCTGTTTTCAGTTTGCCGTTACTGTTTCCCTCGACCTGCCTCCCTGTGTGTGTGTGTGTGTGTGTGTGTGTGTGTGTGTGTGTGTGAACCAGCATTTCTGTATCTGACTGTGTGGTTGTGTTGTGTCTTCCTCAGTCTTCACATCCTAATGGGGGTTACTCTCTTTATCACACACTCACACACACACACACTCACTCACACACACACTCTGCACGTGCAGTTGTGTTGTGGCTGCTCTCTGACTGGCTGGTTGAAGCACCCATGAGTAGCTCTCTCTCTGTTTATTTGAGTCATATCATCTTCAAGAAGTACATCACAAATAAACCCAGCAGACACAGCAGCACATCCACAGTGTGTGTGTGTGTGTCTGTGTGGTTGTACACGCCCGTGTGTGTTTATCCCATGCATGCATATGTATGTTTATTGCAGCTCCACATGTCAGGAGCACATGTGATTCCCTGCAGCCTCCACACTCTCCCTCTATCACTCGAGTGTTTCCAGCCAAGTGTCAACATGTGGGTTAATGCACTTAGCCCTCCAGCCTGTTAGTCAGGCCGTGCAGCCCTGAAACTGACCCAGTGGAAGAATCAACCTCCCGCTGGTTTCTGTCCATGGTCTGATGTATGGAGCTCAGGTAGTGCTGCCGATGTCTCGCTTCTTTCACCTTTGAGTGGTTGGGGATGTCCCAGTGGGCGGGGCTGAAGAGCGTGGCTGGTGCTCCATGAGGCTTTGTGGACTGAACTGGGGACAAGTTCATCTGCCTCCACCACATAAGAGCCGAACCTGAATATGCTCATTAGTGTTCTTGAGTTAACTGGGAATATTGACACCGCTCGCTTAGCTTATTACAAAGACTGGGAACCAGTGGCTCAACCAAATCCACTTACCATCTCAAATACATCTTTTCCCCAGTGGTTGTTTCCACAACAATTTCTTGGCCAGGACCAGTTAAAGCCAGCTAAAACAGCACAGAGGAGAAAAATATGAAATATGGACCACATAACAATTCCCATAAGTGAAGCCAAATCATCTTGATTGATTGAGCACTTGAAAATGACAGTATAGTACATTACAGTACATTGAGTATTGTGCATTAGAAAGTGTACTTATGGTTACTTTCCCCCTCTGTCTGGATACAGCATTATCATGAATGAACAGATATATATGCGTTGTATATATCTTATCATCTTTATCCATGGAAGAAAGTATATATGTTTATACAGTCTAAAATGTTAAACTATTCCTTTAAAGCTGTACAGTGAAATGCTTCATGTGGACTGAGGTAAGACGTTGCAGGTGCTTTGGATCGGCTCTCTGTTTTGCTTTGAACGTCGGGCTGTAAATCGCGGCCCAGACAAAGAGGAGGCCTTGAGGGTGAGGAGGTGAAGGTGCTGTCGAGCAGGAGCCTGGCAGTTGAGGCTCTGGGCTCTGCCTGAGGCCGGAGCCAAGACTGGGCTGTGTAATAGGGGCGAGGGGTGGGGGGAGGTGGAGATGGGCGGGTGTCTATCCCAGGAATAATACGCTGTTTTAACAAAAGTGATATGCTGAGAACCAGGCGCACCTCCCCCGGGCCCCTCAACGTTCTCCTTCAGGAGGCCCCAAGCCGCCGCAGCAGGTGGAGGGTCCTTCCTGGAACACGGAGGCTCCTCGGGGTAGCGGATTAGGTGTGTGTGTGTGTGTGTGTGTGTGCGTGATATCTTTCTGTTTTCGCTTTCATCCAACAGGTTCCCACTCTCTGATTTTCCAGTCAGTCTGGGTATCCTTGCCTGTATTAATAATGCAAATGAACAAAACACTGTAACTGACTCGAAATTCTGAAAAAAGGGGCGAAGCTGCTTTTGAGGTTGGAACGAAAATAACCAAAGTCTTGTTTGTGTGTGAAGCTGCGTGTTGACAAAAGCTCTGTATCCTTGGCTGAGCTGTTATTTGTGAGGATGTTTGAGAGCAAGGTTTTCTGTCAAGGGTAGTTTCACCGTCACCGGTGACATGTTTTGTCCACTGAGTTGGAATGTCAAGGCTGACCAGATGGTCCGTGATTAATTACAAATACAAAGGTGATACATTTTAGTAAAAGTCGTCTTCAAGGTTCTCAGCAGCGTGTTGCTTTCTGGGTGCAGCTGCTGAGAAAACGCAGCTCTGACTCCCAGTGCTGTGAACCGCCCCGATGCAAAAGGCGTTCAGTTTATTGCTTGACAATAAAAACATCAAGAAAAGTAAAGGAATAGAATAGAATAACCTGTCCAGTGTGTACGGAACCTCTTGACTAGGGTTGCAAAATTCCGGGAATTTTCAAAGTTGGAAACTTTCCATGGGAATTAACGGGAATTAACAGGAATATACGGGAATTAACGGGAATAAACTGTAAATGTTGTGGATAATTTATACTAACTGTATTTACCTTGTCATATACAGACATAAATACAAACATTTTGTTTTGTCATAGGCTGATTTGAGCCCTGAGGAAACTTTGGGCACTTGACTCTATGCTTCTGCATCGTTGTGTTATTCTTAATGTAACATGTGGACTATAAGGTTCGGTTGGAGCCCTTTGTGTGAATACCAAGACAGAGACAAAGGGTGCTTTTAAATATAAGTTGTATTTTTCTCAACAACACAAACAATAGTATGACTCATAACAAAAATAAATATCTCTGTTCAATAATTTCACTCATGCACATTACTTCAATTCAGTTGTATGATTTCAGGTAATCAATGTCCGTTGGTTCAAAAAAAAAAATGTTGGACCAAGGCGGGGAAGGGAAATAAAAAGGTTTAAGGTGAGTTCTTCTCCTACCTCTCGCAGGGCAAGGAGGCTCGTAGGGAACAGGGTTAGCTCGCCATCAATTGTCAAGGGGAAAAAAAAAGTGGGGGGTAAAAACCTGACCTGAAGTGATCAGTTTTGTCCGCACCTCGCACCTCGCACTGCTCAGGAAACAAAGAGCATTGAGGGAAATAAAAAGAAGTCCAAAAAAGTCAGAGTTACATTTAAATCATACAAACCTTTGACTAAGGTTAACTGTTAATTATAAAATAAATGACTTAAAGAAAAAAACATTCAATCAAAGTACAACACAATTTCAAGAAAATATACACACAAACATCACTCATGGATCACTGCTTCCCCAAAGGGGGTTTGTTAGCATTGTTAGCATTTAGCTAACGGACTCAGACAGAGGCAACACACACACACACACACACACAGACACACAGACAGGTTAACTAGCATCCCGCCATACCAACCCAATACAACACAGAGAACACAACTCACCCTCGCACTGCTCAGGAAACAAAGCGGAAGTGCGCCTCTACACCCGGATATTTATAGTCCCGAAACCGGAAGTAGTTTGCACTTCCGGTTTGGATTTCCGGTTCGGAAAATAATTATTTTAATTATTTTGAAGTCATGAGACCTGGGTTACATTAACATACGTCTTGCACAGTATTTGCAAATGTACACAGCCTTTCCTTCTACATTGGATGGGTTGAAATGACTCCACACATGAGATTCTGTAGAATAAGATGAGAAAAATGTTTGTAAAAAAACGCTAATGCAATGCCAGAGATTTAAATAGTTAGCCAAACAATTGGAATCGTCTGTAAACATATTTTACAATTGATGGATAAATGAATGGAAATAGGCTAGATGAACAGATGAACAATCCTCAATCAGCATGCTAATATATTTTCCCGAGTAATATCATGGAAACTTACCTGACTAGTCCTGCACACTACAGCAGGCCTCAATAACCCTGCTGTAGAGTGAAGGATGCTGGGAGTTATCTGTGCATGTGATGGAAGAATGCACAGTGGAGGGTTCAACGTGCAGCGTGTGCTGCATTCCATACATCTTTAAAATAGAGTTTTGAATGATGTTTTTATTGCTCAGCGTTTAATTTGCGTATTTTATTTTTTTCAAAATTCCCAAAATTCCCGAGTTAACTTCCCATCGAAAGTTTCCGTAAAGTTTCCGTAAATTCACCGGAAACCTTCCGGCCCTTTGCAACCCTACTCTTTACCGAGGAATACACAGCATAAATGTGTAGGAAATATAATACAATTTCATGAAAACAACAAAAGACACTCAAAAGCCTAGGCGGCGCTCAGTCTAACCTTAAATTTTCTTAATGAAATATCGCCTTGAACCTTCAGCCTCGACCATGCGACAGCCAGGACCTGAGGGATCTGGGATTGAAGAGGAGAAGCTGGGAGATGTGTCGAGGGACCAGGAGTTTCAATGCTTAAAAAAACAACTCACCCTGTCTGACCTGGGGCCAGTCCAGGGAAACAAGTACAGGTGAGATGCTATCGCTCTTCCTGGTATCAGCAGTCTAATGGCAGCTCTCCGCAGCGGCTGTGAACAGGAACCTTTTCAGTTTGTATCTCCTCTCCAATCCATCATATTCCAGATATACTGCAGACAAATCGCCTGTTGATGCAGCTTGTTCACTTGTTAGACCAGAGCAGCTCTCTGCACTGGTTTCCTCTGCACGTCTCCAAGGGGCAGACGAGAGGAGACGACTGACCTGTGATAAACTCTCAGCATCTCTATACGGGTTGGACAAACAGCTCGACTCCTCCTTGTGATCTGTACTGGAAACCGAGGTGAAACATGTGGCGGATGTTTTTGTGAATCCTGGGTTCACAGTGTTCGAACCATATAAAACCTTTCATAAATGAGTAAGTGGCCTGACAAACTCCTGCAGAGGGAGGATGTTTGATTTACAGGAGGCTCTGCAGACATTAGGCGTTTTGCAGTGGGATCTCTGTGGAAGGTTTTGCACTGTACTGCAGCAGAATGGAAGTATCACAATGTTCCAGCTGCAGGAATTTGTCTTTTAGGAAAACACTGAACTATAAATTCTTTACATTGAAATTAAAGTTCTAGAGAAAAAGAGACGATAACAATTTATTTCAAAAGCACAGCATTTTCAATTGATGTTTCTTTCTACTTTCGTCACAATAGATATTAGACATTAAATACATTAAGTAGACGGTTATAGAAAACTTATAAGTCTTATAAAATATGATGCAATAGAACCGATGAAACCCATAGCAGATAATGTAGTAAAGGTTCAAATGACATTAATGAATCAATTAAAAAATGATTCACAAAATACACATTGTGTTTGTTTGCTTGATGTTGATACTTCACTTTATATATATTCTAGGATGTCCTGGTGTGACGCAAGGTATTTAAGATGCTGATCATTATGAATCATCATCTCTTTACTGTCCCTGTTATATGTTATAAAGGTAAATTGCGATAATTTATAGCATAGCATCAATATATCTACTATTTTCTCTTCAGCTAGACACACCTCATTTGTTTAAGTCGGATGGTTGAGATGCTACTCAGCGTTCTTTTGAGTTTTCTGCTCAGCCAGCAGTAAGGACTGCTCCTCTCTGTAAACGTCACACTGGCCTTCACCACTGTTGCTGCAGCAGTTACTGATATTTCATCCTCTATCATCTCTCCAACCACATCTCCGTTTACCTGAATCGCTCTCTTTTCCCCTCCCTGCACTCCTTCACCCGCTCCTGCGTCTCGCCCTCTCCGCCTCGATCTCTCTCACTCTGCAGCACAACAAGCAGAGAAATGTATCTGCTGAATAAAACATCACAGCGGCAGAGAGAAGGTTGTGAGACGCCCTGACCTGCAGTTGTAACGTGTTTCTTTATTTAGTAGCTCAGAGATCCTCCGACCAAAAACCATGCAGACAAGGCATCTTAGGAAATAAAAAATAACTCTGCGCTTGCTAAAGATAATGGAAGATAGATTTATTTTTGATCGAAGCCTTTTTAAAATGTCAGAGGAGAGTGCAGCTTCATATGTTGTCTTTAAGGAACATGTGTAATATGGCAGCACTGGGATTATTACTGTTCTTGAACAGACTCCTTGTCTCAGATTTTGGATCATGTTGAAGTCAGGACCTTGGTCAGACCACAACACATCATGAGATTCAGCATGATTTAACTGAAGTTGTACTTTTCATGTGTCTTTATGTGGATGTGAGTCTCTGGACGACGGTTTGATGTTGTCCTGAAGAGCTCGGAGGTATTCTTTCTTCATTTTTACACCATTCACTTCCTGCGATGCAGCAGCTCCACTGGCAGCTGAACAGACCCAGAGCCTGATACACCTTCACCTCTATCTTCTCAATAAAGGAACCATAACACCTGTGTTGTGCTCCCTCGACCGGCTTCCTGTTCGCCACAGGGTTGATTTTAAAGTTTTATTGTTAACTAAATGTCTTGATGGACTGGCACCGCCTTATCCAGCTGAGCTTCTTCATAGTCACACTCCAGTTGGAGAGCTGAGATCAGCCACTCTGCTGCTCCTGGTCTCACCTGAAACAAGGCTCACAACCAGAGATCAAGCCTGGCAGTAGACTTGTGGAACAGCCCCTTCTCTAGCACACTTCAAATCATTGTTGTAAACTCATCTCTTCTCTTTTGCCTTCTTCTCCACGTTTTTATCCCAGCAGATTTTATTTTATTGAATATTTTACATTTACTTTAAATGATTATACTTTTTTTTATCTTATTTTAATTTAACTACTAGTATTCTGATGTATTGCGTGTTGCTTTCTTCTTGTTGTAAATTACTTTGTGAAGTACTTTGGTCAACCAAGTAGTTTTAAATGTTCCATATAGATAAATTGACATTGACAATGACATTAAAATATCATTTATATCATCAGGGACCAAATTACTCAAACTCTCCTCCTTATATATGGACAGAGCCTGGTTTACACTGATCTGGGACCTGGATTTTCATTCTGTCATCTGACGCGTGAAGTCCTGTTTCTACAGGCACAGAAAAGTGAACAACTGTAAGTTGTTCTGTCTAATAGCAAGTTAAATAGCAACTCATGAATTAATCCACGAGGGCACTCAGAGAGCACTCATAGACCTCCGCCAAGGGCGACTGGCAACTTTATCACCACATTGCATATACATTTATTCAGATCAGATACACGAACCATGTCGAATTTTAATGTAAAAACTGCTCTGAAACTCTACATGTGATTGTGTTTTTACATCGAGATTGTTACCTCGGCCAAGGAGGTTCTGTTTTCATCTGCATTTGTTTCTCTGTCTCTCTGTCTGTAGTTTAGCAGCATAACACAATAATTACCAGAGGGATTAACACAAAACCTGGTGGAAGGATGCAGTATGGGTCAGGGAAGATACCATTAAATGTTGGTGCAGATCCGAGTCATCCTGAATCTGCCTCTTTATTGGAACCCACTCCAAAGGTTAATGTGTACTCCGCCGAGTTTCAATGAATCGGATCGGCAGTTTTTGCGTAAACAGACAAACAGCAACGAAAACATGACCTCTGTGTTAATATTAAACTTTCCGTGCCCCCATTATTTATTATAAGGAAATTTATCACCACTTTAGTGAGACCCACGCAAACTTTATGAGGCCAAATGTATTTGTTTCTGACTAAGAAGTTTATTTCCTAATCATCCTGTCTCTGAAAAATAACTGAAATCCACAAACATCCCTGAGTAAATAGGAAGTAAACACATCAATATCTAATAAGTGATAAGGAACATGTGTCACTGACACATTTACAACATGTTACTAATCATCACTTATCCAATACTGCTCTGCATGTCTGATGGGATTAGTTATTTTAGCACACACTGAATAATTAGGCCCAAATTTGCAGTTTTTTGTGTTTTCCAAATGGGGTTATTTATAGTGACTACACACTGTACTCTCACACAGCATGTGATCAACACACACACAAACAAACACACACACACACACACACACACAAACACACACAAGCACAGACACACAAGCACTCACTCAAGTAAATTACATTACATGTCAATAATCCCATCTTGAGTAAATCTAAAGCCGCAGTTGGTTTGTTGACTCCCAGACCTCTCGCTGAACTTTAACACGCATCCTTCTTCCCTGATCCGCCACTTCCCCGCCCTTCTCCTCGTGAGAACATAAACAAACACGGTTTTTATTACTGTCATTCTAGGAAGCTTCGAGACACCCCTGTTCCTCCCATTCTCAGTGTTCTGGGCGCCGGCCCCGGGGTCACGGAGCAGCGCTGTGGTCACCCAGGCCCGTGTCCTCGCAGGATGCTGGAAGTAACACGCCTCGGGGCTGTGGCTGGAAATAGGACTTGGAAAGAGTGAATAGTTAAAGCCTTGATGTCTGGCCTCCCCGCTCCTGGTCCTCCGGGATGGAAACAGAGGAGGCCACACACATGCCAACACACACTCATACCCTCTGTCAAACAACTGACAGGAGCTGGGGGCCAGTACTTTAGACTTCACTCCACCGGGTCAAAAACAATAGCAGAAGGCAAGCGGAAGAGGAAACTAATCAAGCATTGTGGCAGTTTGTTTGGCAGCCCTGTTACGTCCGACTCTGTTTGGGGAAGAGACGGTTGACTGGGGGTGGGGGGGCTCTGCAGACGCTTGGCCAGGATTCTATCAAAAGTAGCAGTTAGTCTCCTGCTCCCCTTTAATTGATGTTGTCGTGAACGCTGCTCTCTGCGTTTGATCCTCGCCGGAGAAGCAGTTCTCACCTTGGATGTGGTGTTTGCTACGTCCAGGATGGGCGGTGTGTGGCCGCCTCTGTTTCCTCTGTAAACACTAATACAATGCTGCTGCATTTACCCCACAACCGAGTCTCGCTCTCAGGAAGTAATTAAGCATTTCCCCTTTTCTCTTTCCCCCCGTTCTCAGCCACTCGCTGCGTCAGAGAGAATGCACGGCCTGCACCCTGACCTCCATCGGGCCCTCCTGTTTATTTCTGTAAATATATCTTAAAAGGAAACCATCTTTCCTGTTTACTTTTTCCCATTAGCCCGTCTGTACACTATCTATAGATCGTGTAGAGCATGAACATCCCCCTTGCATGTTTGTAATTTTACAAGATTCAAAGTTTAATCCACATATTTCCAAACAATTTCCTCCGCTCAGAGGTCAGGAAAACACTCAGAGCTTCAAACTGCTGGTGAATGCAAAGTATGTGTCCAATAAATGTTTACAGCTTTGTCTGTGCAGTGTGGTCTGTGTTCACCGGGACTCTGAGGGTTGTTCCAGGAACTGTCTCCACATCTGGGCAGG
This sequence comes from Limanda limanda, assembly GCF_963576545.1. Lineage (NCBI taxonomy): Eukaryota > Metazoa > Chordata > Actinopteri > Pleuronectiformes > Pleuronectidae > Limanda > Limanda limanda. Next base: position 15,070,725 of record NC_083644.1, on the reverse strand, counting down.
ATTTAATCTGAAAGACTTGATAAAATGATCATAGAAATAATCATATAGTATATCTATTGGAATATAAATGTAATGTTCATCTCCAACGACCTTTAATGTGTATTTAACAACAACCCACATAATGTATCTACACTGGCAACATAATTTTTGTCGTTTTTTTATATTTGAAACATAATACATTTTAGCAAATAAAGGTCAGCTGATGCCAAGAAAACCTCCACATGAAACGTTCGGAGAAGATAAGATGCAATTTTGTTAAAACGGATATTTTTTGGCAATCTCAAATCCTTTCACTGTTGATTTCATATGCAGTTAATGAAACGAGTTCAGAATCACAATCCTTACATGACACGTTTAACAGAAAGACACGACTACATCTACAAATAAATTCATCCATCATTCACCTGATTCTTGAAATAAGACAATATACACAAATAAATAATTAATATCATTAAAAGAAAGAATAATAGCCACTTAGTTCACCATACCACCCTGTTAAAGGTGTTTATAGCCATAAAAAATAATTTGGTCCGTTACTCTAGTCATAAAATACAATTTTCCTTTGTAACTTAACTTCACAAAAGTTTTTTAATTTTATTTTGTTGAAATAATCAACTACAACACTGTGATTCTCTTCATTCTATAAATCAACGTTTACTGACTGATTCTCAATTTTCACCAATTTGCATGGATGGTGATTCAATAATTATGCATAAGAATGGAACTGATATCTATGAGTGTGTGAAATATACAGCTTGATTGAATTAAAGGCGACTGCTGGGCATCTGCAGGTTGATATGTGCTCATCGCTGCACATTTAAGTCTGATGTGAGTATTAATTTTTTTTATTTTTTTTACATATATGTTTATTAGTTTTCCAACAGGTAATACAAGACAAAACAAAACAAGACAAACATTTGGCTCACACACATATTCAAATCCATACAGGCAGAAGATTCAGGGGTCACGTCCTATACAAGTAAGAAAAAATTAAAAACAGATAAGTAAAATAAAAGTATACAGAAATAAAAGTAAATCAATTAAATGGTAAAACAGAGTGCCTCTTTTGAGGCAGAGCATTCTGAGCTATGATACAAACCCTCTTGTGAGAATGGTGGAAACATTCAGACCAACATATGACAGAAAGGGTTCCCATGTTTTACGAAAGGCATCATCATTGCTGTGAAGTTTACATGTCAAATGGTCCAACACAACATATTCAAATACAACCCTTTGCCACTGAGCCTTAGATGGAGCTTTATCTGTGATCCAATTCAAAAGAATACACTTTCTAGCACAAAAAGCAAGTGTCTGATAAAGTCTTCTTTTAAATTTGTCAGTGATGGACATGTCCGATATACCAAGTAGCAGGTATAAAGGGTTATTATTACTGTTAATTGACAGAATCTTATTAATTTCCTGCCCTATGACCTGCCGAAACTGCTGTATTTTTCTACAATCCTGATGTGAGTATTTAATCAAGAAAAGCTGAATAAATCTTAAAGTATGTTTAAAAAGAAAAACAAAACTTGATGCTGAATTTGAGATTCCTTACAGTAAGTTAGGTTAAACATTTTAGAGCCAATAAACTTACCAGACTCATCAATAGAATAAAGCTGAACAGTTGATGTGTTACAGGTCACAATTTAAATACAAAAATACAGGTTTTAATTAAGATCTTCTCAATCCTGCCATTCGTCCAAACTTTAATCAAAGTTAATTCCCTTGTCCCTTAGCTGACGGGGTCGCCACGTGTCTCAGTCAAATTCACTAACCTCACTTAAACTACAACCTTATATAAGTCTTCCCTGTGCCGGAGCACCTCTCGTGGCATGTGTGCACGCACGTGTACGACTTTCGTGTGAAAGGAAGCAACAAAACAACAGTGTCCCCATATTCCCAGTGTGAGGGGAAGCACCACAGCCGCACTTTGATGTTGTGCAGCACACGCTATCTTCCCGAAGGCGCACCTTTCCCCCCCCCCACCCCCCCTGAGCCGGCGCTGCTGGGGGACCTGTGACACTGACCCGACCTTGACTGTGCAGTGTATTTACCGAGCCCCTCTCTCTGGATGTGTTGTTCCCTCTGTCACTCTGACAATATGTGGATAAAGCTTGTCACTGACACATCCTCTCAGGAAGGGCATTCAGGTTCAAACTGGCCATGCAACACTCCGCCCCGCTCCCTTATCAATGATGAAACTAATCCTTTAACCCCCCCCCCCCCCCCCCCCCCGGCAAATGAACTCATAGACTCCTGCACCGCTCAGCAGTGTGAGAAAAGGTACACAGGGGGCAGAGGGCAGGAGACGGCCAAGAGGGGAAGAGGAGGAGGGAGCATCGATGGGGATCCGGGGGGACATGAAGGTAGATGGACAAATGGAAGTGGATTCAGTCTTGAGATCGTGAAGGGAAAGAGCTGAGGAGGAGAGTTTGCACATGGAAAAAGAGGAGCGAGCAGCTGAAGTGACCTTGACAGTCTAATCTGTTTATAGATAAGTATGCTGTGGTCCATTTGTGGGAAAACAAGGCTCCCTGGGATGTGTGCATGACCCGGGGTTAAGTGTCTTACACTCAAGGCAGAGGTGAACACACTGGGACAAACACACACACATATAGAAGACAGTGGAGTTTAACAGGGGCTGGGTGGAGGGTCTCATACAGTTCAGGACATTGTGACAGTGATGGAGCTGTCCAGAGAGGAAACCTCTCCTTTAGAAAATAAACTCTTTATCTCCAGAGGGGACTCAGTCAGCGACATATAGTACAGATAGGATGTTGTTGTTATGAGGAACAAGGTTATGTTCTCCAGTGTGACTTCAGTCACGTTTCACTACAAAACATGCAGAAGATGAATACAACAGCCTCTTAGGTAACAGCTCAATATTTCACACAAAATATATTTTTTGCAATATTTCAAGGAAAAAAACTGCTTTTTATTGTTAGTGTTAGTAATTTACTTTTAGTTACAAGTACACAAGTTTGTACTTGAAAGGGTAAAAGTAGAATAACCCCATCAGTTATATATTATTCTATCGGATTATTTTCTCTGATGGACACAATTTATGTGACTTTTTTTTGTCCTAGCAAGTTTATAAACTTATAAACATACGATCAGATAAAGTGACAAAGTTAATAAAATGTACTTTATTTATAAATAAAGTTTATAAAATGTATTTATAAATAATAATAAATAAATAAAATACATTTTATTAACTTTGTCACTAACTTTGATTATCTTATTTAAATCATTTAGTTTTTTTTAGTTTTTACTAGCTTACATTCTACGATTCTGTTTATCCAGCTATGCTCCAGAATGAAATGGTTTCTCCCTCCCGTCAGGCCCTACCCCTCCTCAGGAAATCATGAAAATCGTTAGTTTCTGTGTAATTCTGCTAACTAGCAAATAAATGCAGATGATAACCTCCTCGGTTATGTGGAACAGATAATGATCTACAGTCTATAAAACTGTAAATTATAGTGGGTCGTGAATTTCTGATTCTCATAAAACAGCATCTCTTCTTGTCAAATGATTTCCAGAAGTCTGTTCTCTCCCTAAATGTACATCAATAAATGCATAACATTTTTTTATACAGTACACAACTTCTAATAAACTCTTCTTTACGCGATAATAAGTGAAAATGAAGCCTTGAGCAGGTTGAACAAGGAAGGAAAAGGAAGTGAAGACACAATGCACCTGATATATGTTGAAACATTAACATGTAGGACTTGTGTGTGAATGTGATGAAGCAGTAAACTCAATGAGAGACTCCCTGTCTGAAGGACGGATTGATGCACAGTGTGTCCTCTGTGATTCATCAGTCCTCTGCGGTGAATACCAAGCTGCTTCATGGATGGAAACATCTACACTTGGTCATAATTTCCTCATTGGTTAGTCAGACGGAGGCAGAGAGAGTTCAGACGCACCGAGGCTCCACGGATCAATCCGATGACCTGAAAGGCAGCTGTTATCAACATGGATTATTAACAAGAGTTGTGTGGTCTGTGTGCGAGATTTATCGGATCACTGAACGCATCATAGGGAACATAATCATAGTGTTGAGCCGGCCGCCGTGTTCTTTCCGAAAGCTTTAGTCTTCCTCATCAATGGCTTAGTCTGACATCTACTGTCATATAGTCTGCAGCTCCCCTAATCTTCCTCACTGATCCTGTTTCAGACAAACTGTTCCACACAGACAGGTAGGCTGCTCCTCCTCTTCCTCGCCATCTTTAGGTCAGCAGACCGATTCAATCCACTAAACTTTATTCCATTGACAAATCAGAATTTAAAATGAGAGAGAAGGGCATTTCTTTGCGCAGGATCCTTGATGTAAACTGTCACAGGTCGAGGATTGTATAACAGACATTTACGGATGATGATAGTTGCGTTGAAGATGCTTCAATAACACAAACAGGCTCCCAACAAATGAGGAGAACACAGAGACTTGAATACAACACAAGTGGAGCAGGTGATAAGACAACACGTTAGGGAGGAGCCGGTAATCACAGGTGGGAAACACATGGTCCAGGAAGCCACAAGGGGCAGATCATGGCAAAGATGTACATATATAGTTTGGTTTTTAATTAGTCATTTTGATGCTATGAAAAAACGGGGGGAAATGTCAGGATTGAAAGCTGAGACGGACTCATGATTGGACAAGGGCGTGTTTCTGCGAATCCTCGATATCCCGGCTCCAAGTGACAACATCCTCGTAAACAAGATGCGGTCCTTTGTAGCTGAGATATTTTGGCTTTACTTCTCAAAAGTTGGAGAAAGTGGGTCGTTGTCTGCCATTATATATTTAGTCTATGACGCTAACAAGTTCACAATGCCAATTTCCCATGTACCATTCTGCTAACATGACTAAAACTACAATCCTGCATAAACAACCTACCACATATAAAATGAAGCATGAAAAACAAACATAACAGGTATAAATACTATACAGTCATGAATAGTGACTGTAAATATAAAGTACAAAGATGTAAATGCACATCAGAAAAAGTATATATTGATAACAATGTTTTAAAAATAAAAAGTATTATGCAAAGAAATATAAAAAACTAGCATTAAAAGTAAATATTTCAAATGCTTGTCAGATATCAGTTGTCATATTTGTTAATTTTATTATAAATGAATGTGTAAATTATTCTATATTTATTCTATACTGGATGATGATGATGATCTGATGATGATGAGCTGATGATGATGATGATGATGATGATGATGATGATGATGATGATGATGATGATGATGATGATGATGATGATGATGATGATGATGATGATGATGAGTACAGTTCTTTTGCACGTAGGATACACCTGCTTGGAGAAAAACAGTTGACTTTTTCCGGATATTTTCCTGTAGGTACAGACCTCCCTCTTGTCACAGACGCCTGCAGATGCTTTGTCATACCAGATGAGTGATGTGCGTCGGCCTGAGAGGAACTATCTCTCTTTCAGATGACGATACATGTGATTGCACCGTGCCGGTAGCGACCAGGAGAGACAGAGAGAGAGCCTGTTGTTTGTGTGTTTGTCTGAGCTGCAGCCTGTGGGGCCTGAAGTGCAGGAACAGCAAGTGCTAAAAGTGTGAATCACTAACACAGGGAGCCGTCTGAAGAGGATAATCCAGCAACGCTTTGTCTGTGTGAGCTCATGACCCTCTCCTCGGTGGACGCAGTCTATCTCACGCACACACACACACACACACACACTCAGATGCCCTCATGCATACAGTGCACACACAGGCACGCTGAGGCTGAACGGAGGCTCCTTCTTCCTGGGCTCTCTAGGCAGCCAATTACCGAGCGTTCCACACCAACAAAGGAGGAGACGCTCTCCATTCGAACGTATTAATCCCTCCATTTACTGAGAGAGAGAAGACTGCAGAGAGTGAACAGGAGTTTGTTTTGCTTTCTGCATCTGTGTGTGTGTGTGTGTGTGTGAGAGAAATAGATATGTGGGAGTTAATGTTGTAAAAGTTGTGAGGCAGGACGAGGAAATGCAAATATATAGATTTATGAGTTCTGCTGCATTCTATGGAGCTGGTATTTATTGCCTGAGTGCTGCTTGGTTGATAAAGCTAATCCATGTTCAAGATATTATTTGGGCCTAAAGCAGCAATGACATTCAGACATATAGAAGTGTGACCGATCTTATATAAGGGGCCGAGACACCACAAGCTTCCACAACAGTTTCAATACTCCTCTACAGATTCTCCATGTTTCTGGGCTACACAAGCTTCATTCGTCCAAAATATAGTGTATTCCCCTATTTGGTGTTTTATAATCTCATTTCAGTGATCACCGAGGTTAAGATCGGGTCATTTTGAAGTCCAACGCTTACGACTCATTTCATTTTCATTCTCATTAAACCTGAGGATGCATCGATCCGATACGCCAGATTGACTTTATTCAGCTGATAGATTATTGTCCCCGATGTGACCTGCCCAGCCTTTCTGTCCGAGCCATTGAAAAATTCAGTATTCCTCCATGAGTCACATTCATTCAGTAAAACTTAACAGCTGACTCAGAGCCACTGCAGCGATCCCTCGCATCGGGTTACGTGACTTGAAAATGTTCCAGAGGAGTTCCCCATGGTGAGGTACACGCATTCAGGAAAAGTGTTAAATCTGAGAGAAGGAGCAGACTGGTGATGAGGTCACTAGCAGCAGATACCCTCGGCTGAGTGATCACCGGTATCGGTGTTCGGTGAGAAAATGGCTGATTGCTACGTCTCCAATCAAACCATTGACTGACTGCTGGTGCAGGCGTGCAGATGCAAATTTGTTTTGCTTCTCATTTATTAAAAGCCTTGCCTTTTATTGATCGCCTGTATGTTCTCAATAAAGAGATTGCTGAACAAAGTGAAGATAACATCAGCATTCCTAAATGAAATCATAGATTTTAAATCAAATATTCTGCATGAATGAAAACAATAATTGCTCTTGTACAATGTCGTGCACTTGATTCTTGTTTGTACTTTACTTTACTGGACCTGTAGAAACAAAGTAACGATTTTGAGATGGAATGCATGTGTTTGTTGTGCACCGCTGATTCAAGATTGATGATTCAATACTTTATTGCCATATCGATGAAGTTTTCTTTGAGAGAGCATTCAGTATAAAACAACTAAATAAAATCCGAGCCCTTATAAAGAATAGAACAACAATCATGATATATCCATACATAGACTTATGCTGTTTGGCTGTAAAAATAAAAAGAACAAAACACAATATGAATTGGTGCATTTTAGGGGGTGAAGAATACCTTTCATTGTGGTGGTTAGTGCTGACCTTGCAGCCTTCTGCTCGACAATTGGAGTACAACCACCTCTGTGTCTTTCTCAGATCTATACATCTCACATCCGGAAGAATTGAAATAGCAGGTGGAACCATCCGAGCTCTGCCCCAGATCAAAAAAGAGAGGTGTCAACACATATCCGTGTTCCCAGTGGAGAACGATGTGAGGATAAAATGCTTGGGATTTAAAAAAAACGAAACATGTCTTATTTAAAATTCTTCATTTGCAGTCTTTATTTAAAGCACTGTTTGTAAAAGCTTCCCCACGAGCTCACAGTACAGAGTATATGCTGACAGAATCACATTGTGTTTATTTGACGAAGCCCAAAGCTGCAGGCGCTCGCCTCTCTGGTCAAATGTATTCCTATTTATTCACCACGTCGTATCCCTTTGTCCCTGTTTGACATTTGGTGTAGTAAGTGAATTGGCTGGATTTATTTTTAGTGCCACCTACTGAAATGAAGCCGTAGTACAGCGGTGCATGAGCAGGGCTGGGTAGTGATGCACAAGTGCTGCATGTGTAGACTCACAATAACAGCACTCTGGGTAGGTTAGTGGGATACGAAGCTGTGCACTCGACTGCCTCCACTCCCACGGGAAGAGGAGAGGAGAGAGAGGAGTGTGCATGTGTGTGCATGTGTGTGTCTGTGTGTGTGCACGCTCCTCATGTTGGCGTCAGACAGGGTCACTACAACAAAGAGTTCTGTTTTGACTAGATTCCATAACCCTGAGTCCTTCAGACCTGTGACATTTAATCTCACTAATACCTCATTTACTCTGTTCACTGGGTAACAACATTCCTCAGATTAACAACAAGCCCGCTGCACCACATCTTAGCCGAGCAGCAGCCGCACTCTGTGCACATCCAGGCACACACACTGTATCCCTGTGATAAACAGGTAGAAAAACATTCTTCCTATCTATTCTACTCCCAGTCCATGGGTCTCAAGGTTGGCTGAGCACTGTGGTCAGGTGTCAGCCATGTTGTGTGGAGAATCGGAGTATTGTGTGTGTAAAAGTTCCATCATCGACTTTTCGCTATGAGCATATTTGTTATGTAAATCTGAGGGACCTGCGTGCACCTTCCAGACTGCAGGCAGGTATTTCTCTGATGTTTACACTGCTCAGTGACACACAACCATGTTGTTTCACCCACAGTCTCACCAGTGGATGACGATGTGACAAAGAAAATCTGGAAAAAAGGTTAAATGATCATTAAATAGTAACAGTAGCTCACCTGATGTGAAAGATGGCGGCGTGCATGGAGGCAGCAGCTCTTGGCTGTCTCTCTAGTTAGAGGTTGTGTATTTGGTGGTTTGAGTCTTTTGTCAGATTGTAAACATGTTTTTTTTTAATAAATGTTTACAGTTCTTTCTGAGGTATTACCTCCAGTTGCCTAGTACCGCTTTCTCTTGTACAATGACAATAAAGGCTTTCTATTCGATTGTGCTCTACTCTGTTTTCTGATGAGTAAACAATCCCATGGATCCAAACTTTAGCGCGAGCATATCCTGAATGTGCTTTTCTTTTCACTCTAAGTCAATGGAGAGCCTTTTAAAAAATAATGCAGACTGCATGTCAGTCTCTCAACTGTTGAGCTTTTGAAGTTCCAAATGGTCATTCTCACCCTTTTCTGTCTTCCACTGGACCAAACCCTATGATGGTTATAGTTTGCCAGATCAATCAATAACGAAAAAATGAAATATAACTTCTTAGTCGCAGCCTAAACTCTGGTTATGCTGTAGGGCTGTGGTGTTGTTTTTACGATCTCCTCCACAAAGACACTCGAAAAACGAGCAGAAATGTGCATTTTAACAATAAAGCACGAGGCATGAAACGGTCAATACAAGAAAATCCTTATGGTTTCCTTTCATTCACGTTTCTATTTGAATGTGTTTTTTCCTTTTTATTCACCTCCTCTCTGACAAAGAGAACCCCGGCGCCGTGACACCGCTTCAGACAGTCCGGATCCGGACTCCGGCGGCGGATCGGCGGGCTCCGCTCCGGGTCTTCCCGCAGACCACGTGTGGCCCAGCTGACTGGCAGGACTTGTTTACCGGAGGAGAGAGAGAGAGAGAGAGAGAGAGAGAGAGAGAGAGAGAGAGAGAGAGAGAGAGAGAGAGAGAGAGAGAGAGAGAGAGAGAGAGAGAGAGAGAGAGAGAGAGAGAGAGAGAGAGAGAGAGAGAGAGAGAGAGAGAGAGAGAGAGAGAGAGAGAGAGAGAGAGAGAGAGAGAGAGAGAGAGAGAGAGAGAGAGAGAGAGAGAGAGAGAGAGAGAGAGAGAGAGAGAGAGAGAGAGAGAACCTGAGGGAGAGCCAGCGCCGAGCGGAACGACGGGAATACAAGTTTCTACACTTGGCCCGTCCTTTTTTTTTTTACGAGAAAAAGCTTTTTATCTTCCTTTACCTCATCCCCCCCGTTTCCACTACCGGAGGGGGGGGCACTCACTTTGTGTTTTTTTTCCTCCTCATTTCAACTCGATCTTCGACACTGAAACCTCGTTTGTTTTGGATTAGCTTAGCACAGGCTAGCTGCCCCCCCCCCCCACCACCACCAGCACCACCAGCTAGCGTTCCTGTGAGAAGAAGAAGGAGAAGAAGAAGAATCGGGCGGCGTGGCGGAGACTTCCCTCACTTCACGGCGGCGTGCGGGTCCCACGGAGCCGCCATGCTCCTCGTCCCTTCCGCCCGCGGACAACCGAGACAAGAGTGACGACTATTCAAGTTTTTTGTCCGGGTGGTTTTCCGGGGAGTCTGTCCCTTCGTCCGCGGCGTGGTGGTCAGCGGGGGTGACGGGGTTCAGAGGAGGGTCGTAGCCGGGGAACCGCGGAGAGACCTCGCTGCTCGCAGGAGTTTCCCCGGGGATGAGCTTCCATCTGTCCGCAGAAAAGAACCAGCGTCTCCCGAGAGGATCCGAGTGATCTACAGAACCTGTGGGCTCCGATCCCCGGCGACTCCCCTCCGACCCGCAACTTTCTGCCGGAGGAAGGAGCCTGGTCGAGGGATAGAAAACCCACCGATCGCAGCCTGGTGGGTGACCGGGGGATCTTCCATCAGTGGAGCGGTGCATCGCGGAGGAATGAGCCCGGGGCCGGCGGAGCTCCTGCGGGGATCTCCACACTAGCCCCCCGCGTGTGGGGTCTTAATAATAGCAGCAGCATTCTTCTTCTTCTCTGGATGTGCTGCAGCCCCCGGAGCCCCCCGATGAACGTGGACTGGCGCCTTCAGGTGTGGAAAATGAAGATTTTCACTCTCACATGTGTGACCAGGAGCCAGGATCACGTTATTTAATGGTCTGCGTTGTGTTCCAGGGCTCGCACACACACCACGGACTCTGCTGGGGGGATACTCATCCATTTATTACTACCACGACCCCCCCACCCCCGGGCTTACGACTGGGGGGCAACCTTCAATCACTTGTCCTCATTGGACCTCCACTTTTTATGAATTGTTTTTTGAACTTTTGATTTTTTTTAAATTAAACATTCAACCCCTCGAGATTGGAGGTGTTTTTTTGTGTTGTTGTTGTCGGAAACACAACTTCTCCTCAAGTCAAGATGCGGCGGTGGACGCTGAAGCTGAGAGCACAGATCGTGTTTTTTATCATCTGCACCTGCATCATATGCCAGTGTGGACTAACTAACGGAGAAAGTGAGTCTTTTATTTATTCACTATTGTTGTGGTGTGTGTGTGTGTATCATGGCAAATATCATGACGTTGCTTCCAAAACGCATAGAATGTCCCTTAACACACTGACTTTTTGAACTTTAGCATAAACACACGTGTTAAATTAAATATATAGAATATTATAAGACAATTAATAATTACAAAAGGGGTGGAATTATTATTATTATTAATTACAAAAGGAATCGAATCAATCCAGGTGGTGTAATACGTCAAATTAAATTGTAATATGACCAGCAGAAGAAGTGATTGAATATGAAATAGACGGAGCGCAGGAAACGGAGTGATTGTTGTGTTTATTTTATATCATTTTATTCCATTGTTTTTGTGGAACTGGACCCACAGCACGGCGCATGCGCAGAGCCTCCCACGGGCTCTAATTAAGGGGCTAGTGTTTTCAGTGGTTGCGTATGCGTGGCCGCGCGCTAATAATTGATATTCCTCAGCAGAACCCCCCCCCCCCTCTTAAAGGCACATGTATGTATTCCATCGGACTGCGTCGGGAGCTCCGGCCCCGGGGCCACGGATCCGCCGCGGTGCCCGGGGGGGGGGCGAGGGTGGTCCGCTGCAGCGAGTCTGAACCGGGAGCAGCAGGATCGGCCCTGTGCGCGCGTACAGGGCCTCTGATGGCGACGGGAGCGCGCACACACACACAGACAGACAACAACAACACACATGCACACGCACACACACACACACACGCACACACACGCTGCTGCTGCCTGAACGTAAACAAATTAGCCTCCGACGCTAAGAGGGCTCTTTATAGGCGCGGGATTAGCCCACATCGGTGAGTTTAGCCACGGATCGGACTCCAGCGCGGGCTCCTCCTCCTCCTCTTCCTCCTCCTCCTCGTCGCCGTGTTGTTGTTGTGCTTTTTTTTTTTTTTTTTTTTTATCAATGAATCTGGGTTTCCACGGTACAACAGCGTGTAATCTAAACAGCACCGTGATTCTCTGCCAGACACACACAGACAGCGATGGAGATAATGACCCCCCCCCACCCCCCTTTCCTTCAAACTGCCTAATGACCTCATGTTAATAACGATGTTAGTGCAGCGATCATTTCCAATAAGGAACTCGTTTTCAATTGAAGCGATTATTGTCATTATAAATAAAATAGGCTGATCTAAGCAGAAATATAGAGGATCAAAATAAGAGTTCGTGTTTTTTATTTGCAGAATAAACGTAAACATTCCCTTTAGAAATAGTACGCTACACCAGTTCATAGGGGTAAAGTGGTTTTAAAGGTAATTTACAGATTAAAATTCTAACCATAAAATAATGTTAACTGCTAAAAGACAGAAAGTGCAAAAGAGGACTTTATAATTATTTAATACAAAGGCCCACATGGTAATGTTGTAGCGTTATCTGAGTTTGAATGAATGAATTAAAACCAACTGGTTGTGCAGACTGGCTCTAATACAACTGTTCTGGAATTATTTGATACCCCTGTTACTTTGAACCTTTGGCCTCTGATTGTCCTTTTGAGCTGGTGTTCAGTGTTGTTGATGATGTGTTGCACAAGTGCACAGTGTTTTCAGTACGTGAACTTAGTTCCGAACAAGTCAGCGGGTAGGTCAGTTTAAAAATAAAGAACAAATAACCCTAATCACACTCTTAACAAAACAGTGTTTGCTCTATTTAGTGACATTGTGGATCTTTTGACTTTTTAGCCGCATAACTTAAGAGTTTGCTCCCAGACGCCAAGTTCAAAGAAAATGTTCAGGCTACTTTACAAAGTTTATGTATGCAGACAGAACCGAGGCCCCTGAAAAGGGGGTTTTATGAGGAAACATTGTAGGAACCCTTTCTTTCTTTCTCTCAATCTTTCTTTCTCTCTGTCTCTCTGTATATTTTTCTCAGGCAGTGCAGTAGTACGTGTCTCGGGCTGTTTCTGGTTCCTGATTTACTCAATTCTCTGGGAAGGGACCATATTTGGCACTCTTGAGATGTTTACGCCTGGGGGGGTGGTGGTGCGGTTGTGTGTGTGTTTCGGGGGGGGTGCAACAACCAAAATACTTAGAATACTTCATTCTGAATCCACACGCAGCCAGACATCTGACATCTCCACCTCAGTCGTGGGAAAGGGGGAACCAGTATTGCTATATAAACCGTGCTTTCGGCCCTGATCTGCTTCCTGCGCCCTTAAGAAAGCCATGAGGCGGCTTTTACAGGCCGTCGTTAGTTGATTTTGATTGAGCTGTTTGTCGTGGTTATCAGCGAACAGTTTTCTGAAGTAACCGCTGAGCTGTCTCCTGGTATAACTCGCGAAAAACAAGTTGTGCAACTGGGAGCCTTGCCCCCTTCTTGTTCCTCTCAGGCTTGTAAGCACAGCTCTGTTGGAGAGGGGTAGTGCGTGTGTGTGTGTGTGTGTGTGTGTGTGTGTGTGCGTGTGTGTGTGTGCGTAAGTGCTGTTATGCATGCTTTCCACAGTACATATGCTCCTTAAACCGGCTCTGTCACATAGACTGCTTCAAAGCTGAAGTACTTCCCACTATGATAATCTGAATTAAATGCCCGCAGCAGTCTTTCTTATTCAGGGAGAACAGTTCAATAGATATGTTGTCCCAGGTCTGTTGAAACCAATTGGAGTATATACCCGACTAGTTTGGTAGTTGCCCGTTTACACAGGCTCTATTCATTGAAGTGCACAGTGGAACGTGTTTGAAGAGGCTTACCATACAGCTGCTCTGAATGTGATTGTGTACTTGTATATCAGTGTGTACTGTAGACACCCTGTGCTGTCTGTAGGATCTCATGTCTCAGCTCTTGACCTGCCCACTTCCGGGTAATGTATGTTTTCCATGTATCTGTGTGTGTGTGTGTGTGTGTGGTGGCCATGCATGAGAACAGTGTGTACTAGAGCGACAGGCTCAAGAATGGGCTGCCTGTTAGCACTAGCCCCTGTGCCCTGAGGGGCCCCTTGACCCACCACACATCCACTTCTTTGAATGGACACATTGCACGATGTGTTTTTGTAATGAAATTAGAAAGAATTGATGCATGACGTCCTGAAACATGAAAACAAGGTGGAGGCGAAGACTGTTATGAAGCCGAGTCTCCTTTCCTCTATTGAACCCGTTGCGTGATTTCAGTTTGACACATTGAAGCACATTGTTTAAATTTACATTTTTTGAAATTATTACGTATACTTGCAGTTTCAAATATGTACAGAGCCAGTTTCTTTACATTGTGTGAACTACCTTCATAAAACACAAGAACAGCAGAATCACAACTTAACAGACAATACACAAAACAAAAATGAGGAGGAAAAAACAAGCACACACATTTACCACAAGGCAAATATAATTGCATTCAAATTTCCAGGGTTTGTTGTAGTCAGTTTTTGTGTTTTTAATTAGGTAGAATCAGGTCCATTCCAGAGGGGTCCGCCGTTTCCAAGCCTGGTTGCCATAGCTTAATAAATCCCTCGACATTGTCATGAAGGGTGTCGGTTCGTTTTTTTTTTCAAAGGGACTATTTTCGGTTCCTCCTTAGGCCAGTAGTCCTATAGGGGTGTCCTCAGAAATCCGATTATGAAAATAACGGTTAGTGCTCTATACAAGAGTTTGTATCTTTGTACATTTCCAAAAAATGTGTGTAAATGTGTCAATTTTCTTTTAATCCCGATATTCTATATCTGTCTGCTTTGGCTTGAATAATTAGAATTACTAAATGTTTTTTAAATATAGGTTGTTATTAAAGATATTCAGTTTGCTTCAATGTAAGATGAGCAAAGATAAGCTAATCACATCTTACAACCATGAGCTTTTATTTTATTATATAATTATTTTCTGTGGTTCAAGAAATTGATTTATTAGTTTAAGGGGCTCGTAGATGTAAAATTTCATTTGAGTATATTTAATTTGCCCTGCTATTATCTAAAATTGTCACTAGAATGACATTTTTGAAACTTTCATATTTCGTGGACTATGAGATTTTGGAATCCCTGCAACAGTAGTATTAACGATGGCTGAGGAATGAGTTTAGAGTGGGATGATGTGTTGGAACTGGTCAGTGTCTGATATAGCTCACATGTTGTTTTTTATCTCTATAAAGTTATTATTGTTAGTAATTATTGTTTCTTAAATAATGGTTTTATTTGCGGTTTCAATGCCTTGCTATTAGAAAATCCTGTAGTGTGTATATGCAATGGACTACATGCAGAATTCTGGCTTTCACAGTAAACCGCTGTACCGCTGATTGCAGTTTGCCATTGTATGTTTGGGTAGTCCATGTTTACAGAGCCAGCAGACAATGGGGGTCATGAACTGAGGCTCCAGCAGCTGTGTGTTCCGTTTGGAGTGTTGGCCAGGAAGGCAATATGTACTGCTGAAGGAAATTAACTGTTGGGGTGCCTTTCCTAAGTGCTTCCTCCTCTGCTCTTATTTCTCCAAGTGTCCCTTCAACTTCTCCTTACTTGCCAAAGCATTCTTTTTTTTCATCTTGTTTGCACTTCTGTGCGTTTGCAATGCAAGCAGAGGATGAAATACAAAACCTGACTTTATGACTTCCTCAATTCACAGTTTGATCAGCTGACAAGCAAATACATTCCTCCAGCGTGTTTGCTTGTGTTCAGTTTTGTCTGCTCTCGTCAGACAATTCAGTGCTGAGTTTACGCTGTTTTCAGTTGTTGAGGCTCAGAGGATATCTTGAATTCAGCCGAAAAGCCAACTAAAATACTTCAGAAACAGCAGAGGTGTTACAGTGGCATGCTCTTACAAACGGTTTCTGATACCCATCATGAGAATATTTGAAAGATGTGAAGGTTGGAATCTATAGTTACGGTTCACAAATAATTTTAAAACAAAGAAAATCCATTATATTGGAATTAAACAATGAAAAATACCAAGTTTTTACAGTGGATGGAGCATTTGATAAAACTGAAAGATCATATCATGAATAATAAACTCTGTTATTACGAAATTGATCCACAATTTCAAAAACAATAGATGTCATCTAATCAGTGTATTTACAGAGCTTATTAATTAGTTCATTAATGTCTCATTCATTGTGCACTTGGAGACAAAAGTTAGTGTCATTGTCTTGATACATTTAGATCAATTAATGTAAGTTAATTTATGCCCTTAATGCAGAGTTTTGCACTTACAAGAAAATAAAGGGACATTTTCTAACTTGCTGATACGTCACTACATCACTACAACATCTTCCTGTCCAACACATTATCAGGCCAGCTTGTAAGTTATATGAGTAACTGTAATGTGTGTGTGTGTTGGTCTCTACAGTTTAGTAGCAGATGACCTCCTCTCTGACTCCCAGTTCTAGAGAAAGAACTGTGACTGTTTATGTAAAACTCTGCTCACTGCACAGAAATGTGGTCAGGTTGGGAGGGGAAGGATGGAGTGTGTGGATCACACATACACACACACACACACACACACACACACACACACACACACACATACACACACTGGGAGCGCCGTTACGCCATGCTGCAACAATCTGATTCGATAGTCCTTGTTGCTGTTTGGATCTGCTCTATTTTAACCGTTGGTGACTTCACAGGAAAATCCAACTTGAGCTGGCTCTGTAATGCAGGGATCACCACAGGGATCCTTCGGGGGCCTTTTCCAGGCAGGACCAGACACTGACTAAGGCCACGTCCATGTCCTGATTTGTATAGATCTCTTTGTTTTGTCTATCTCCAAAAATTGTAAATATGTTTTTTTCCCAAGATGCTGTCTAAAACTCATATGGGTGAAATGGCTATTTTGGTTTGATTTGGACGAGGACCATTAGTTGAAATCACCGTCATGTAATTATGACTCTAATCTACGTCTCTAAAAAGACTCCCCGCAGAGTTTGTTTTTTACCCGCGCTTTTCAAACAATCGTTCATGTGGAAATCTGTTGGCAAGGAATGACGTCAAGCTTTTGGCTCGAGTGTCTCTCGCCTGCCCAGTACGAGACAAGTGTTTTTCTATTGTTTTGATCTTCAGTGAACGGCAGACTTTTTATCAAAGCAACTGTGTAGACCGTTTTTTTAAAGTTGTTTACAGATTTATTGAAATTAGTTCAACTTCAGAGAGGGAGGCTGAATTTAAAGCACATTTAAATATGCATCAGAATATCTGTTCTGCGGTTGTCATAGTTTAGAAAACCCTGCCAATTCAGTTTTATTGCAGTGAAGGCTTTACCTTGTCTGAGATTTTCAATTTTTGAACCCTCTTGTAACTGCACACTTTAAACATGGATTGTGACTTAACACTAAGATGTGGTGCCCCACAAGGTGTATTCTAATTCGTTTGGTTTATTCTAGATCTTATTATTGTTATTTTTCATCTTCTCGTAGGGTTCTGGGTGAATACAATGGACTTTTAGAAATATGCCTTTGAGTTGTCCGTGTGCTCGAGTCCCATATCTCAGGAAGGACTCGAGGGAATTTCTTCAAGTCAGCCACAAACATTCACTTTGACTCAGGAATGAACTGATTAGATTCTGGTGGTCAAATGTCGCTGTGACCTCACGTCTGGCTCCTTCTTGTGAACGTCATATATCAGGAACGTCTGGAAGGAATTTAATTACATCTGGCTCGTACATCCTCTTGAATTCAAGGATGAAGTTCATGTGATTTGTAATTTGGTCGTGAAAGGTCAAGGTCACTGTAACTTAACAAAACATTAATTGGTCATAAATCAAGAAATAATTTTCAAATTATGATGAAATAGGGTTTGAACTGACATTAACAGTAACTAGATTGGTTGAGGAAAGCGGGACTATACACAGAAGCTGTATACATGCACCACGGCAACTTTTCCCTCCTGTGTCTGTGCTCGCTGAGTGTTCGCTCTCCTGCCATATACTGGACCTCCCTCTCCTCCCATATCCATCTTTCGTTCTCCCTCCCTCCCCTTCGGTTGCTTTAACGTTCAGGGGTAAGAGGGTTCACTCTCATCCACTGATTTGTTTTTCTTTCACGCTGCAGATGCGCACAGCCTGCGGACCTGTCTCTCTCTCTCTCTCTCACACACACACACACACACCTGCTAATCCTGCTCTGTATATGGTGTGAAAGCCTCCTCTTAAAGGTGTGAATACCATCCATTTGACACCTCTCCCTCTCCCCCTCTTTGTGTTTTGTGTGTCCTCTCTTATTAGACCTGCTCACTACAGCTAGGCCTAAGAAATACTTAACATTTACTCTTTTATCCAAAGCAACTTAGTCCCGATGAGCTAGCCTGAGATGGGTTGCTATGGTGACAACACTAGCGCTTGCTGGCAGTAGGCTCCTTTAGCAACCCCCACCTCCCCTCTCCTCCCAACTCCCATGTCTAAATGTACTTCAAGCCTCACTGCATTTAACTCACATTTAACTAATGTGTCATGACTCATGACAGAAAGTAAGATAATCCAATTTAGCACAATTGTGTTGATTAATACACTATAATCATATCTTATTGAATCGCTGTTGTGATGTAGTCATGGTTGTTTTTTTCTCTTCTTACCCCCTCTGTTAGCAAAACATAATCTATCCTAGAGTCCTAAACGCTTTATTCTACACAAACACGCACCTGCAAAGCTCCGGACCTGACCAGTTAACCTGCGATTACCTCCAAGTCATATCCCGACCCGTTGGGACCCCTTAACATGTGATCCGTGACCCAGCCTGTCAATTCCACTCCTTTACCACATACACACTGAAATGGGTCATGACCTCCTTATCCTCCCGTTTTGGTGGTAGAGTTTTGTTCTCGGAAAAGTAGCTCAATTGTCGCAGCACCTGAGCTCCTGCAGCTGTCGATGTGTTTCCTGCCCAACTTGCAGAAATCAAAAGCTAATATATTTGACCGAGCAGCAAAGCCACTGAGACTAATTCACCACTTTTGTCTTTGACTGATCCATCGTGATGTACCAGCTAGTTGGACGTCGGCAGTGACAGTTACTTGAGCAGAAGTGAAGGAGTCAAAGGTGGTGTGATAAGCTTTTACAATAATACAAATCCCTGCACTCGACTAGGATTCATATAAGCTGATTTAGATGTTAAATATAATGCGCAATCTTTTTATTGCAGATTTTTTTCCCCACAATGAGAAATAACATACTGTAGCTCTAACCCGCTGCCCACGTTCCCGTCTTGGTGCAGAGCTCTAAGCCTGATTGTTTTTTAGTGCCGTAAAAAATATTAGTAATCATGTCAGGGCCACTCGTCAATCAGCATGTGTCGTGTACTATGTGGGAGTAACCTACCGTCTCTCAATAAGTGGGTTATAATAGTGATTTTTGTCCCAGACTCACCATAGTACCACGTTTATATTTTGTATTGATCCTTATTACTTTTGATGAATAGTGTGACTGACATCTCAATTTTGAGGATTGATCTTTTCTGATCAGGGACACCAACAGAATAATACAGGCAAAATCACCTCAAGCTAAACTGTACTCGACCTCCTCTACTTCCCCTGCATGTAACACAAACACACACTTCACTACAACAGATGGAGAGTCTGATGGAAACCACCCGCTTTACAGAGAGAGGTTTTCACAAAGCTCCTTCTTTTGCTTCTTTTTCCCTGCGCCTGCTGTGCCCCTCTGCACCATTTCACCCACTAGTCATGAAACCAGATGGGTGAGAATCTGGCCATGCCTCACAAAACCACTGTCCAGGCAGTAAATGTGATCTTTTAATTACAGAATATATGCTTGTATGATTTTTATTAGCGGGTTTTATTAACTGTTAACTGTTTTTTTATTAACTGGTTTGTTTTTGTGTGTCTGGAGTAAAGAGAGTTTTATCTATTGACCAGCATCGTTTATTAAATCCTTGGCAGTAATTCATGTAATAACAAACCCACTAATACCTAGTCTTCTACAGGCCAGCCCAGCATACATCTGCTAGTCCAGTTTCTCATGAATCTGGAAGACATCCACTGCAAATCAATTGAACCCTCTCATATTTATACCGACCAATATTTCAACTCATGGGGAGAATTTGGACAATTACATAACAAGTCAACATTTCTAACGGCACGAAACCCTGCAACTGTCAGAGGTATTTGTCCTTTAAACTTGATCAAAAGTGGATTTTTAACAGATTAAATACAATTTAGATTGGTTATATAAAACCACAATGCATTTCTATTTCTGATCATCATCATCTAAGACCAAATTCCGAAAGCAGGTCTGCATATCACAGCTGCATATTGTACTCGATGCATCAAGCTGGCCCAAATTTCAACATAACCTTCTCGGTGGAGTTAACTAAAACCAAAGTAATGGGCACCAATGTGGTTTTAAGTCCAGTTTGTTGAATGTAATCACTGGTTTGACATTTATCCTTCCTGAGTGTGTGTGTATATATTGTAGGACTAGAATCAATTTTAGAGACAGAAAGCATCAGTTATGGCAAAAAATTAAGCTCTGAGGCATTCAGCTGAGACCCAGTTTTTTTATTATTATCACTGGATAGTTGTTGATCTGTGTGCTGTGCCATCAAGTCCACTTTGCCGCGGTAACAGTGTTTAACTGGTCATAAGGTGGCACATATAAGGGCAAGACTAGAGTGAAGGGATCGTCTTAAATGTTTAGAGCTGATACTGGAGCTGCTATCTGAGAGCTAACGTGTGAGGGACTGATGCCAGGACGGAGACAAAGAGCTTTCACCTAGTTTATGAGCTCGCATCAAGCATTCCTAATTCACTTACAGTTAGAGGGGGCCCATATTGAATCATGCCTTGCTGTTAAATGACAGCTTAATGAATGGAAGTCATTTTACAATACTGCCGTGGCCACAGACCCTACACTCAAGGGACCAGTCTGTCAGTGGCCAGGTCAGCTGATTTGTTGGCCAACGGGCCCTTTTCAAAGCTAACATGACGTCAGTATATGATCCGGGGCCATACCTAGCATGCTCGTGGATATCCTGTATGGAAAAACCAACAGAGGGGAGGGCGGCGATTTGAAAGTCTTTGGAAATGTACGAAGGGTTTTTTGTGGAAAAACAAACAGCAGGGAAGGGGTTAGTTACGCATGTGTGTTTATTGATAACACAGTCGGAATAATCTCCTACTTTATGTCTGATGATATCAAGTCTTACAAAGAACGGGCCTCAAAAGCAGAGAGAACATTTTCCTGCAAATAAGAAAGTCATAAACAGTTTGTGTTTTTGGTAAATGGAAGGAGGCGCTGAATATTTGGGTACCGGCCTGAGCAATGGAAAAGGTAGAAGGAGGGAGAGATATGGAAAGAAGGAAGCAAAGGCAGGATTTGTGTCTGCGTGTGTGTCTGCTTGTGTGTGTGTGTGTGTTTGTGTGTGTGTGTGTTTGAGAGGTTTTCCTGCAGCAGCCAGTCAGAGCTGGTGGTCTAACAGCGCAGACAAACGGGCCATTAAACTGACCTGGCCCCTTCACTCTCCATCCCTCCTGCCTTCCCCTCTTTTCCGTCTTGGTTTGTCGACTCTCACGATGTCAAATCTCTCAGTTTGCTCTCCTCTGCCACTTTCGCTCTCTCCATCTTTCAAATTCCGCCTTGTTTTTTTTCTGGCTTTATTCTTTCCCCATCTCCCCTGCTTGCTCACTTGTCTCCCTATTCCTTTAAATACACACACATACATCCTCATACATTCACACACGTAGAATTTCAGTCTCATTTAGAGGCTGCTAGAATCAAATCATTTTCTCCTCCTCTTGGTGTTTTTCTTCATCAAATTTTGGCTTCAGCTGTAGCTCGGAGTTGGCAGCCCTGCCACAATCCAGTCAAATCACAAGGATTTGACTGGATTGGGATGAGCTCACTTGGAGCTTACCACACAGGAAACACCTCTACTATACCCCTAAACTGTTATACCTGAAAGTTCAAACTACTGAGTGTCAAACTGAGTGTTCATGTGTTGATACAGAGTCTGGGCAGAGTCCCATCACAGTTCTCCTACTCTGTTATCCCTATTTGAATCATTCTTGTCTTACCTGATTCGGTCTCAATGCCGTAGCCTTACTGCCAGTCTTCCAATGAAGAGGCCATAAGCAGATAGACAAGCAGATTCGGAGAAAGAAAAGATGCCATACTGGCTGGAAGAAGTCGACTTGACAGAGCCGCCAGGCAGGCGTAGCTCATCCAGCCTCATGTGTAGCTCTGGTTTGTGGGTCGGAGCGTTGGTGGGGCCGGGCCCTGCAGCTGCTGCCGTGTGGCTGCAAGTCAAGCAGGGAGACTGAGCCCCGGCTGCTTCCCTCTCAGGCTGAGGCTCACCACACCAAGACACTGCACTGCGCTGCACTCACTGACGTGGGAAGATGAAAAGGAACATCAGATGTTTTTCGTATTACTCACTGTGTGCAAGTGTGGCGTTTTGTGTGTGTGTGTCTGTCTCGCACAATGTCTTCAGCACAGTCCAGCCTGCAGTTGATTACCTGCTCCCGTTTCTCTCCTCTGTCTGTTCCAAAATGCTATGTAAGGAATGCTGCTCCCCCCCAACATGCTCTTTATTTGTTTGGAGCACCACCTGGTTTAGCTGTTTTTAAGGTGTGTCCAGAATTTTTCAGATTTCTTTTCTTTGGTTTGTGTGTTACCAGCTGTTCCATTATTTTCTACACAGGGAACGTGTTGGTTGTGATTGGTCATATAGGTGGAAAACCAGAGTGAACATGTATGAGTCTGTTTTTGTTAGAAATAACATGTTGTTTTATCAGAGTAACAGTAAAGGGCATTTGAGTCATAGTTAACATGTCAGGTTTGATGTATTGTATTGTAAAGGCAGAATGAAAAGTCAGGAAAATCCTCTGATGCAAACACTATGACCATTTATGTGCTATACATTCTGTACTGAGAATTTAGAATTCTTATTTCCATGCGTACCTCTTCAGCTTTGCTGCGAACATAAGTTAACTGAATAAAACAGACGCCTGCACAAAAAACTACTCAACTTAAATTAATGTTCAGGAGAATTTGCATTTAAAGAGGAGAAGTGAGATCTGATCACAAGTGGTCACCGGGGGCACATACGGTGACGTGTTCTAATGCCAGGTGTGAGCAGTTGCATTTTTCAGACCTTAAAATAAAGTAAAGTAAACAGGCTGTTCTCGTCCTCGGTCCTCAGCATTACAGACAGCTTGTCTTCTGTTTTTTATTCAGGAATAGCAACATGTCCACATGATGTGGGGTTAGTGTTGTTTTCCGTCTGTTAACTCTGAGACCAGTGGTGGAGAATACCCACTTAGATGATCCCAGGAATGCAGAGATTGTTAGAGGGGCCAGCTTCAGGAAACAATATATCTACTTTAAAACTAAGAGTAGGAATTGGTCTGGGTTCTTAATGTCGTTTAATGGTTAAATGATTAATTGTAATGTAAATCTCTAGATTGTGGGTAATTGTGATAGCGTTGGTAGAGTCGTGGACATGAAGGCTCAGTTTCCATCATGTAGCCTGTTACACTTTGCAGTTGTCACACATGGCAGTCCACACTCCTTCTGCTGTTCATTCTTTTCCTCTCCTGTGAGCCGTGAGTCCCAAGGTCGATTCACACTCCACTTGGAACTAGAAAATAGTGTGAGTCACTGTTTTCAAAAACAAGTGACAGTGACCCTGGCACCACTCCTCCTTTTCTTTTTCTCTTCCTCTTCCTCATTCTTTCTCTCTATTTACTTTTCTGTGTCTTTGTCTCCCTCTGTCTGTATCTATCCTTCTTCCCTTCTCGTTCCTCCTCCTCCTCCCCTCCTCTCTCTCCTTTGCCACTGCCGGAAGGTAGAGGGAAGAAGGCGAGCCAAAGTCACCGGTGTGATCTGATTTAGGCCTCTCTCTCCTCTTGGCCAGCCATCTGACAGCGCCGGGCCTGCATGTTGCTCTTCTCTACCTGCCTCAATCTGCCACAGTCTGGCCCTCTGCCACAGCTGCAACGAGACCCAGCGTTGTGTATAAATAGGACAGACCAGCTCCCCTTGCCGTGCTCCTCAATGGGAGGCAGAGGCAATGGAGGAACAGGTGCTCCAACCCACACACTGCCTCTATCTCTGCGCTGTCTGCCCCCGCAAGCCCCCCCCCCCCCAACTTTATCTGATGTCCTCAAATGTGGAAGTACAGGTCCGGTAGAGAACACATGTTCACTTGCTTATCACCTGATCGCTGTTCCCTCTCTTTGTGAACTGAAATCTTTTAAAACTAATTTATATTTTATGGCACATGGAGCCTGTTTCCAGTCAGAATGCCCCCCCCCCCGCTCCCTGGCTCAGGTAGTGTTATTTTGGTCCTCAGCTCTCTTTTGTTTGGAGGCACAAGTTGGTACATGTTAATCAAAATGCCTCTCATGCATTTTCTCAGCATAATTTTTCTTTTGCTGTAGAAGCCACAGCTTGGCAGTGGGAGCACAGGGAGCTGGCTTTACTTCTCAGGACTTTCCACCGCTATATTAACAAACAAATGCATTTTCCACTGGCAGTCCACTTGGCACCGCAGCCACATATTCTCTCTCCTGGGGTTTGTTCAGCAACGGAGCTGTTGACAAATCTATAATCAGCAGATCACCTCATCAGGGGCAACGTGCAACTAAGCTGAGAGAGAGAGGGGGAAACTTCTCACAGTCCGAAGTTAGCTGCCACCTGATTTCATGCCGGACAGGTCTAGTTTCACGCAAAGCTAACGTGCGGCTGCCCTCCGCTACAGTGAAAGGCAGCGGCAGGATGGCCTGTGGGCCACGGAGAGCTCTGTTCTCACCTTCTAAACTCGCCACCATGATCCACTTTCTCATTGCCAGCCAGCACCGGCTAGCTAGCCAGCTACTGTTAGCTGATGCATATTAAATTCTCCCCAGGGAGCACAACTCTAAAATAAGAAAAGAATCTTTCTGAAATTGCAGCTACACTATAACGGAGGCTGCAGCTGTGGGTGCTCGCTGAATAGTGGAGATGGCAGCTTCTATTGGCGATCGGTCTTGGATTGGTATCACCCCAGTTGCACCAGTCATGCTCATTTCTGAGTTGAAATTATGGCGAAGCCTCAGCGAGTTAACTCTGCTTCATATTTGATGCAGAGAGGCAGAAGAGATGTTTGAGTGACAGTTGGCGGCAGGGAGCTGAGGAGAATTGTGTTACATTTCTGCCATTTGATGAAGTTGTGGATTCAACTTATTTAGCTGTTATAGCAGTCATGCAGGCGGATACTCCTGTGATGTAATCAATATCTACTATGGAGAGAAGTAAGATTGTTAAACCAGATGTTTTCTTTTTCTTCACATCACATTGTTGCACACAACATAAACCAGCCCGCCACTCCACACAGCCTCAATTAGCTATGTAGTTAAATCTAAATGAGAATATTTTATTCTCAGTTGCCACCGTACATAGCGTCTCAACACTGGATTGTGCTCATGGCCTGAAAACTTTTTGTTGGAATCATACAAGACTTGATTCTGGAGTCTCACTTTTATAATAAAAATATGTTCAGTTGCCAAGTATATTAAAAGTTCTGGAATTTTGACTGCTTGGTTTCATAATACATACTTGAATGTTATGGACAGTGTTGATTTGTAGTGTACACAAATTCAATGCTGAGTATTTCATAGGGTTTTAACATGTGCAGCCTTACACTTATTGGTTAACTGCATTCTGCTGATATTTGGTTGAGTGTGAGGAACTGGATCTTTTAATAAAAGGATTGAACAATATACTGCTTCAATATCGATATATGCACATTTTCAGAGGATGCTGCGTTATCCAGCAAATGTGACCCTCTATTGTAAAAGCCAAAAGGAACCATTTTTCTACTTGATAGGAAATGAACCCCATCAAAATCCACCTCCTCTGTCCAATCCTACAGACAAACAGTCAGTCCATCAGTTTAATAACATCATTTTGCCCCATTTCATTACATTCTGCTTATTGATTTGTTATGCATGCACTGCCTGCGCAGCGAACATGCAACCAGTCATTCTCAAGGAGGACAGAGCGTCTTACTGACTGGCTTGTGATTGTCTTTACATTTGTCTCCATGTCCATACGTACATCTGTTTCAATCACTCGAATACACCTTCGGGGAATTTCTTCAAATTCAAAACTTCTCACATGGACAGACTGACTGATTTTGATGCTCAAAGGTCAAGGTCACTTTTTTGTCTTTTGAAATGGAGGATGTATTGGTTGGAGTGTGTTTACATCATATTAAGATAACAAGTCAAAATAAATCTTGTTTAATAACACATTACTTGCATTAACATTAGAAGCCTTCGCAGCTTCAGCAATCTGTCCATTCATTTTTTGGTTGGTTTGTTTCTAAGTAAGATTACACAAAAACCACCAAAGTTGGAGGAAGGCTGCTATAAGGGTCCGAAAAGAACCCAATAAAATCCAGGAAATCCTTTGTTTCCTTGAACATTTTCATGGTTTTCAGGGAATAAGTCCTGGTTCTTGGTGAACATAAATCTGGCACATTTAGGGGACTGATGTCTATGAGTGTGTGAAATTTGGTGCAGCTTGATTAATTTTAAGGGCATGATGGACCTTGGAGGAGGTATGAACTCTACTGAATGCCATTCAGTTAATGTTTCAGCTTAAATGTGTGAAAATACCTCATAACTATTGAAACATCTCAGATAGTCACACATGTCTAGACAGCATATGGATGCTTTTTTAAAATAACAATAGATCTGACGTCTCTCAGGACACATTTCCCTGCGTATTTCTAACTGAACATTTAAGTGTTAATTTGTTCTTCTCTATTTGAAGTCTTAAACTTATGCACATCGCTCCATCTCCGTGCTTCCTTTCTGTCTGTCTGACGCCCCCCCCACCCCCACCACACCTCCCTCCTCCTGCTCCTCTCCTCATTCCTGCTGCCAAATTAAGTGTCAAACAGACAGGGAAGGCGGGTGGGATGGCCCACATTTCTCCTATAGAGTTCCACACAGTATGGCACAGTACGTTCCAGTCTGTGCTCTGTTATTCCATTCTCTCTCTGCCCTGCTCAGACACAAGCCCCACCCCCTCACCCCGGCTCATTAGTGGCTGATTGGGTTGTTATTGTAATTAAGAGCTCCTGTACGGCCAGTGAGAGCACCGGGCTGTCTGCTTATGGGTGGTCCTCAGTGGGAGGGTGAGCTGCAGAGGGGTCACGGTTATTGTCCACCAAAAAAAAAAAAATCCCCCCACCCACACAATCTCTTTTCCCCCCCCCTTTCTGTATCACACATGAAGCTCCAACCTGGACTTAGTCCGTTTAAGTGAGTTATGTGAATCAAAGCCCCAGAGCCTTGTGTGTGACGCTCTCCTTTCTTTAGGCAACACAGGAATGAAAAACTGTGCAGCAGGTGTCTCTCGGTCTGTCTCCAAATGCCACGATTCTGTCCGTCTGTCCTTTTGTCGCACGTTTGTCCATCACACATCCAGTTATAGTCTGTGTTTGCTTATTGTAGGTGAAAACTTGTTGTGTTTGTGTCCCTGTCCCTGGCATATGTGTGTGTGTGGTCCAGGTGTGTTGTGAGGAACTAAAAGTGTTTACATAACAGGGACTTGTCTTGCTTATGAAGACAAATATGCATAATGTAAATCAGGGAATTAAAAGTAAGTTAACGCAATGTCCTCTGAAGCCATGGCGACCCGGCTGTGCGTGTGTGTCATGTAACAGTGGTCCATAGCGGCCCTCCATTCATGCATGTGATCACCAACCGTCCTGTAGGTCCCTTACGTCACTTTGTATTCCTGCTTGGGCTCAGGTTACACTTTCACCCCCCTCCCACCATCTCTCACTCACCCCTTTTTCCTCTTCCCCCTCTTTTGCCCACAACCCCGCGACTCGGTCTCCCTCTCCTGTGTCCCCCCTGCTCCCGAACCTGGGTGAGAGAGAGGAGATGGCTCATTATTTTAAAGACACAGTGGCTCTCATAGCCAGCTGCTGACTGCATGACAACCCCTCCTCCCCTCCGCTCCTCCCTTTACTGCCCCCCCCCCTCTCCTCCCCTCCTTCCCATCTGCCCCCCGATGACCCCCCTCACTCCTTCCTCCTCTCTCTCTCTCTCATTCCTGTCAGTCGAAAACAAGACTCCATTTTGCGGAAGGGAACTCCCAGCAGCACTGTCTTCTGCTTCCCCTCATGGCCCACTAACATTTCTTTGTGTCAATAAAGCTTCTCCAACAGGAGGCGGAACATATGTGCGAGCCGGTCCGCCCGCTGTGCAAGTTATAAAGCCCTCATCCCCACTAAAAATATTTCCTACCTGCATTCGGAACAATACATTAACGTGAAGTGATCACATTTGTGTCCTCGTGGTACGTCTCAGAGAGCAGAGGTGAGATGCACCTTTGCCCCTGTGGGTGCTGCGTGACGCTGTTTGTTATGTTGTCATATTGCACAGTAGGTATCCGGTTAGCGCTGCAGCCTGTGAGTGGGTGGCCTGTAGGCCTGTTTGATGTGTCCGGGAGATAAGGAACCGGGGGTAGAGAGGTGTAAGGTTGCTGTTATCACTGGAAATGACACCGACTGCTGTACGGTGGAGGCAGGAGTGTGTTTTTGTGTTTTGCTTTCTGTAACTTTAAGTGTCTTTATAAAGAGGGTGTGGTAGAGACAAGCTGCCTAGGTTGTATGAATGAGTTGTCGTTTTTTCAAAACTCCGTGTTTATTTTGAGAGTTGGTTCACAGCTGAAACGCATTTGTCTTATTTATGAGTTGTTGTTTCTTCCAGACCGATGTGGATGAATGAGAATACAGTGTTCAAATGTTTGATCTAGTGTTTTTACATTGTAATTTGAGTTTGACAAACTCACTGTTCTAAACCCGCGGCACATGTTCTCACCTTTATTTGATTTTCACATCATTTCTTGTCGTGTCTCTCCACACCCTTGCTAATCGTTGAGATATTTGTGGACAACTGCGGTAGTTTGAACTCTCAGATAATTGATGGCTCCTTCAGCTCCACGTTTTGTCTCTCCACCTGGAGCCACTGCTTCCTGGATCTGAGTGAAGTCGAGTCATGCGGCACCTCTCAGATATTTGTTGTTTCATCGTTGTAAATACCCTGGTACTCCTCTGTTGGTTTATAAAATCTTGATACGCTTAAAGATGGCGAACAATGCTGCTAACATGTCGCTTTAGAGAGTTTCCTTTTTGTGTTTGTGCAGTTGTATGGATATGCCTGTCTCTAGCTTTGATCTCAGTCAATATCCGGACACTTAAACAAACATTTCCAAATTTTGAAATCCAGTAATCTACGAGCTGACAAGAGTAAAACTTGATAATTAAGAGGATGGCTTGACTTTTTTTACTTTCTATCATTAACATTACACCAGTCACACTGTAAAGGTAAAAATACATGCCAAAGTAAACATAAGAATGTTTTACACTGGCGCTCACTGCTTTATTGGAAATTCCAATTTCATTTTCAAACTTGACCCTTTTTTCAATCTGATCCAAACATTTTCTTCTAACCTCTAAGGTAATAACATGAGGTAAACTAGTTGGACCAATATGTTATGACCATTTGGAATCTAGGCTTGACTTTTTTCTGACCCCTGCTGCCAAGATGTGGACGTAGTAAAAAACATGGTTTTATTTGACAGTGTAGTGATTGTCGGCTTTATTGGCTGCTCTTCATTATAAAGGTCACTTGAACTGTTCCATTGATGTGCTGCTGGTCATAGTTTGTACCTGGACTGTTGACATGTTTGTCTTGCTAACCATTAACAGAATGGGAAGTTAATAGGTAGCTTACACATGGGAAATGACCAGGGCCAATAACAACTCAATGAAACTCTGCAGTCTGCTGCAATGAATGTTGACTTTTTTTCCATTTTACAATGCAGGTTTTTAGTGTGATTGATTATTTTTCTACTGTGTGCAAAGGTGTTGAGGGGAATTGAGGGTAATAAATAGAGGAAATAGAAAAGGTGGTGAGCAGATGGGGTTCTCACCATTAAGATGCATGAAAGACACTTACAGATTGTGATTAGCAGACGTGTGTCTGTGTCATCGATTGAGAACAGCAGATGAGATGGACACCATTAGATTGTCTCAGGGTTACAGATCTGGTTTTACCCTGCGTGTACAGGCTCAGGCCCTTTTTCAATGTTTCGTTTGCCAAAAGATTATAACAGTTGACACCAAAGTACCAGTTTTTCTTATTTGATTGATTTTCATTTAATCCTTATTTACATATTAGGCTTGACGTGAAGAATGGCCAGTTTCTGTTGGTGTTGTTTCATTTTTCATTGAAGTGTTTTTAGCATCAGAAGCATTAACGTCTTTATCATTCGTCATGCTGCAGTTTAACTGCAATAAACGTGACTTAAAATAGTAACCTAATGTTTGTTTCTTGTAGAGGAAATGGCTTCGTAATGTTCCATTAGAAAGTTGCATTTAAATACAATGTTCTTGCACATTGTTGGTTATTGTTGATCATTAACCATCTGTTTTGGGCCCTAATGGCTGCCAGTGTGGTTGATACGGTACATGAGTGGTTAAGTCATGTGAACAAATTAGTATTTTATGTCGGTGTTTTTTAATGAGTGTGTTCACTGAATGTAAATTGATGTTGACTCAGAGTTTGTATGCGCATCTATGCAAATGATTCGTTCATTTTTATCGCTATGTACAAACATCATCTGTTGCGTCACTCTGTCGAGCAGTAAATCGTCCCCTCTTTAAAGGAGCAAGTCTGTTCACAGAAGATGTCACTTGCTTTGACTATTGACTGATGAGCTTGTTCAAAATTTGAGTAATCTGGTCAAGACATGCCACCGTTAGGATTGTTGTTGATGTTGAGTTTTTGACGGTACAGTACAGAATATCTTAGAAACTGCAGTTGGTGAAGCACTTTGTAACCTTGTTTAGATAATTGCTATACCATGCAGTTACAATTATTATATGACTCTGTAAGATTAGTTTAAAAAAAAAAAAAAACATAGATATATTTTTGTGATATATTTACAAGGATAATGCTGTTTTCTTTCAGTCATCTCCCTGGCCACTTCGAAATGCTCCTGTAACCGCTGTAGAAAACATTAACAATGTGCATCTCATTACTTGTAGTGAGCCACAGCAGCATGCTGCTTCCCTCCGTACACCTCCTGAAGTTACTGTCATCCTAATTGAATATTGTGCGTGTGTGTGTGCAGTAAAGAGTATGAATGAGCATGGATAACCATTTGGTTCGAGGCTTTATTTCAATTTAACCCCTTCACGTCTGCTTTATTCAGATCAGACAGTGCCATACAGTGTGTTAGAGTGTGTGTGTGTGTTAGAGTGTGTGAGAGAGAGAGAGAGAGTGTGAGAGAGAGAGAGAGAGAGAGAGAGAGAGAGAGAGAGAGAGAGAGAGAGAGAGAGAGAGAGAGAGAGAGAGAGAGAGAGAGAGAGAGAGAGAGAGAGAGAGAGAGAGAGAGAGAGAGAGAGAGAGAGAGAGAGAGAGAGAGAGAGAGAGAGAGAGAGAGAGAGAGAGAGAGAGAGAGAGAGAGAGAGAGAGAGAGAGAGAGAGAGAGAGAGAGAGAGAGAGAGAGAGAGAGAGAGAGAGAGAGAGAGAGAGAGAGAGAGGAGAGAGAGAGAGAGAGAGAGAGAGAGAGAGAGAGAGAGAGAGAGAGAGAGAGAGAGAGAGAGAGAGAGAGAGAGAGAGGCCAGCCAGTCAAATTGCAGAGGGGACTTGAGTGAGGAAGATTCATGAATGGCTCTGCTCTACTTTATGTAAATCACTAGAGGTTTCATGGCTTAAATGGGAAAAGAAGGATATGTTGATGAAGCTGTCATACCAAGAGAACACTTTTTCACCCATTATGCCTTTTATAAAACCAAAGTCAAATTAGAATTGGAATGTTAAAGGAATGTGTGAAGTTGTAGAAAGGTGTCTCAATAAAGCTAAAGTAAACATATTAAGTAAACACAATTTAACTATTGATTCAATAAAAACTACTACTTACGTAACTCATGACTGTAATATTCTCTAATAACTCTCTCCATCATCTTCTCTCTGTTCTTCCAGTATGCCCGAGCAAGGACATCCGGAACAATGTGACCACCCTCCAGTCGTTGGAGAACTGCACCATCATCGAGGGACACCTGAAGATTCTGCTCATGTTCAAGACCAAGGCCGAGGACTTTCGTGGCCTCAGCTACCCGAAGCTACGAGTTGTGACCGACTTTGTGCTTCTCTTTAGGGTCTACGGCCTTGAGAAGCTCAGCGATCTCTTCCCCAACCTGACAGTGATCCGTGGCAACAACCTCTTCTTCAACTACGCTCTTGTGCTTTATGAGATGCTGCAGCTGAAAGAGGTGGGCTTTTACAGTCTCATGAATATCACCCGGGGCGCCGTGAGGATTGAGAAGAACCCAGACCTGTGCTACCTGGCCACCCTGGACTGGTCCAAGATCCTAGACTCGGTGGAGGACAACTTCATCGTGGCCAATAAGAACGAGAGGGAGTGTGGCGACGTGTGTCCTGGCACGGCCCAAGGTCAGAACATCTGCCAGCAGAACACCATCAACGGACACTTCAGGTCACGATGCTGGTCGCAGAACCACTGTCAGACAAGTAAGTGTGTTAACTTGTCTCCAACAGCTGAGCGTATTCTGTCTTTTCGTGTCACACAGTTTTTTTTTTACCCAATTGATCGTTGTCAGGTCTTTAAATGAGCCTCTTACTCACTTAATAAAACAAAGAAAACTGACCTTTTTGCATGGGGCAGTGGAGAAGTCTTCATATTGACTGGCTGCTGTGTGCAGACATGATAGTTTAGCACCTTTCTAGAATCCATCACACAACTTGTTGCAACGTGCTCCATTGGAACACACAGTGACAATATGCACTGGAGATTTCTTCCTCCCAAAGAAATCAATTGAGGCAACTGGTGTTTTCATTCCAAATGGTTCATGTAATGATTTCTGTGATGCAGAGGGCATGTCCTAATATCAGCAGCAAGGGGTGGTGGACACGCCACGCCCTCTGATTAACATTCATTGACTGGATCATTGTGGGCAAGTGATCTGTAATTACAGGCTCAGGGTCTGCTTGATGTGTGAAATGACTCAACTGCATTGTCGAGTCAGGGAAGTGCACATTCAGAAGTAGAGAATTATGGGAAGAAAAGGCCCTGAAAGCAGGAGGTTGGAGTGAGAGTTGTCAGACGGGCATAAAACAGTACATTAAATATGCTTGTTCGAAATTGTGCAGATTTCCTCTTCTTAAAGTAAAGTAGAAGAGCTGTGGGTTTGCTCGGTGCAGCTGCCAGTGTGTTGGCCAGTCAGTCAGTCTTTTTCTCTCCTACCATAAAAGCAGAGAATGGCTTCTATTGTAAGACTCACAGAGAGAATGCTTATTATTTTTTGAGGGCGATTATAGCTTGTGTTGTTTTTTTTTCCTCTTGTGTCTGTGTCTGCTAGAAAGGCTAGCGCTCAAAGCTTGACGACCTCGGCCATGTTTAGGCTCAAACATTGACTATGCAGTCCGCCTTTGTAATGTCGGCCCCTCAATTTTCTGCCAGGTCCGACTTTTGGGAAAGTAATACAGGAAATGGTTCACTTTGTGTCTCATTGTCCGCCTCTTTGCACACTTTGCCTCAGAGTTTTGACTGTAAGAATGTGTAAAGTACTCACTTTGTTGCAATTATTTCAAGCATTACACGGGAAGAATGATTTTGTGTATTGTCCCGGTGACGACTGCTGTTGGAAAACTTGGAAATCTAAAATGAAAAGCTGCTGTTATTTGTGTAAACAGGAAAGATGTATTGTTTTAAAAAACCTGCATTGACTAGATACTTGACTGAAAAATATAGCGAGCAAATTAATTGAATGGAAAAAATGCAACTATAGGCAAAGGCCTTAAAAGCCACCTATCAAAAATACTTAAGACTTAGAGTAAATTAATAAGAATTCCAAATGTTTGAGGGAGGTCTCAGATAGCTGCAGTGTAGAGACAGAGTCTCGCACCCACCGCCGTGAAAGAGTGACGGCACAAAATATTATTTGTCGTGATGAATTATATGTTAGCTGAAGTTATATGTATAATTCATTACAAAGCATATTAGATAACTCTGGTCCCTGACTTTCTATGCACTCTCCCAGTCTGCACTTGTTGATGTGGTAAGAATCTTTTCACTCCTCTTACTGTACATTTACTTCTTTCGAAGCTCGATAGATACGGGCTGTGTTCTCTGTCTCAGAGAAGAACAGGCCTGACCATTAGGAAAAAGTATGTGGAATGATAAAGAGGAGTGTGCATGCACAGTACGTCACACACCACGTTTACATTTGCGTTCATGTCTCCTTAGCCTCCGATAGGCCAGAGCAGCAGGCATGACGCTGTGCTCTGCGTCATGTGACAGGCACCAGTTTAGTCGAGCTGTGTGTCAAAGCAGGAGCCATTTCTAGAACATGAGGCAATGGTTGCCTGCCCCTGTGGTGGGGGGAAGAGTGCGTGTGTGTGGGCTGCACATTGGAATGATACGTGCACACTGACTAAATGTTGTGCGTTTGATGTGTTTGCGAGTGTGATGTGTGTACTTAGGTACTTGTTCCTAGTAAAGGTAAAAGCCACAGATACACAACGTTGCTTTAAGCCCACAGTAACTTAACTCTCATACTTTAAGCAAGTTTTTTTTTCAAATCATTACTTTTTAAGATAATAGAATTAATATATAAAAATAAAAGACCATCACAGTATTTATAAAGATAATGTCATACTTTCCATTAGGTTTAAGTCTGTTTAAAACTACTATTCTGCAGCTTCATAGTAGTGTATCCTCACAGGTCAACCTAGAGGACATAAGTTTGCAAGATAAAAACATCCACAGAGAGAAAATTGTGTTTCCCTTCGGTGCTTGTGCAGCGCTACCGACTGGAACACGTGCTGGGTGGTGGCGTTGGGAAAACTATAGGATCTTTAATTAGAGTTTCTGTGAATAAAAAGTCACAGTTTACAAACTAAGACGTGCACACATACACACATGTGTGCGCTTACAGACGCGGGTGCAGAGCAAAGGAACATTAGACGGGGCATTAAAGTTTATGTGTGAGTGGAAACTGCGGGGTTGTTTTTGTTGTGTTTTTTTACAGGGTTCCAGTTGCCTTAGGTAAGAGCCAGGGGAGAACCTGCATTCCTCTGATCTCACACACATCCCTTACTTACAGGCAGGAAAACCACTGCGTCCATGTGTGTGGGTGTACATCCATGTGTGCGTAAATGTTTAAATGTACAGGGTCCTTAAGTCAGTTGTTGTCAATCCCAAGAGCCAGCAAATGTTACAAATGTCACACTGAGCTAAAATGAAAGGAGTGAACATAAGTCGGGTAAATAAAATCAATAAAATATTACATTTTCCCATTTTTTTTAATAGCTTCCTGGGGGTTTGGGTCCCCCCTAATGGCAGTGGAAATATAAACACTGGATGATACAATGCTGTATCTACAAATGTGATACAGATGGATATTAGACCCTTATACTGGCTGATGGTTAAATACAAATCATAAACACACACAAGGCTGGGAAACAGATTTTTCGTTTTCAAAGTAACGGGAGAGAAAAGTGCAGGTACAAAGAAAGTAAGTGTAATATTCACAGATGAAAGAATGAGAGAATGGGAACAAGCTGTTGGTTTTCTATCTGGTATTACAGCCACCAGCCACCACTACGCTTGCACAACTCGCACACACAACCGCATACACACAAGCAGGAGGAGAGAAGGCTTTTCAGGTTAAAGATCACTCCGCATGCGACTATGTGCTTTGTTGGTTGTTCAATTGTTTTCAAGAGCACACTAACACACACACACACACACACACACACACAGCGTAAATGCCCTCTCTCCGTTGCAGGAACCTCAATCAGACCGACGTAGTCACACAAGTTTAACCTCTGATGTTGGTCGATATGAACGGGTCAACGTGCGTCATCCACTATGACTTTGTGACCCTCTTTCTAACTAGAGTTTAATGCAGCTTGTACATCACCAAACTTTAGTCAGGAGTAGGGATATGAATATACTTTTTAGACATGAGAACTTTATAAAACATAGAATTAACTGCTCCTACTGACTGATTTTAGCTTTGGCTGAAGTGGTAAATATGAAATATTGCTTGAGTTGTTTCCCACCAACAGATCTACATGAATGTACCTGGATATTTACCACAACATTAATTTTGGGGTTAGGAAAGAAACCAGTTGACATAGACACAGATTGATCAGTTTGGTAGAAGACCAAAATGTACCATGTTAATCAGTAAAGTTTTGAAATGCGTCCAGCTCTCAGTTCTTCCTCTTTCAGTTTTTATGCTAAGTCATACATTTGTACCTAAATGACGGGCGTGAGACAGCAGTATCTATCTTCTCGTCTAGCTTGGTAAGAAAAGCCAAACGGTCTATTTTCCAAAGTGTTGAACCCCTTAACATCTGTGCATGTTAAAATCCTATTGTGTCATTATGTTGTTCTTCTCAAGTGGTCATGAAATATCTTGTATACTGGACAAAAATTGACCATATCAAACTGCAAACTTAAGTTGTCTCTTCAGCCGCTGTTCACGGTCGCCTTGGAAATCGATGTTGTTGTCGCTGTTGTTTCCATTAGTGCTTTAATTCTCATGCTATCAGATGAACGTGGACAAGTCAGTGCGGATAAGACGAGGGCCAGATGAGGAGGCCAGGAGGGGAAGAGAAGGGGTTGGGCAAAGCAAGATAAACAGAGCAAAACAAACATGGCGGGGTGTTTTCAAGTGTGGCTCCCAGGTACACGCACACACACACACGCACACACACACTCCAAAACCACGCTCACACACAGACTCGCACCCTTTTGCCAGAGTGGCAAACGGCCAAGCTAGAGGAGGCTAAAGAGAGGAAGAAAATGACAGTATTAAGGATGGAGGCGCTCAATGGAGCGTGCTGTTGGCCTGCACCCACAACCAAACAAAAACACTTCACTGGCCCAGCCTCTTAATTGGGGTGTAAAAGTGTCTCCACTCCGGCTGCTTCCACACACACTTCTCTCTCTTCTTCTCTTTGCTTCAGTTCCTGCATTTGCTTCTCATGAGAGTGATACGAAAGTTTTTCTGAAGCTGCTGCTCTTGATTAGCCGTTTAGTGCTCGATGGCACAAGGGAACATCAGAATGTAAATGCAGAGCGACAGCTTGACTGAGTGCACAAGTTTTATACTTTTTTATAAATGGTGTTCAACTCCCCCCCCACCGTGATTTCTTTGTTTGTGAGAGTCCAAGCATCATTATTCATGTCCAGGACGTTTTGCCTCTTTGTTATTATCAAGTAAGTAGTAAAGAACATGACGCAAAATGTATTTGTTATTGAACACTGACGTTTCAGTTATTACAAAAAAGTATTAAGTTTCCCAACTTTTACTTAGTTTTAAATCTTCCATGAAATCAAAAAATTCTGACTGTAACAACTATCTCATATTATTCGCAGAGTAGATGAAATGCTTTTCAAATGCTTCATTAAACTTGATGTTTTACCGATCTGTGAAGCAAAAACCTCTGGACACATTGGGCCACTGCCAATCACCTGTGTAAATAACACAAACACACACTCAGTGATTCTCTTTCCCTGCTGGGAATCAACAATTGTGACGGGTGCAGTAAATGCCTAAAGGACATAGCGGCACATTTATCTCACTGTGTCTATAAATGGTCACAAAATGCAGCCACAAAATAACAATCTGGAGGCCTGGGGCCACTTGAACTTTGACCCAGATGCTTTTCCAGTAAGAATGGATTTGAGCTAGAAATGCTATCCTGTGCAGTATTCTCCCTTGCTGGAATTAACCTGGCTGCCTGGAAATGGAAGCTGGTTTTACAGTTAACTAAACAAGTTCTAGACAGTGAGAGGAAAACAAAGACTTGAACATGTGGTACACATGTGTTTCTGGAACATATTGTACTAGAAACGCTCAGGAAGCTGTCTGGTTTGTGACTGTATGCTTTCAAGTTGAATTGAGGTCATGCCAGCATAAGTGTTAGAGCTATAAGACAACAACTGTGACAAATGCCCAACTGTCAGTATAGATTTTACAATCATAACCATAACTAATGTTCCTACAATACGTAGATTTGTGAATGCAATCATAATTTTTCAGGGAATTGATTATTTCCCCAAAAGATGAATGTCTACTCTTCATGCTGCATTCTAACAAGAAAAATAACAGAGCAAACACTTTAATTATTGTATTTAAATTGTGTCAAATTTACCTCTAGTGCTGAGTTAAGTGAATTGCAGTAAACGTGATCCTGATATGAGAGACGCTCGCTCAGAAACAGAGCGTGGCGTACTATTGTTCACATCTTTCTCACACTTATTACTAAAGACAGGAGTAAGCCCTCATTTGATGCTGTCCATTTGTGATAGTTGAAGCTTTTCTCTCCTAGCCTGCCTTACAGAACAACACACAGACATCACACACACACTTGCTGGTGTTTAAATTACCATGAATATCTTATAAGGGACATTGAGTGGGGGGAAGAGACAAAAACTAAAAGAGAGGGGAAGAGAAGAAGGAAGGAGGGATAGTGACAGACAACAGGAGAGGGAGAGGTTGTTATAATGCTCATGTGTTTTCTTCCCTGGTAGCCGAATGAACTTTGATAAGCTGGCATCAGTTGGGTACGTGTGGGTGTGTGTATGTGCGCTTCCCTCCCCTTCACGTACAGTGAGTCCAGTAGCAGGAAGGCGGTGCTAGCCCTGCGCCCCAGGGGATCTGAAAAAGTCTCTCTCCTCCAGCTCATCAATGGACTGACACTCCCACATCCTTCTCTCCGAACACACACGCACACGCAGTGCTCCTGCTTATATGTCAGTGTGACACATGCAAAACAAATACACACTTGCACACAGGGCCAAATGGAGCACAACTGACACACAAGGCTAAGTGGAGCACGCTGACACTGCTGCCCACTATCCTAACTGTCAGTAGACATGTACGTAGCCCATAGTGCTGAGAGGAGAGAGCATTTGATGATACCAACATGCTGTATCTAGATGTATGGCTACTAGTGCTGCACTGTTGGTGTCAAAAGAGACAGGCAATTATCTGCAAATATAAACTTACTTTTCTTTTTTTTCATTTTAATATACACTTTTCAAGTAGGACAGGTATATATCGAGAAGGAGACTACCTAATGAGCGTAATAGTTTGATTCCCTCTGCATGTGTATGTGTGGTTTGATGTGAGAATTTGTGTTGGAAAGCATGTTGGCAGGCGAGTGGTTGTTACAGCCTGAGCAGTGTGAAAGGACTTCCTCATTACTTCCTGCCTTTGTACAAGGCACTTCCTACTGCCGAGCTGTATAACTGATCCCTGGGGGAAGGCTGGGGGGGTGGAAGAGAGTGGGACGTGCCAATATTATTTACACGTGAGAGCAAATGAAAGTAAAGGAAAGTAAAATGAATAGTTGACAGCTCTACTGGTCCGTAACCCTTCAACAGAAACAAAGCACTGACAGTCCGGCAAAGGGTTTATGCCATTCATTGTTTTGCAAGCCTCCCGCAAATGCAATCCCCCGGGTCATGTAGCGCTATTTCAGATATTAGATTGCAGGGCAGCATTGACGAGAGGTGAGCTGTAAGGATTGCATTAAAGGGTTTGTGTGAGATGGAGGAAATTAACACGACCCTCCCTCCGGTCGAGGAGAGGGATTGTTTTCAGGTGTTTGGCGAGATCATATGACCGCCTGCTACCAGTTCTGACATCAAGCCTTCAACCACACACAGTCGAGACACAGGCTGATCACCAGCAGCACTATCTCATGGTAATGTGCCAACATGGTTTGTGTTGTCATTTGATGGATTCCAACATGATAGCTTGGAACATTGCAGTATTATTAATTGTACCCAAATGTTACCTCTAGGTAAAAACTACTTGCACAAACAGTGTGAAAGTAAGTAAACAAAGTGTGTATATTCAAATTATCTCTTTAGAGGTCAGAATCTGAAATTATATACGAAACATATAGTACCTTGTCTTTATACACATTTTTGATTTGCATGTAAGGAAACCTGAGTGAAATAAAAAATATTTTTTATGTATTAGAGACTTGAAAAGGTTTGTGTGTTTCTGATTGGTAAATGCAACTAATGGAAGCACCTTCCGCATTTAAATGATGTGATGCAGAAATCACATGACTTGAATATCACTAAGGTTTCCCATCTAAAATCATCATTAGTGGTGCAACCTTATTCTCATCTGCATATTTCTGTAGTGAATGGGTTTCCTCAACAGTTGAGAATGACCCTATTTGGCCTCCAGCTGTCTGAATACCAACGAACAGTCATCAAAGTAGATAAGACCAACTGGACTTGGCTGTAGTTACTCCAAGACGTTTCCACTCTCATCCGTCTTTAGTTATCACCGACTGGCGGGGAGACCCAGGCACTTAACCTCTGTGAGGTCGTAATCAAGTCCATTTATGTCTCTTAGTTCATTAGCGCTTCTGGCTGTTGGAACAAGTCGCTGGAGTCACATGAGACCAAGTGTGAATGGTTGTCAGATCCCCTTGGAAGGGATGAAATGACACCAATTGAAAGTTGGGGGATAAGTGGCGTAGTAGACTTCCTGAGCTCTGCTTGTAGTTCCTCCATCTGATCATTGGTTCATAGAAAACAAGAGTGACACAATTGCATTTAGGATCTGCACTACTGAAGTGAGAAAATTCCTTTATTTCAATATGTGGATGATTAGGAACATAGCAGAGTAACTGAACCTTCAAATCTAGTACTGTAATTTACTTTAGTAAATTAGATATCATGTATTTCACCAAAGTCTCCCCATACCTGCAACAAAATCTAATAATGATAAAGTCAATATTGCAACACTGGTCTGGTATTGCTTTGTGACTAATTAAAAGCAAATGCAGTCCTAACCTGTACGTCATAAACTCAATGTACAGGCAACGCCACTGCAGCTTCAGTTCAAGCATACATTAACTCAGAACCGCGTGGTTGAGGCTTAACATAGTCTGTAACTACAGCTGCTAGTATGTACTGTATTTGGAATATGTGACGCTTATGCTCCATCAAATACTTGGAATTTCCTGGGTGACTTTGAGGTGTTGCCACGGCTCGGCTGGGAGGGATATTTGGAGATTTAAAATTCTCAAGAACTTTGTTGTTACATCCTCTTCTTGGGAACACATCATTTCCCACAGGTATTCTTGGGGTTGAGTTCTTGCTAATCTGACAACTCAGACTTACAAAATGAATATTATTCATCCTTTCATCATTCCTTGTCCACTTGTTTTGATGTTTTACACACTGCTACAGTTGAGTAAAAACACTAGAAAATACTTAATACTTAAAGCACACGGGAAAAAGTCCATATAATTCAGCGTTGGAAATCAGCTTTGGGTTTCTAAAGCTTTTCCTGAACTGAACTTGTTCATCCTCATTTGAACTCCCCATCCTTGAAGTTGCGTCCAAACCCAACTCTTTCCATGTATTTCTGTCCAGACCCATCTCACTCACTTCGCTGAATGTCATGTCCTTGGCTTTCAGGAAACTGCTCTTTTCCTTGAGCCATTTAATAGGTTTCTATCAGTGCAAAACAACAACAACAACAGCAGTATCCTTCAGGGAATGCAGCCCTACACAGAATGTGCTAAGTGTCTGGGAAAGAAGCATAATTTCTCTGTAAATGGAGCTTTGATGACTGCTACCCCCCCCCCAAGTGCAGCCTGGAGTGGTGTGGTCCGGGGAACCTTTGTCTATTTAAGGCGATCCTTGTGACACTGGGCTTTGCGGTGAGGGAGGATGGGGTGGACAGATGCATGGGTGCATTATTGGGAGAATGTGACCCTGGGTTGACCCACCCTGGTCAGGGGTGAGCAAGTAGAGGAGGGGTCAGAAACCAGCGGGCCGTTTGCCGGCCATAACTACAGGGTAGCACTTGAACTCACCCACAGACATGTCCATCTATTCCTGTGGGAACACTCATTGACAAAAAGCATTCCCTGGTCCGTTACTCATACCCTAACCTTAAACCACTTGTTAACTGAATCCTAAAACATTAAGTCTTAATCTTCAAAATGCCATTTCTACTAAATGTTGTCTCAATTTTCGCACCGATGGTGACAGCAACTTCAATTGGCCAGTGTACCTCCAGGTTCAGATCCTGAAAACACTATTCCATTTTGGCTCTCTATGAAAACTACAGCCAAGTGGGGTCAAACACACAAACGTCATTGGTATTGGCTGAGGCTGTGACGTGGCTGGTCAAAGTTCACTGCAGTTAAACTCCGTGCAAACCCACGCTGCGGCTTTTGCCTCGCCACAGGAAGCGAATATTTTATACGCTTGCTAGGACAGAATGGAAGTGAACAGGAGGCAAAACTTCAGCCCTGCTACATATGTGTATGTGCGACCGTGCCTCATGCTTTTATAAAATGAGGTGTTTACAGGAGCTAAATTTCATGTTTGATCATCTTTAAACAAAAAGGCTTCTACTTTAACTGAATTTTCATTTACAGTTTCTGTAGCTGAGCGTCTGGCTTCACCACCGCCGCTCCTCTGGTCTGTCTTCATCATGCCATAAGTGTCCTGTAGTATAAAAAGGATGCTGTAAATATATCAGGTCCATAAACTCCCTTAGCTGCTCATGCCTTCTCAGCTCTCTTCCTGATA
Organism: Limanda limanda; assembly: GCF_963576545.1. Lineage (NCBI taxonomy): Eukaryota > Metazoa > Chordata > Actinopteri > Pleuronectiformes > Pleuronectidae > Limanda > Limanda limanda. The sequence goes on along the minus strand of NC_083644.1, from coordinate 15,028,211 downwards.
GCTTGAGTGTTAATATACATTTGCGAGACAGATACAAAATAGCCACAATAATCCTTCTGTTTTTGCATTAATGCATCCCCTGATAATACCAGAGTGGTGACAGAGCAAGACGACCGCAGTAAAACTGGCTGCTGCTGTTCCACGGTCCGCCCTTGTCTCTCCTGCAGTACGGTGACTGTATTGAACAGAAGTGGCAAACTGTAGCACAGGACACGAGTGCAGTCATGCTCCTAGTATGTGTTCCCTGCACTTCAACACTTGTGATGGCACCACTGCCCTCATGAGGAATGAATGCAGTTAATACATTTACAAACATGGATGGGATAGTCTAGTCGTCCGGCCATGTGTGGGAAAGTCTGGAAAAAGCATCAGGCGCTGCTCAAACAGTTTGATGGAAAAGAGAAGACATTAATTCTCTCCTGTTTCGTTCTTTTTCTCCGTCCATTTCTGTTCCCAGCTCCTGTTGCTCCTCCTCATCTGAAAGATCCTCCCTCCGCAATCCCTCCCTTTCCCCTTTTTTTTTTTCTCTCTCTGCTCCCTTGCTTTGTGTGCTCTCTCTCCCCCTCTTCCTTCCCCTTCCATGCTGTGGTATGCAGACATGCAGGAATTTCTGGGCCTCAAAATGATAGACCAAACTTGTCAGCCTTGGCTCCAGTTACTAAAGATGGCTGCCGTGGCAGTGTGTGGGCCTGTGATTGGTGCATGTCTGAGTTACTCACCGTGTGATTGGTCGTAACACGTTTGTCGACAGCTCGTGTTGTTGGCAAAAAAATGTGAATTGTATTTTTTTTCAGTTTGTGTAAGAATGACTTTCCATCTGTAATATGTGACTGCTAAGTGACTATAACTCTTCTTACTGCTATTCTGCACAGTTATGTGTGTGGCTTTGGAGATGTTTGTGTGTTGGTGTTTGCTGCGGTGTTGTGTCTTCTTGAATGAGGGGTGTGTCGCTCAGAGCAACTCTCCACCCTATTTAGGGAAAGTGTAAAGGAAGAAAACATTACAGCACAAGACGAAGACAGCTGCTTGAAGATGGGCTGCAGCTGTCAAGTATTTTCAATATTAGTTAATCTGCCTTCGTGATTCATGTATTGATAATTTGGTGAGAATAGTAAAATGATCTTGTTTGACCCAAAGACAATAAATTTCCTATAATTTTTCATTGTTACATAAAGCTTGAGCCAAGTAATATTTGGATGTTTGGATGTTTAAATAAAAAGGACTGGATCAGGAAATACAACAACGAGTCTCAGTAAAAATGTGTCTGTTTAATGATTTTAATGATCATATAGGGACTCACACACATTGTACTGGACTTTATTTTAATATAATGATTTATTAATAAATGCAATCATGCACTTAACTATAATTTCTAAAGAAAGCCTTTAAGTTAATGCCTCAGCATAAAGATGATTGAAAAAAATAAACCAATTTGTATGTGAGGAAATACATATGAATATGAATATGCTGGACATTCCACAGGGATCTCTGCAGACCTTTCCAATTTGAGGAAGCGGCAATGAAATCAAAATGTCCTCCCCCATTATTTCCGTCTCCTAATATATACGGAAGATGACACTGACTAGGACCAATGGGTTGTTCTTAATATAGACCATGAGCTAGTGAGACAGACTCTTACGACTCATGTGTTTGTGTGTGTATCACCAGGCAGAGTGACGTCCAGCTCAGCTAATATTTAGAATGCTTTGGCTGTTGCCTCCTCTCCAGTGTCTGCCGCTTGGGGCCTTGTGATGGCATTGTTGCAACTAAAAAAGGTTCTGCTCTGGTGCTCTGCTCGCAGCCTGTCAGCCAGACATACTGCACTCCACCGACTGCTCCGCACACACATGACACACGTGACGCTCCCAACTATGTTTTGCTGGTATTTTGAATGAATCATGCTGCACCTGTGTTTCTGTGCGTGTGCGCTGCGTTTACCCATATCTCATCTAACTACCCCCCCTTCCCCTCCCCTTGCGATTCATATCTTGACAGAGATGGAGTGGAATTAGTTTTATTTTCTCTCACGCGGAATTTTGTTGTCATGTGCCGTTGGTTTTCTTTCCTTTTTTTAAAATTTTGCCTGTGTGTTCTGTATCAGCGATCTACACGACTCATAATTTAGGTAAATGAGATTAACCCGGACCAGAGTATTTCTGGTGTGTCCACCACAAGCATGTGACACTGTAATTTATATCAACCACAAGAGAGGCCCACTGAACTTTAGCAAATGCACAACAACAACACCAGTGCATCTGCCAACCTCCAGCCAACTGACCCAGTGATCAGACCACCATTGTGGAACTGCCATTTTCACTCAGCATGACTGCTTCTGAAATAAGGCGCCAAGGGGGAAAAAAAACACACTTCCAAGAGAATCTGTTTCTAGTCACAAGGTTTGCTTTTTCTTTTTTTTTTCTGTGGACTGTGTTGGAACTGGAAGATGAATGGGAAACTTAGGAAACGGTTAGGTTTCTGACACGGCTGATTACAAATGGCTCTGCTTGTCATCCACATAAAATGTAAGCCCCCAGGAGCAATGCTGGCGTTTGTCTCCCCCTTATCGCCCACCATCTCTCTTCCTGCCGCCCGGCTCAACCAATCCCAGTGGAGTAAGGCAGGAGATGGGCACCCCTCTGGCCAATTCCAGGAAACTAATTGGTTGCAAGGGCTTGTGGGTAGAGGGGAGTCTGGGGGCAGAGGTGAATATCTGTGTGCGACCATGCCTGTGCAGACATGTGCACTTGGAGGTTGGGCCTAAGGAGTTGGGTCCTGTTTAGTGTGTTGTATGTTTATCCCTCAGTTCCTCCCAGAGAAGGAATGGTAACACCAAGGGAGGAACTGGGCGGGGCTCCTATTACTGGAAGTGCAATCCTGTTGCTGGAGGGGTTAACACTCGCAGAGAGAGGTCAGCCTTACCAAAAGGATGTGGAAGCAGTGGCAGAAATAGGACCACAGGAATGTAGCTGCTGATATTCATTGTTGGTCTCGAGTCTTGTTTATTATGCGTCCGAGACAACTCCATTATGAAGATTATATTTCATTCTTATTGACACCCCGTAAGTGAAGTGTTGGTTCAACTGCATGGTAACTTTAGAGTCTAAATAAAATGTTATTATTGAATCAGTGGGCTGATGTTTGAATGAACACAAGCATTCAGCCGTGTTCTTCTGAACAACTCAGCCTGTCCTTAATGGTTTTCTTAATGTTCAAAGTTGGTGCTTGTAAGTGTGTGTGTGTGTGTGTGAGATTGTGGTTGGCTCGGTATGTGCGACCCCCTCTGAGGAGCGGACAGCAGTGATGGAGGGACGGATGCATGGAACAGCTTGGATGACAAACACACCCCCCTGTTCTCTCTGCCGGGGACGTATGTCTGGAGGAGGGACTGTCTGGCGCTTCATATGTCCATACTGTGGACAGTACTTCCATGTGTAGATTGAGACAGCTGCTCCAGTTTCATCGTCTCATGTGTACCACCGACAGGGATAAATGTGCCAATAGCACTTCCCTGGACTGCAGAAGTATAACTGTTGTAATGCATGGCACTCTTCACCCGTGCGAGCTTGGTCTTAGTGCTAATATGGTTGATTTGAAGCTGTGATATGATATTTTACAACATCGCAGAGCTCCTATTAAAAATGTGACACTGGTGTATTTAATCTAGAAGCAGGAGCCTTCTGTTGTCCAAATCTGATGTGCTGGTCCTTAACCAGACGCCATCTTTTTTGTTGCGTTTGCTTCTCATTAAGTAAAGGAGTGCCTTAAACATTTATACTAGGAAAATAATGGTGACCCTTGAGAGCATTTTTTTCAGAATCATACAGCCCTATTACATAATATCCATAACTCTAGAGCATTTGCTTAATTTGATATTTTCTTTATTTTCTTTGTCTTGATTATATTTATTTGCCATTTCTAGCAGGGTTAGGGTCATAAATAATTAGAAATAGAGCCAGAGATCACAATGATAAATCACTATGAGTTTGATCTACGGAGAATATATTAACAATGGATAAAGTTAGTAAATTATTTAGCATCTCAAGATCACCAATTCCCCATGTGTTTGTTTGTTCAGTGGTTTGAGTTATGCTGATTATTGATCATTAGTGTTGCTGCCAATCAGTTAATGAAACAGCCAAAGATTTACATGGCTAGTTCCATTATGGGTGATTAATTGAAGGAGTCCCAGCTCATGGTAATGCCCTCTTTTCTTTTCTTCACGTCCAAGACCAAACGGTGAAAACAACAGCAGTATTTTAGATTTCCTCCTTTGTGAATGATAATATTTGCTCTGCACACACCACTGTCAACAAGTCCCTTAGCAAACGCTTCCTTATTCCAGGAATCGCCCGTGGGTTGATGACCTCAATGGTTCTACTTTTTAAAATCTTATTACAAAGACACACATGTTGCTGTTTACCTTTTTGCCAAGCCAACGTCTTGTGGCAGAGAATCACATCTGTTATACAGCGGTGTAGTGATGTGAGAGCAAGTATCATATTTAGAAGCTGACCGCTGAAACGTGGGCTCGCTAGTTCACAGTAGAAAAAAAAATCATAAGCATTTTGTTTTTCCTTGTTGCTACATTTAGTTAAAAACAAGTTCACGATCAACTCTCAGACCTGTGTCACACCTTTTCGTCATTATTCAAATCATTAATATATGGGTTGGGTATGTAGGAAGTGGAACCCACCTGTTATTGTGTGCACTTGTGTTAATGCTTATGCGTTGATGCTCACACGTGAATGTTTGCTTTTTTCCGTCCCTCACACACAGAACATCAGCAGTTCTTGGAATAACAATTGTACAGTAGCCAACTGAGCTGCCGGCAGCGTGTTTTTATTTCTGAGCATTGTGTGTCGTTTGGCAGCATCCTCAGATACACTTCTTGCACTTTCTGTCATTTGCTTGGATGTGCAGAAATCCGCTTTGGGTGTTAGTCTGCCTTGGGTGGACTGCTTTAAGGTGTGTGTGATGTTACACATAAAAGTGTGGTCTAATAAGATTAAGATTTTGGCCATCCAGTACATTGTGTACTTGTAAACAGTAGTGTGTTGGTTCAGGGATGGAGTGCAGACTCGTTATCAGGTTATATCTGTGATTGACAGCGATTAAGAATCATGAACCTTCATTTAATCGCATTGTCTTCTTACCACCTTCCCACCCTAACATTAAAGTTGAAATATTTTTTAAAGAGTCTCAGTCTAGTTTAATCGATGAAAACAAAAAACCCTACTATATGTATGGGTATGGAACTCATATTAAAGTCCCAACCATAATGATAAAATAGCTATCAAACAAATTTCTTTTGCAGGCTGCTTCAATACAGCATCTCAGATATGACCCACACTTTCACACTTATCCCAGGTATTTATACAGTATCGTAAAAACCTCCTCATTTGAGTGTAATCAAGTTTATGTGAGAGCAAAGCAAACCCCAGACATTGCTTACTACTGACGCTTGTTCCCACAGGGGTCCTTCTGTGCTACTTTGGTCTCTCACGATAAAATCTCAATAATTTCTGATTAAAAATAAAAGTTGACGCTGTCGACTAAAGCACAGAGCTCAGCAGACAGCACCTATGGGGCTACATAAACCCATGGTAATGAGCACGGTGGTGGACCTCAGTCACTTATTCTTTATAACAGTAAATACAGGTTCCTCCTGTGCTGTGTTGGTACGATTTTGAATGCAGCATTGGTGACCATCGCAGGCTGTTATCTTAGAGATAAAGTCTCATTCATCAGCACAGCGGCATCAAAGACAGAAAATCAAGATAGGAAGGAATTTTAGGAACATTTAATTTACTGCCTTTGTTATTTATTCCATGTTTTATTAGCATTTGCGAATTGAAAGCTTGCCACGAGCCTCAGGTAACGTCTGTTAGTTTGTCGTTCACCCTGTTTACCTCTGGTAAAGGCTTTTCTCTTTGTGTGCCACCCACCCACTCCGGCGAGCTGCCTGCCTACTAGAGGGGCCTCGGCTGAAAACACCTGCGCCCCCAAGGATAAGCAGGGCCTCTTCGACCCCTGACACCCTTTCCCCTCCCTCCTAACGTATGTGCTATGTTCCCTATTCTTTTGTCCTTTAGCCTGGTTTACATGTATTATGTATGTGCATACATGCATACACACACATGCACACATATGGCCACACGATACAAACAGGTAGTCCTTTGTGGTCGGACCCTTCTTCTACAGCAGTCACCCCGCTGTGTAAATCCCTCAGCCGGGGTTTGTTTTTCAGGCAGGCCCCTGAAGGGACGCCATGTGCCTTAGCCTGGCATGTATCTGAGGCTGGCTCCAGGACTCGGCTCTCCTCTGCTTTCTGCGTTGAATGTCCACATTAAGTGCTAGCTGCAGTTGTCATAGTTTGTGAGTGTTTTCAGACTGAAACAGCACCTCAGTGAAGAGCCTTTGTTTGGCTGGTGGAACCTCCAGCAATTTTTTTTGTTTGATTATTTGCTTTTTATGTTATTATCAAATTTGGACTGAACCCACCAGGGAAGAGGATCAAGTCAATTATAGCTGCATAACATCCAAAGGCAGTGGAAGCCTTGAGCGCAACTCTTTGTTACAGGTCACTGTTCAGTAATGCAGGCTGCAGCGTGTTATTATGCCCCGACAGAGGAGATTATGTGGTTTGTATTTCTGATATATCTAAATTCTTGGAAGTAGTGTGTACACCACGTGCACGGTTGTTTGGTTTGTAAAAGGAAAACATGTTGTGAATAAAGCTGCAGATTCTATTGTCTTGAGGTTGTGGAAAGCGCATGTACACGTTATTACTAGAGGGACTGGAATCAGCAGATGATTTAAATATTTTGGAATTATATTCGGAAAATATTGTTGTACTATGTTACGGGTTTAATCCCATTGAACAATGACCAAAGATGATTCATTGTTTTAATTCCCTGCTATTTGTATTGTTATATTACAGCCTGGATGTTTCTTAATGAGCAAGTGTATTCCTTTCTTTTCTGTCACATTTAAGAGATGCATGTTGGTGCTTAACTTTGCCTGGACCGTTTTGTTTAGCTTTGAGTCGTATGTTAATTATGACATGTTAAAATAAAATAAAATCTAATACATGTGAACCAGCTCCTCCTCCTTGCTCACAGTCTCACACTTGGCAGCTTTGCAGACAGAAACATGCAGTGAACGACAGAAGTGAGAAACTGAAGTTGGCACTAATGTCGAGTTAAACCCAGTAAATTACTGTCATATCCTTTTAAAATTCCTACACTCAGTCTCTTCAATTCATGCAGTGTTGTCGGGTATCAAAATGCTGATTTGCGACTTCCCATGAAAACTGGTATCGTCATTATCATACTAACATTTATTTGTGTCAAAGCTTGATTATTTCTGGGTTTATTATACAGGAGAGAGCATGGATTGACTGAAGTAGTTTGGATGCAGATGGGAATCATTCCATGAAACGATTATTCAAATAATCACATTATATTTAAAGCAGCTAATAAAGTGGATTCTTTAAATATACCATCAATAAATTTAGTTTCCTCAGGCAACAGAGAGATTTTTAGAATGGGAATTGTAACTGAAATGTAACTCTGTCTCTAATGGCCCTCCTAGGTAAATGAAGTGTCCACCGTAATCTTGTTTTTGAGGAGACGCCCCATGAATTCCTGTACCAGGAGAGAAAAACAAGACTGGGGGAGGGGTATTTGTCAAAGCAAACTGATCAGAGTGTGTGAGTGAGTGAGTATGAGGGATATGCGGACAGAAACGGAGAGCTCTTAACGCTGGAACTGTTGAATCCATGCTGCGTTTTATTTTGCTAATTGTTTCCCTCACAGGGCCACGTGTCTGCTTCCTTACAGTTCACTGTCCTTAATGTACATGCTCATTCTTTGCTTTGGCTCGTTCAGCTCCTTTCCTCCTCATGAGCTGAAAATCCCCTCTTCTGTCTGCCGTACCCCCTGCTTCCATCAACCAATCGCTTCTTCTGGGCTTCTGTATCACTGCATTCTATCACACTGTGTTTTCTCATGCTGCATCGGCATTACTCTCCCCCTCCCATCATCACCGACATGTCATGGTACACTCTGACCAGAGTGCCAGCGGCATCTGTTAATGGCCTGTCTACCTAACTGTGCATTCTCTTACATTGAGGGTGTAACATTAGTGTCAGCCTGTTTGCAAGACTTTTGTTTTCTGAGACTTGCATGAGTAACTGTCCATGCATCTCATAGATACAGCTTGTCATTGTCTTGTGAATGCACACCCGTGCACACACTGCAATGCACGCACATTATCTCCCTTCATTCTCTGCGCCGGAGTTAATAGTGTGTGCTTATGCCAAATCTCTTTAGTCTGGCAGTTATTGGAACTAAGATTTTAATTAGCAGAGGTTTTAGAGCAGCCTGCGCTGCATTAGCATTACAACGGGGGCACGTTTGAGGGGTGGACCGGCTGTAAGTCAGGGAGGCGTCATCAGATGTATCTGTCTTGTCAAAAAGTGCAAAGAAATGACAATGTAAACTCAATGGTAGGTTTAGTGTTTCTCCACAGCCTATAAATAAGTGACATTTTATGCTGGATTTGAGGACTTTTTAGAACATGATCACACACTTTGTTGTCAGAAATACCTGCTGCTGTTGGTTTGAGGTGACTGATTCAATCATAGGTTAAGATTAGTGTTTGATGTAAAATGAACTTGGAAACATCCGTATCTGTCTGCTGCTTTACTATCCACAACACAGCCAATAGTTGCTTATTCTAAATCCTGCGGCCCTGTGAATGTTGATGATGCAGATTCTGTGAACGTTTTATTTAAATCCAAACTCTAACAATCTCAAACTAGATTAAATTTGCAAGGCTGATTAAAGTTTGAATAGAAATAGAAATCTGAAAATATCTGAAAAGTTATGGTATGAAATGTATTTGTTTTTTAGTGAGGAACATCTTACATGTTCTTCTTGTATCCATATAATTGTGGACCTGTTCTCCTTACAACCATCAGAACCCATTGCAGGTTCCAGGCTTCGGTTTTCCCACGAACATTTCCAGTTCCGAACAAAAGGAAGCTGTTATTTGAGCGATCAGACAGACGAATGATGACACAGACAGATGATCAAAAAGTAGAGCAAACAGAAGCAAAAGATCCCCCAACTTTCCCCAAATTCCTTTAAACCAGCTGAGCCTGAATCTGAGTTCTCACTGTTTTGCTTATGACTAACACTCTCCATAGTCGGTCCCTTTGCACCAGCTCCAGAGACCCCGGGCCGGTCTTCTCAGCTGCTTTCCTTGGCCACTTACTTCGCTGATGGAAATAAGATGCTCACCGAGGTCAAACTGAGGCTTTGACAACTTTAAGTGAGGCTGTTGTGAGTGATGACGGTGAATTGATAACCACACTTCCATTGCTTCGATTTTTGTGGGCTAAGATGTTATGATTACTAAGGTATTACATTTTATGACCCAAGCACAATTCATGACCAAGATGCCTTGAAAACCCAGGCCAAGATATTGGACAATCAACTATTTTCATCATTGTCTTCTCTCAACTCCTCCAAGAACATTGTGTACCTCACATCGACCCGTGTAATTGTTAGGAAAAGGTAAATCATAAAGGTGACAGAGGGTCAGTCGTAAGGGCTGGCAGCTGTATGTTGTTCTCCAGGCTTGAGGTCAGAGGTGGAGGGGCAGGAAGGGAGGGACGCTTGTCTTAGAACAAAAGAACGATGCTGGACCCTCACGTGGCTGTGACATGTGACCTGTGTACTGTATTTTTTGTGGGTTTTGGACATAAGATGAGGGAATGTGTGTATGTGACCCCTTGTGACAAGCCCCTATCTAATAGTAATGATGGAGAGCTTCCCTCCTTCCTTCAAGAATAAATAGCCTTCCTGCAGCATTGTGGGATCAGAATGGTGGGAGGAGACAGGCGTGATGGGAGTGCTTGGATTTGACTGATACAAAAGCAATGAGGGCACTTAAAATGACATCTGGCCACATTCATGAAAACCATCATGTGGCCATAACAAAACTAACATTAAAATATATAATAATCGGTTAATTTGTGTAAACCGTTGCTTTCTCCACATAACATTACAACATCTTAGAGCTTTATCATCTACCCTTAAACTTAAAAATGTATAGTTGCAACCACATTGTACTGGGCGGTATTGTTTTTTTCCCCCTTTCTTTTGCCATCAGCTGCTCTGCTCTGTGTGCATGGATGCATTGAGTGTGCACATATGTGTATTTGTGTGTAGCTATGTGTACAGTGGCTCAGCTCAGTGCTATGCTGTGAATATGAAATTGGGCAGCTAGCATCTGCACTGCAGCCATCTTGCTCTGGCCCCCACACTGTGTGTAGCACTCAGTGCAGCTGACCAGCATGCTGAAACACAGGAGTGTGTGTGTGTATATGAGGAGGAAGGAGGTGAAGTAGTTCACTCGTCTTTCTTTTTCCTCCCTTATTTCTTCTGCTTTTCTTTTCGAACGACTGTTTGTGTTTACCTGTGCGACATAATTCATGCCCTTTTCTACGTCTTTATCTGTCTCTGTGCATCAGTATTGTTAGCGTCTCTTTTACAGTGGTCTGTTATCTATGATCCAGTCGGGATTCCAAAAGTTTCCATGATGTGTTTCACATTAATGACCTAGACTGGCCCGTCATGGTCTAGTTTGTCTGCTTCGGTTACATAATAATCTGAAAAAAGGACTTCTCATAATAATGTAAAAGCTCTGTTTTGCAGCATTGCCTAATTAAAGAGCTGTGTTCAGCACTCTTTGCCCCACTGTCTCTCTCGCTCTCTATCTCTCTCTATTTCTCTCTTGCACTGTGTACATCTGGTGACCCATCAAAACATCGGTACAATTTTTACCATCTATTGCAGGCAAAATTTAGCATGTTTGTTCTGCGCAACCCCCCCCTTCAGCTACATCTACAGCCATAGATTTAATCAAATTCTACAGCAAACACTGATGGATCTGCTGATGTCAGTAAATAGTGAAACATGTCCATCAGGTTACCAGACCAAGGTGTTAGTGTCAAAATTGACAAAAATGCAATCACAGTATTAAAGTTTATTTGACAAAATAATGAATTGACTTCCCATTTAACGTATTGTTCCCTGGGTTCCTTTTTCTAGTCTTCTCGGAGCTAATCCAACAACGCCTGTTTCGTGGCGTTCCCAGCAAATTATTTTTCCAGTCGTTCAGGCTAGCTGAACTCAAAGCCCCTGAAACACAAGAAAGGCAGGGAAGAGGGAGAGAAACAGAGGTAGTGGGAGGTGGAGAGGAAAGGGAGAAAGATGGAGTAAGGAAAGAGGAGACAGGAACGAGATGGAATTGCGACAATCAGCCCTTTGATAAACATTTTCTCTGTCAACTGAGGACACAGAGAAAATGAGACAGAAGGGCAATCTGAGTTCTCTCCTTTTGCCTTTGCCTTTCTCTCCCCTCTCTCTCTCACTGAGGCTAATATGAGGAGATAATGGGCCATTGTGGCAGAAAAGGAAGGTTTAAAAACACCGTAGTCCTGACTGAGTCGCCACTCAGGTCCCGCTCAGACCTGGAGTAAACACCTGTCTCAGGCCATCTGATCACAAGTTGTTAGCTCCACTTGTACAGGTGTGAACGCACCGAAGACGCATTGTGATCCATATCCACAAATATGTCCTGGGCCTCATTGAAGGACGACCTACACATGACACCTTCTGACTGGCTGCAGCTTCTGAATGAACAGAAAATATTCCTTCGCTTCGCTTTCACATACATTGATTTCTTTTAGTGGCAGCCTGCCACATATTGATGCTGTGTTTTTTTCTTTACTATTTCCAAAGGGTAAAATCCTTTTTCATTGTAGAGTTGTATCCTTTCTCGCTCTCTATGGCACACACACAAACACGTTGAATCATCTGAGGCAATCTGGAACAACACTGGAACAGCTGCCACTGATTTTCTTATTGTTTGATGCATGCGTCTCTTTAGGCATGACACAGACTCATCAAGGATTCACTGACCTGATATCAGCCCAGACATGGTACTGAGTCGCTTCAACTGGCTAAAGTGTTAAGAAGAGACTCCTGCCTCTTAAATTGTGTTGTGTGAGTGTATATGAGTGATTCTCGGTGGTTGTGATGTGAAGGAAAATCATGAGGCCGGTGATGCAAGTGTCTGGCTCTCTAGATGGATGTTCTCTCGCTGCCTCTCTCCATCACCTTGCCACTGTCACCAAACTGTCCAGTCAGCAAAACCTGCTGGACCTCTCCCTGTGTGTGAGTGTGTGTGTTGTTTCGCGTTTGTGTACAAGTATCGGTGATCTAAATTATGTCTATTACTCTGTTACACTCCTAGCTGTGTGGATGTGTGTGTGTGTGTGCGTGTGCGTGCGTACGTACATAAAAACACACATAGACACAAAGCGACCACGCACACACACATGCGTGTGCGAAAGAGTGAGATTGTGTTGACTGCAGCAGCGTCTGCATAAGCGTGTGTTTGTGGTCGTTTTGTGTCTATATGTGTTTTTTATGTTTGCATCCAGATGTCAGAAAAAGTGCTGCCAGCAGCAAGTGCTGTTACTGGTGGCACAGTGACAAAATTAAAGATGTAGCTCTGAGAGAAGGTGGAAAGGGGGTTAAGAGTCTCTGGGCGTACCAGCCCTGCATGCCTCTATGGCCTGTTTGTAATGTTGCATTACACATCCAATCCCCAGCATCTTTTAGATCTTGGTATAATCATGCTTATTAGCTCCAAGACGCTGATGAGATTTTGGCCAAAGATATTTGCTACCGTAAATCACAATGTCATTGTTTATGCTGTAAGCAATTTGTTGATACCATAAGTATTTAAGTTTCGTTTCCTGCACTAATGGTTGAGTGTGGATGTGTAGGAGAAAATGATAAGGAGTGGCGAGGTGGGCCATCAGCGGGAAGTATTGATTGTAGCTCCTTACTGACTGTAATGAGATCTAGTGGCTGTGGCTTTTTGGAGGAGCTGATTTGTCACCTGGGGCTAGAGACCATGGCTGGGCGGGTCAAGAGGAGAAGAAGGAGAGAGGAGTGCACAGATCTTTCAGGGTTAGAAAGATGAGAAGAATGTGGCTTTACGATATACTGTAAAGATGAGAAACAAATGATGACTAGAGGGGAATCTAAGAAAATGCCTGTCGGGAGCATGCAGCTAATTACTGCAGACAGTCTATGTCTGGACTCATCTCCATGGTAACAACATGGGCCAGCAAGGCTGGCCAGCACACAGGAAGACACAGACGACGAAATCAATGAACTGACAGACAAAGCAGGGAGCGAAACCAGGCTCATTGAGCTTGATTCACCCTTTCATTTTCTTATTTTGTTATCAGCATGTATTCATGTATGCGTATGGGTCCCTGCTCGTCCGGTGACCCTACGCTGTGACTTGATTAGTATCCATTTCTAGAGCAGCTGTCGATGATAACCTAACCTTGCATATAAAAGAGGATTGACTGGACGTCGCAGCAGCAGGCCTCAGATCGAGAGAAGGTCCTGTGAACTGAATGTTTCTGTTTTGAATCATGCAGCAGTCTAGAAAGTTTGAGGTAACAACAGAGGTCTCTGCCCCCCCCCTGCAGCTTCAGTTGAATTGTCCTTGAGCAAAGCGAGAAACCTTTAATTGCTCTGATCAAGCTTTTCAGTGTCTGAGAGCAGCAGCAGAATGTGATTTTACTTGGAAGCGATAAAACAAGTGTGAAAGACTCTACACTGAGGAGCAAGACACTGCTGACTACACATGCTTATTAAACCAAGGACATATGAAGGCACTTGTTCATAACAGCCTGGTAACAGGTGTAATTCTATTAGCTTGTTGTGGCATTGGCATATTTTTAAAGTGGTTGATGAAGTAACTTCACTGACTTGCAACAAAGATGAAGATATTATTAGATGCTATTCATGAACAGACCTTTCTTTGATTTGTGGAGATTGACAGGAGGCTACCATGTTGTGAAATATACACGAGGCAAGTGCTGATATTAATGCTCTTGGCCACTCTATGGCCGGCTGGTCAGCAGGCTGAAGAAGCGAAAACATGGTGTTATTCTGCTAACAAAGGCTACAACCATGGCAAACCCACGGACACTATGAAGCCCCTCTGTAAAAGATGTTGAAACATCCCCAGAGCAAGTGAGACATGTCCACAGGACTGGTTAGCAAATGTGTTGGAAACAGAAATAGTTGCCTCACCTCCTCAAGTTGCAGTCAAGCAAATGCAAACCTTCTCCTCCATTTGAGTTAGACCGGGCTGTTAAGGGCAATGCTAACTGTTGGATTTGGCCTTTAACTATCTGGCAATTTGCTGAAAAATCAAGACAACTTGATCAACACCAGTGACAAATAATCAATGGTAATCATGACACGTACATTTTGATAAACGTACTAATTCACCTTCAAAAACGAACCTGCATTTATTAAAACATAATCAACAAAGCACTTAGCAGCACACAAACCACGTTTTTTATTGTGCAGGAAATGAATAAACACAAATTACATTAACTGCACTTTCTAGTGATTAAGCTGAAACCCAGTAGTTTTAGACTGCTCACTATAGAAGTGCACTAAAGTAGACTGAACACAAATCACTCAATACACCTTGGCAGAGGTCTGTTCTCTGCTGGACACATTTGAGGGACAATTAATGAGAGTAATTACCCTCTCTCACCCCTCTCCTCCATCTACTGTCATCTATTACTTCACTACTTCTCCTGATGTTGTAGCTTGTTGCTGTGGTATTGTTTCAGTATTGTTATAGAGCTATTTATAAAGATATCTTGGAAGTCATTATTTCAAAACTATACTTGAGTTATGCTACAATGCTCTGTTAGTTGTATACTTGGATTCATATAGTCTAACATGAATAAATTCATCATCAAATTCTGATTGACATATACTGTCTGACATTTCTGGTTGTTTGTGTGTGTCAGTGTGTTTCCACCTGCAATATACAATGTGGTCGATAAACACCTTGTGACCCAGTGACATGAAACAGAGCAGCGAACATCTTGGCATGGTAAACCGCCTAATCTCATTACTGAGTGACGAGTGTGTGTCTGTGTGTGTGTGTGTGTGTGTGTCAGTGTGTGTGTAGTGATCAGAGATGGCTCCCTGCTCATGGCTGCCTCCGCCTCAGTCCTTGTGGACATGCGTAAATGTCTTGTCCAAACATTTACCTTTTTTTGATTCAGGCTTCAGAGTGTGAGTCATACACACTGTAAAGAGACACCACCCAGTGTCACGGCCGTCATCGTCGTGGCCTCAGGATTATATAAATAGTGCTGATGGAAAGGGAGGAAATGTGGTGATATACTTCTGACGGATATCTTTTTATTCAGTTTACTCATTCATATAGTGATGGCTTCTCGCAGTTTTGTAACAGCACGGAAATATCTTGATATTTGCAAGTGCTCACGAGTAAATTCATAGACTCCTGTCAGGTTTCTGTGTTTGTTAAGGTGCTTGCATAATGGCTTCCCTTTATCTGTGTGTCAATGACCCAGAGAGGGAGTGGCTGCTGCAGAGTAAAAGGAAGCGTGTGTCTGTCTACTTCTCTTTTCATCCTTAAATTCCGGTCAGGATCTAAGCACCTGCTCAGGGTTCCGCATAAAATCTCTGTAATGAAAATATTTTGTTGTCACCTCCACTTTGCTCGTAGTGCAGTGAAAATGCAGTGTAATAAATCACTGTGCTTTCCAACTGCTGCCAGCCTGCACCACGCAGTGACAAAACTATTCACCTCCATTTGAAAAAAAAAATAGGTAAAAGGTATGATAACAAAATGGTGTGATAAATAGCAAAACATCTGTTTAAGCAACAAGTCATTTGAGAATCACACATGTTAAATGTTAAGCTCTTACTGAAACATCTTTGAACTCCTATGATGGCTATCTACTGTGATCAAATGAAACTCTTTACATAGTGGTTCGATAAAACGGCATCATTTTGATCAATTAATTTTTGTGTTACCATCACTCCTCTCTTCCTCTCCTTCACCTTTTAACTCTGCTCTGCTCCTCTGTTTCCCCCCCCAACTCACCTCATACCCCTCTCTGTTGCCCTCCTTTCAGCCATCACAGTGAACACAAACAGACCTTTGCCTTTGTTTGTGTGTGTCTGTGTTTGTATTTGTGCGCTCTTGCTTTCATGTATATTTATGCTTCTGATGACAGTATCACTCTCGACTTCCCCGTGATCATTTGTTTACACTGTCTCCCTCCCCCGTCTGCCTCTCCCCTTTACTCTCTCAGGGTGAATGTCTTACATCAGATCACTCGAAGCATTTATAGCAAAGCTTTTGAAGCTTAGGACTCCCATCGTGGCCAAATATAGTAAACGTGAATCCAGTAGCCGTGTATGTGTGTAATTGGGTGGAGGTGTGTGTGTGTGTGTGTGTGTGTGTGTGTGTGTGTGTGTGTGTGTGTGTGTGTGTGTGTGTGTGTGTGTGTGTGTGTGTGTGTGTGTGTGTGTGTGTGTGTGTGTGTGTGTGTGTGTGTGTGTGTGTGTGTGTGTGTGTGTGTGTGTGTGTGTGTGTGTGTGTGTGTGTGTGCGCGCGTGTGTGCGTTCTCCTGAGTAAATGCTCTGGGGTAAAAACGTGTTTGTTATTGTTCCGAGCACTTCGACTGCAGAAAACACTGCCAATTAAAGGGGAGGTTTTATGTGTTAAGAGCAGGAAGTGTTGCCGTGTGTGGCTGCATCCTATTGGCTGCACAGCTTCTCCCATGTTTCTTCCCCTGGGGACTGAGCAGCCAGAGCTCTTTACTGCCATTGCCAAATGAAAGGTAAACACGGCACACCTTTGATCAGGATTTGCATTTAAAACCCTTACTGGAACTGTGCATGAGTGTGCGCCTGTGTGTGTGTGCGGCAAGCAAATTATTGAATGACACAGTGAGGGTTTTACGTGTGTGTGTGTGCGTGTGTGTGTTTAGCTTAATGAGAGGTAAGCTCTCCAGGATGCTACTGCCACCTCCTCCTCCTCCTTGTTGTTGAAGCATGAGTGAAATCATCCCTTCATCGTCGCCTCCTTCCCTCCATCCCCCCACCCGGGCTGCATGAAAACAAAACAAGGCGTTGTATGAATGAAAGTGGGAGGGGCCGAGTGGCCTAGAAAGGCAGGCAGATAGAGAGATAGATAGTGGTGCAGGGCAGGGTGAGGCTGTGGCAGAGAGGACGGATAGAGAGGAGGACAGTGGAGTAGCAGCAGCAGGAGGAGGAGGAGGAGGAGGAGGGGATGAATGAATGAGGGAGCTGACTGGAGCATGTTTGGCATAGCAGCTAGCTTGTGTAGCCCAGCACTAGCGTGAGGAGAATGGGGAATAAAGCTGCGGCAGTAGTGCTCCCTGCTGTACTACTGGCTGAGACCACAGTGCAGGCATCAGATAGAAACAGGGTGAATACAACTCGAAAGAATAATCGAACGACAACAGAGCCAGGTGCATTGATTTATTGTCTATATTGCATGATTCTATTAACATAACAGGGGGTCGTAAACAACAGTTTTTCATGATCATGTATTGAACGGATTCGAGGTAAAGCTGATTTACTCGATCCACCTATCTCTGTTTTGGCCTGGCTCCAGTACTAAGCTCATTGTAATTCACCCAAAGCAGCAGCAGCAGCACATTCATCTTCCCCCGGCATGCTGGCTGCTTAGCTGCGTCTGCCCCCTGTCTGCCCCAGCAAGGCTAGGGTTAACCCTGGGCATCTCTCCTCCCAACATGGAAGAGGCCATTGAATGGCTGCCTCCCCCAGCCAGCAAACACATTGGCTGAAGCTGAGGGTGGATCTGGGGTTGGAGCGGCACTCCGGCATGGATCCCTCAGCTGGAACTGGATCGGGGGGGAGCTTTTCTCAGCCCTCCCTGCTCTGCTCTGCTATGCGATGCCTCGGTCACAGCATGTACACATACACGGCAGACAGAGGAGAGGGGGAGGGCCAGAGAAGAGCGATGCATTTTTCTCTGTGGGTCAGAGACGACTGTGGGTTTACTGGCTCATTGTATAGCAGACGCAGTGGAGCGACCCCTGCATGAACTAACCCGGAAGGTCAAAGATGTTTTTTTTTTCTCGATTGGTCCTCCTCTCTTCTGTTTGGACCTCCTGTCCCTGCTGCCATTCTTCTTTTCTTTAACCTTATCATCCCACCCCTCCTTTTCCTCTGCAGCCCTGTTTGTCCTCTCTGCTTTTACTCAGGCAGCATAATGGGCAGCCCTCTCATGCAAAGATGGGGGGGGGGGGGGGGGGTCCTAACTGTATCTTTGGCAGTGAGGGCTCATGTCCTCACAGAGGTGGCATCCCAACATGACTGTCATACTGTGCCCCCAAATGCACTTTCCAACTATTTCATACCGTGATGCTCTAAGTGGTGCTCCTTCCAGTTTTGACGCCGCAAGGGGATTTTAAAAATGCAATAAATTTTACCCAAGAATAGGTCGGATATTAAAACTCTTAATCAAAATGCTCTCAAATGTAAAATCTTCCTTTTCGTTATGTTGTCTATTTCACCTATAAAGGACCTGACACAGGGCAGTTACATCCTGGAAACGTTTTTAGCTTTTTGTTTGACCCAGATCTGCTTCTTGCCCTGACTTCTCTGGCTCAGTTAGCACATGATATCAGAGCTGACAGTGTAGTGAGAAACATGGTGAGAGACGCACATTAACACGCAGGGTCATGAACAGGAAACCCAGTCGGGGGTCAGATTTGGCATGTTTTGCTGTTTTTCTCTAGTGGATTCCAAAGTAAATGAAAGGATTAGATGTTTGAAATGCTGAAGCTGTTTTGGTGTTTTTTTTTTTTAAATATTATGTTTTCATTTAAAGATGAGTAGCTGATAAACCCAAGGTGTTTGAGAGTATTTTACTCGCCAATGATTTAGAAATGTTACTGATGACCAAGACTGGAAGGTCAGTGCCTTGTATCAGGTGAGATCTAATGATTCTACTGGCTCAGGACAAGGCAATGACAGCTAGTTTATCTGATCATTGCAAGGCACAGGTCAGATCACAACTGATACTCAGGCTCTTTCACCCAATGCTTGTTCCAGGGAAGTTCAAACTAAACCTGAAAAGAACCTGTGATGTTATGTTTGACCAATTAGCAATTTAAGTTGGAGCTGTGGATTTCCCCTATCACTCATTCTTTCATGGGTATGAAATCTGAAATCTGTGGTTTTCCAAGTAAATGTTTGCAAGTCATCGCTGCAGCTTGTTTTGTTTTTGAGGGTTAATCGTTGTTTTTTAATTCTATGCTTTTGTTTAAAATGAAGTTGAAATGTTCAGCAAACCTTTTTGGGTGAACAGTCATATTTCAGTATATTTCAGTATAACAGAGTAGAGACTGTGATGTAAGTATCAGAGTCAACAGTCCACCACTCAATAAGTAAGTCACTGATCTTAATTTTCTGTGCTTTGTCATTATTGATGATTATTTTTTGCGTCCGCGTCAAAACTTTGTTAAATTGCAGGACTCTATTCTTCCTGATGGCCGAATACTGTTCCTGTTTTTTTCTTTGAACAACCACAACTATGATCACAAAAAATAAAGCAACAGGGAGCCTAAAAGCCTAGCTGAGAAAACCTGTTTATAGCAGACCCAGACATGTTCATGTGTGTGTACATACACTCCTCCTAACATGCATGTGGATCCCACGATGCTCTCGGATCAGAGCAAACCACCACCTGGTGGCCACTCTGACCACAGGGATTTGCTCTTTCCGCCTCTTCTTGTTCTAATGTTGTGAGAGAAAAAAGCCTTTGCCTACATGCTGTTTATTTATTGATGTTTTGTTTTTTATATTTGTGCCTTTATGTCCACATTTGTCTTTTCATCTCCAACCGCCATCTAATCTAATGAAAACACTAGAGGGGCCAACCAAACCTGATATTAACCACCTCTTTTTCTTCTCTCCCTCTCCTTCTTCTCCTCAGTGTGCTTGGAAAACTGTAAACATGGTGGGTGTAACCTCCAGGGCCAGTGCTGCGACCACCAGTGCCTGGGCGGCTGTACTGAGGCAGGTAATGCAAGTAGCTGTGTGGCCTGCAGGAACCTCCAGCATGGGAACACCTGTGTGGAGAAATGTCCTGCTGGATATTATGTCTTCAGGGGCTGGCGCTGCGTCAGCTTCTCCTTCTGCCAGGTTCGTAATAACTAGGATTAAAGATGAACGTATTTAATATTTAGCACAAATTAACTTAACAAAGCTGCTATACATGTTTTATATGTTTTTCTTTATGTTTTAAAATTCAGGACCTTCACAACCAGTGTAAGCAGACTAAGAAGTTGAACCAGGATCGAGAGTTGGGCTGCAACGAATACGTCATCCATAATGGGGCCTGTATTCCAGAGTGTCCTTCTGGATACACCACTATAAACTCCACTACGTACGTCTGGCACACACACACACACACACAAGCACACATGCGCACCTGTAATGCCACCATCAACACTGCAACGGTTAATGATGGTGGCTCCGTCATCACAGGATGGGAGATGTAACTGTCACCCACAACAAAACGACTCACTTATGACTTCAGCAGCACAAGTGGATTGTGGTCACTGAACACACTCAATAACATTTGGACACAAGAGATGGTGGTATTTGGAAGCTGATCAGACAGAAAGTAGGGCAGAAATATTTCCCCCCTATGGAAAGTGTTCTCTTGTGCTGTGGACGTGCAGCTGGGTTGTTGGAAACAAAGTTCACAGACACAGTCAGACGAGCAAAGAAAAGGGCAAAACATCACCTGCTCCTCTGTTTTTTTACCTCTTTGTCGACCGTAAGCAGCGGTGGTTAGCTCGTACAAACGCCTAGCATTACGAATCATTTGTAACCTTGCACATAATTCTAATTGTTTGAGTAAAAATAGCATTATGGATGTTTCAATCTTCCATCTGAACAAAAACATTCTTATCAATTAAAAGGTCAGTATTTTAAAGCCCACAAAAGAATAACATATCTCCCTGAGTAGCCACGAATACAAAGTTTCCATATAGGCACGAAAATACATCATTTCATATGCACAAAGCTCTCTAATGTCAGTTTCTGTAAACGAGTCCCTGGTGTTTTTCACAGCCTCCATCACATTCTGTTCTCAGTGATTACGCAGCTGCATCAAGTCAAAGCACAGAACCAAACATAAAAGAACAAATAATTCTCCACAGCAGTTTATAAATGTCTGTAAGCGTTTAAACATGCAGATTATATGCATATATTTTGTTAACTCACGCTGGGTTTTGTGTTGCCCACGAAAAAAAACGATTTTCAGTCAGCACAGCGCAACATTTCTAATCATACTCAAGTGCTGATTATTTTGGAAACAGCCTACAAGGGTGCAGTGGAGTGAAATAATGTGACTGGGTATTTATGCACCCAAACAGCCAATTATTTTCCTATTCAAAGGATTATTCAGGAGCAACCTGAGCTCAACTTTACAGTTTGTCTGGTACATGTTTACTTAGTCTGGTTGAGCGGTTCACACAAGATTATTTTGTTAGGATTAATGGTAATTTGATTGACCCGGGGATGTATTTAATGACATTTAGATCTGAGCACATTGTGTACTGCCAAAGACAATATATTATCGTTTTAAGGTGGTAAAAATGTTTAGCTGCTTTCAGATAGGCACAGAAGTCAGGACATTTTCCTGTCACTCTCAGGAGCGACTGTGTGTGAGAACGCACATGTTGAGTCCTTTCCTGCCGTTCCTCTAGTAGAAGGTCTGAGTGAGCCCATATGAGAAGACAGCAGGAACATTTGAAGTGAGCGAACAGGCGTGTTGATGGCGTTTCCATTAAGAGACTAATGCGAAAACTGGAAGACATATCTGAATGAAATAGACACTTCTTTATAATGGACAAAGAGGACGCAGACAAAGATCTTTATCTTGGAAAGAAAATGAGACTTTAGAGCTCATGTTAATAATGGCCAACGTCTGCGTAGAATTCGATCTGCTGTTAACAAAAACTCATGATTTTCATAGTTGTAAATATACATCATGACATCACAATGCGTCTTGACTCTGAATCTCCTGCTGCTTTCTTCATATGTGAAAGGAAAACTCCAGAAAATATCCGGACCTCATTTTCCAGAGTTTATGTCTGCAAACAGCTTCAGTCACATGGGTGTAAGATAAATAAAATAAATAATTACTGTAGAATCTATTTGTCCATTAACGCAAGGAAGCGTTTGTGTTATTGTAAATGGCCCATGAATGTAAAACCAACCGAAAAACAAATCACTTGACCTCACCTGGTCCTGTTTAGCTCACAGCTTTGTCTGCATGAGCAAAACAAGCGAGGGTGTGACCTTACTTAGCACTCCTACATTCTGAGTTCTCGTACTATTACCGGGGTGGGCTGTAGAGGAACGTCACTGGCATCCTCATTAAATTACTTCAGTAGCTGCTGCCAAGTGATGAGGACATGTATTTGTTTTGATACCAAGTACATATTTTCGAAACCGCTACTTGTTTGCATGCTTTCAAAACACACACCCATTCCAGCGATGAGGCCGAGATGTTTTGTAGTAGAAACGTGGCGAATGAAATGCCCCTCGTCTGTGGCGAGTCTGAAGCTGACGGAGCAGCTACGACAGGCTCTGCCAGGTTAGTTATATAAGTTAAGTCACTTGCCAAGTCACATACCAAGGAGAAATGTTATGTTCTTATGCTATAAGGGAAGTCTTTACTAGTGTGTTGTTTCAGATAAAGATGTGAAAGATTTCCGAGCAGGCACAAAGTTAAAGACGAGCGAAGAAGAAGCCGAGTGAAGTGTCTTCCTGAGTGGGTTCTAACAAGAGCAGGTTGTGTGCCGGAGATGTCAGCGCTGATTGATCCACAGGTGGCAGGATGATGGATGGTGTTTTTATCTTTCTGGTTTACCTGAATGTGTACATTTGTGTGTACATATTTTCATTCAATGTTTATGTGCACAGAAGGTGTTGTTTCCTATAGGTGCAGGCTGAAGGAAATGTCCACTGTTTCCAGATATACAGAGATATATGGTTTATACACATGTATATATCTAAACTTCACAATTATGGTTAGCTAGCTAGGGTGTAGATGTGTGTGTGTGTGTGTGTGTGAGATTGACTTTCCCTTGCCTGCTGCCAGCCTGCAGGGATTATCAGGTGCTTAGACAGAAAAGAACATTGCTTTAAGTCTCAGTCATACGCCCTCAGGTGTAAGACAGAATGGCATCCTTTTTGTGTTTTTTATGTGTGTGTTGATGTGTGTGTGCCTCACATTATGTGATAAACAAGACTTCTCTTTTCCATTGGGATTCAGTTGCAGTCACAACATCAGGGCCTGTTTGTGTGTGCTGTGTGTGTGTGTGTGTGTGTGTGTGTCTATTTGTGTGTGTTTTACGGCTATGCTTTACTTATACAAAGAACAGGCGTCATCACAGTGGCTGAGCCAGGCAGAAGCGACATTCAGACACACAAGCACCCAGATAGTCAGGTCGACGACAAACAGATCATATGAATGCGTACACGTAACACACACACACACACACACACACACACACACACACACACACACACACACACACACACACACACACACAGTTGGGAAATGGAAACTCTTTTCATCATGGTTTTTATTTGACACCAATAAACTGATGGATCATAACATTTTATCTCTTTGGCATCCTATCACATTATGCAAATATAATTATATGTTTTGTCAGTCTGGGTATGTATTATTTGATGTTATTATATATATAATACAAACGAACAGCTAAAACCTAATGAACCAGGTGTCACTTTAAGATTAAACTGTCTCATGATTCTGACAGAGGAACTGTCAGGTGAACGATACGAGGTATGTTTGATAATAAGATGCTCTTCATGATCATTTCTTCACTTCAGACAGTTTGCCTTGCCCTCTGGATATCAGGTCATCACTCACATGTACTGTATGAAGTGTTTTCCTGGAGGCTGTGTGTGACTCAAGCGGCAGCTGCTGCCTCAGTTCTAGATGGTTCTAGCAGACCCTGGAGCCCGAGTCACAGAGTTCAGCCGGACAGAAAAACACTGTCCCTTTAAGAGCCGCCGCTGGACCCAGCCTGTCTGCCTGTGTGTCTGTGTTTTTCAGTACAACGGCCCAAAACATTCTCTCTTTCTACACTGCAACTAGAGCGTTACTTTGGAGAAGCTGAATATACAATTTTCCATGTGGAAGAGAAGAGCGAGGGAGACACAAAATATTCTAGAAATAGTTTCTCCTCTTCCTTCACTGTTGTTTCGCAGAGATCATTCCAGTCCGTTTCCACTCGCTCAGAAGTCACCCAGGGGAAACACTGGTTTAGCCACTGATTGATGTAAATTATTAAGAGCTGGATAAGATAGAAACTAGGAGAAGCCAGGTGTGCAATGGGTCATTTGGCCCTTGCAGGGTGGACAGGAAATGCCAGACAAGGACCAAAACAGCACCCCTGGGAGTCAGTGTCACATTTCACTGTGTTGAATTGCGTCTATAGCCCAGCCTGGGAGTTTGGAGGGAAAGAAGGGGCTCGATATGGATAAGAATGTATGTACGTGTGAGTATGTGTGTGCTCCCTGAAGGGGAGGATTATAATAAGAGTTGCATAAACATAGAATTAAAACAGGGTCAGCTCACAAATGGCAGTTCACGCAGAGCTTGCAAGGACCCCGCAGTGAACAACAGCATCCTTTGTTAGCTGCTCCCTGGACACAGGAGCTGCTTTATGAAGGTGCCTGTTAAAGCGGCCCTTTGATGTCACTGTCACCTTTTCGCTTTGAAATTCTGATCAGCTTTAGAAACTATTAAATCACCCAGCGTCACGACTGCTCTTTATTTATAGATCGCATTCTCAAGAAAAAAGGAAAACGTTTACTTTCTTATTCCTGTTACATCAGATTTCTAAATTTGACGCTGATGGGCGGGAGATTCAGTCATTTATTGGTGTTGGTAGCTATATGTGGAGGTCACCCACCAAACAAAATAAAGCATTTTGTAGGTTACGTGTGAGGCAGCTCTTTGTGGTTGGAGATGTCAAGGCTGGAAGTGGAATTAAAGAGAAGGATAATGTTCTTTCAAGAGGCCTTCAAAAAACAAAAAAAAAAAGAATAAATAGCGCTCATTTGTGAATGAAGCGCCCGGGTCCCTTTTCTCTGTGTGGCGTGTTCCCGGCTGCTCGCTAGAAAAAGGCCTGCCTTTTGAGAATGAATTTCCTGAAAGGCAGTGCTTTCAAGGCCTCATTGCTCAGCGTGTGCGAGTGCGATTACGTGCATAAGCACATGTTTGCAGGGAGAGGATGCAACTCATGGAGCTAAGTGAGGGAGGGAGAGAGGAACAGAGGAAGCCTGTTGGGAACTGCAGCTGGTGTTTCAGTCCTGTTGTTTTTGTTGTCTGTGATTGTGCATTCGTGCGTGCGTGTGCGTTGCATGTGCCACAGGAGTAATTGAGGCAAAGGAGGAGAAAGCGAAGCTCTCTCCTCTAACGCTTAGTACCAAAAAATGAAGGAGGGTGAAATGTGGATGAGAGATTGCATAATCTAATTGTGCTCCTAAAAGCCTATGTATTCATTATGAGATTTAACAAATTAATTGAGAGAATTAGAGAGACTCACCTCAGATTACATCTCAGCTCATTCATTGAATCTCGGTGCAGTGTTGTGATGATTGTCACTTGTTTAAGACAAGTGACGGATTTGATCAGTGTGGGAACCACGTTAATACTAATTCAGATTTCTAAGCATTTTTTTTACTGCAAAAGTTTTAGTTCTAGCTCAAATTGTATTCGTATCTAAATCACTTTGGTCATCAGAAAATCTTTAGTAAGTATTTTGTGATGTGCTTTAAGTGAGCACGTTTTTACATTTTATTAATGTTGAGAGCAAAGAACGGAGATAAAAATTTGTAATGTAGTCGCGTCAACATTAAACACGTTGTAAACTTAAATATTTGTCCAGAAATCTGTTGGTCAGCATTGAAAAAATCTGTATATATTCCAGTGTGCACACGAAACGTGTATCAGTTAAAATTCCTACGAACAGATCCGCCCTTGTTTGAATATGTCATTCCAGGTTCCAACCCACGCCACGACTCTACGTCACTGAGCATTCCTGCTTCACGCCATTCACTCCTGCTCCATTCCATTTCTCATATCTGCACGCACAAACATTCATTGTATTATTTGTTTTGTTTTGTTTTCCTCTTTCATAAACTAGGTGGTTGTCTTCCACCGACCGCATAACTCTTGAAATATGTCAACGATGTGTTCTAGCGTCTTGACTCCTGACACTTTGCTCATCACGGAACAAAGGATTTTTAAATTGGTCGTTAGCTCACATGGAGAGTTTAGCTTTAGTTGTTGTGCAGCTTTGGGTTCAAGCAACATGTTCTCATTTTGATAAACTGCACATCATTTTCCAAACTTTCCTTTATTGATCAACATCAATAAGGTTCAGCGTTAATCTGTGTGCGTTTCTCTTGTGTGTTTACAGGTTGACCTGTTCACCTTGTGCAGGCCTGTGTCCTAAACTGTGTGTGGGAAATAAGACGATTGATTCGGTAAACTCGGCCCAGGCTTTGCGAGGCTGCACGGTTCTCCACGGCAACATGATCATCAAGATTCGAGGAGGGAGTGAGTACTGCTACACCTCACTGTCTGACCGGCCTCCCTATCTCCTCCTTCCTCCATCCCAAGTGTTTCTCAGTCCATGTCTGTCCCTTTATTAGGACTTTTAGTTTGCCTGTCTGTATTTGTCTTATTTCTTACCATTCGCTGTCTTCTGCTATCATCCAGTTGCTGTCTGTATGACCAACTGCTTTCTTTTCAGCTATTAAAGATTTGATTTTATAATTCTTTTTTCTTGCTCTTCCTCTTTGACATCTGAGATTAATTTTATGCTATGAAATGTGCTTGATAAATAAAGTTTATAATTATCATTCCAATCATCCCCTTGCAGATAACATAGCTGCTGAGTTGGAGGCCAGTCTGGGCCAGCTTGAGGAGATCACAGGCTACCTGACTGTTCGCCGAGCGTACGCACTGGTCTCCCTCTCCTTTCTACGCAAACTACGCATCATCAGGGGGGAGCATCTCGAGGCAGAGTAAGTCCTCTCCTCTCCTCATCTTGTCCTCTCCTCTCCTCTCCTTTCCTCTCCTAAGTTGTATTTAACTTCTCTATCTGTCTTGTTCTCCGCCTCTCCTAGTATTTACGCCTTCTATGCGCTGGACAACCAGAACCTGCGAGAATTGTGGGATTGGTCCAAGCACAACCTGACCATCCCGCGTGGTCGTATGTTCTTCCACTACAACTCCAAACTCTGCATGACTGAAATCAGAAAAATGGAGGAGATAACGGGAACCAAGGATCGCAACCAAAAGAACGACATCGCTGTACGCAACAACGGGGACCAAGCCTCCTGTAAGATATTCCTAGAGCTTTGATGATGATAATGGACTGTTTTTATTTTTTAGCATTTTAGTTACTAAATATATATTTACACAGAAAAGATAAATATTGGCAGACAGAAAAAAAATCCCTAAAGCTCATGAGGACATCCTTACTCTATGTGATGAGCTTTTAGCCTCAGATAAATGTTTTGACACATGATTTTATAAATGAAAAAGCAGCAATCATGTTTTAATCTGAATCCTTATTCTGTGATATCCTGACCTCAAAAGCATTGATGTCTTTGATGTTTTTTGCTGTTCTTCATCCAAATGCATATGCTTTTTAACCCTTAGGTGAGACTAAGCTGCTGAAATTCACTGTGATCAAGACTACATCAAATATCATTATGCTGAAGTGGGAGCCCTTTTGGCCGTTAGATTTCAGAGACCTGCTGGGATTCATGGTTCTCTACAAAGAGGCGTAAGTATCAGACAAAAATGAAGGGAGTTGTTTTTGATATCATGAAATAAAGTATTACCATGGTTATATTAGCAGTTAGTCATATTGGGCAACTGCTTTGCTTGAATGACTGGCCTTGTTTCCTGTCTCTGCCTTTGATACTGTTAATAAGGATATTTTGATGAAAAGACTGAAAGATTCAGATGGTTTGGAGCTTCTCATTGGCTTTAAATCTGATGAAAATATTTTCCCTGAGATTTCACAAGGATATGTTGTTGGCCATTTGCTTTTTTAATCTATACATATGCTGTGATAAAGGGGACTCACCGCTGTATTGTGACGTTCTTGATAATTTTAACTGCTGGATATCAAGAAATGACTCACAGAAAAGTAACAAAAACCGGGAAAAGAAATTGATTGAATCGCGGCATAACAGTAACTTTGAGAGTCTTATCAGGAACTATACTACAACTGTCTTCTGACCACTTTCTTTCCATTTGCTCCAGGCCTTATAGGAATGTGACAGAGTTTGATGGCCAGGACGCGTGTGGCTCTAACAGCTGGGCAATTGCCGATGTTGAAGCTCCATCCCGTTCCACTGAGGGCAAGAGGGGGGAGGATCCGGGGCACCTAATCCGACCACTGAAGCCCTGGACCCAGTATGCCATAATGGTTAAAACTCAACTGTCTTCATCTGATGAGCATCAAGTTCGTGGAGCCAAGAGCGAGATCATTTACGTCCGGACCAATGCCACCAGTGAGTTAATCCAAGCTATAAAAATAAAAAAACACTTCTCTCCAGTTCCTTTTTTTATTTATTTTTGAGAACTGTGTACTTTTCATTTCGGGCATCGGATTCAATAGAGACTGTATAGCTGACGGTTAAGAATGGCAGACATTAAAAATAGATGTTAAAGAAATTCTACACAGACTCACAATATTTTGGACTTTTGACTTTCTTGGCCTAAGGATACCCTGGGGAGTTTGTTCTGTAAACAAGCCCGGTTCTGTTGACATCCAGTGTTTCTCACCAAGAGACGGCGCTTTGTGTCTTTGACGCACAGGAAACACGCTGAATGCATTTTCTCCTTCATAAATCATTTGCAATATGTTTTTCACATATTCAAGGTGCATGTGTAATGGCAAAACATGAGCTAATTTCAAGTTTCTTTCTTTCTTCTTTTGTTTTGATGCCCTTTGCTTTACCAGTCACACGACAGGTTTCATTCATGTGATCGAGTGGTATCTCCTTTCTCATTTTGGTTAAAGTCACATGGTACCAATGCTGTCCTGACTGGTGTCTCTCCTTCTCTGTCCTTCCCAGAGCCCTCAGTGCCTCTCGACCCCATCTCCTCCTCCAACTCCTCCTCTCAGATCATCCTGAAGTGGAAGCCGCCAAAAAGTCCCAACGGCAACATCACCCACTACCGCATCATCTGTCGCAAGCAGCCCGAGGACAGTGACCTCTACAAGTTCGACTACTGCCTCCAAGGTTAGTATCCGCTGATTGCCGCTCCTGAGTTTGTCCGGACTGTTGGAAAACGAGTTAGCTGCTGCTCACGTCACATTATTGACTCTGACTGTCCCTCTTACCTGTTTCTTCTACCCAGGGATGAAGCTTCCGTCTCGCACCCCGACCCACCTGGATAGTGAGGATGAGCAGAAGTGGAACCACACAGATGAACCCACCTCAGGGGGAAGGTGCTGCGCCTGCCCCAAGACGGACACCCAGCTAAAGAAGGAGCAGGAGGAGATCCTGTACCGCAAGACTTTCGAGAATTACCTGCACAACGAAGTCTTCGAGATCAGGTACATGTCTCTGATTGTAATTAAATGTTGATTCTTATTCTGATCAGGAAAGTAATACAATTGGCACACTTGCATTGGTCACATCTGCCTATGCTTTTTGTTGCCCTTTTGCTGTTAGTCATTCTTATTTATTATTCTCTTGATGACTATACGGGGAAGTCAATAAGCGATTCAGAGGTTAAATAATGATTCCAGCAATATCAGAATGTTTTTAGCGGTTTTTATTTTAAACGACTTTTACCGACATGACACCTAGTGCATTAAAGATGCATTTCCATACAGACTCACACATACATTAATGAACATGTACTTGTTTAAATTCAATGCTCAGTGCATTTAAAGTTACAGTGGCACCTAGAAGAGCTCTCTGTGTTGTAAGTTTGTGTTTGTGGCCACGCAGCAACAACACTGTAGCTCCTCTGTCCAGCCAGAGTGCCTCACTCCCACATGATGTGTGTCTGAATGCGACTCGGTGCCAACCTCGTCTTTTCCATCCATGTGTGTGGTCCAGGTGTTACTCATGTTGTAGGGGCCTAAATCACATAATTGAAACTTGTCTTCCTCATAGAGACAAAAGGGAAATAACCATTGAGTTAAACTTAAGCTTTTAAGGTTCAGCAGGTTGTAGATATGAATGTGTTTAGAATAAGTCTCCAAGAAGTTAATGTTATTAGTGGTAAGGCTTCTGAAGTCACAGACACACAACTCTGCATGTGTATTTGTGTGTGTGTGTGTGTGTGTGCGCAGATTATGTAAACACTTGTTTTTGTACTGGGCACCACAGTGGGGGTTTAGTGTGGGAGGTGCTGATTGTCTGGGCCCCGGTGCCCCTACCCTGACACACACACACACACACACACACACACACACAGTCTCTCCCGCCGCTTCCCTAGGGGAGTGATTACTGTGCCCATTATTATTCATGCCAGTCAGGGATGCAGTCATGCAAACTGCCATTTGGACACACACAAGCCCCCAAAACTCACACACACACCTCCGCTGCATTTTGAACCCATGCCACTGAATCAGCCATGGTAAAGTACATGACAAATACAATAAGAAACTCTGTGTGCTTTGTTCAACATAAAAAGAGATGCAGGACATTTATTATTTTTCTCCAGCCTGAGCGAGTATTGGTTCAACATTAACTCAGTCGTACACTTCCCTGTCGAGTGAGGGAGACGCCTCCATTACAGCAGCTCTGGGGTAAAGTGCAGCGCTCAAGGAGACTTAATGGTGATTCTTTATAGATTCTTCTTGATGTTACACTGCTGGAGTTCTGGGTCTTGCCTTTGCTGCGTTCATGGCCTTTGTGGTCGACCAACACTGAGTGGACTTTGGGGACAGTTGACTTTGCTCATTGGCACCACCGAGTGGTGTGGGTCGGTAGTTCTTCCAGCCAGTAGTAGATGGTATTTGTGGATACATGTCATGTAATCAAACTTGCCCCACACAAGGTTATTGTGAGCAGAGGTCCCCTCTTGTCTCCCCCACACTACTGCTTCATTTGCCTTCTGCTGAGTTTAATTTACACAAAATGCTTCTGACTTAATGTTGACTTGCCTGAGACTCATGTAGAAACTTCAGAAAAAGTTTTTGCTGACACTTTGTGTTTTGCCTGAACTTTGTTCACTGATTTTCTTGTTGCTCTGTTGCTTCAGACCGTCTCGCCGCCGACGCTCAGTGGGAGTTGCAAACGCCACCCTCCTTCCTAACTTCCTTACCACAGCGCCCAGTTTTCCATTTGGCTCCACAACAGCCAGACCTGATGACGATGAGGGATCCAAGGTCTCAAAGACTTTATAATTTTTATATCAGATTTGTATTTTTCTGCATATCCTTTATGTTTAGAGGTATTTATTGTAGATTTTTCTTTCCTTATTTATGGTTGATAGAAGCTCATAAAAAAGATCAATCCTCTTTACAAGTCATTTGAAAAAACATACTTGAAAAGCTGTAAATTCCTTTTAACATTTGCTTTATCTAAGGTCTTTATGTAGCTAAATTGTTCAATCTTTTATTTATATTCTGTATTTATTTGTTAATTACAAAAACGTACATTTTTGTATCCGCTATCACTATCTGTAAAAATACAGAGAAGAGCACATAAATATGTTTGCCTCAGAAGGACACAGGTAGATGCTGTATTCTATGAAACACAGTTTATACTCGACTTAAACAAATAATAAATTTCTTCTTTGGCATCATTGCAGTGTGAGGGGATTTTTCTGGGCCCATAAATCCTTGATGCCACTGGAGTGTTAAGATTTCTCATTTCTTCTGCTCAGGTGGAGCTGAAGGTGATGTTGAAGGAGTCATCAGTCATTTCCAACCTGCACCACTTCACCAGTTACAAGATAGAGATCATGGCCTGTAACCACGCGACGGACATCAAACGCTGCAGCATGGCTACTTATGTCAGTGCCCGAACAATGCCTGAGGGTAAGAACACATGCAAACCTCACACGCACACACACTCAGGTAACCAACAGTAGATGCTCACTACAGTAAAGTACGAAAAACTAGTCTTGATGTGAATCCTACCTTCATGAAGGTTACAGAGTTCAATTTTTGTTGAAACCATTACAGATCAATATACGGGTCATTTTGAAAGCTTTTTTTTATATCTATTTATCCTATTTATATCAGTCCTGGTAGGCTATTTCACAAAAAGATACTAATGAGAACTCAGCACAGTTTATACCTCTGCCAAGGCTCAACAGTGTCCATATAAAACCACATTTGAATTCACTGGATACTGATCTGGATCCGCACCAAAAATAAATGGGTTCTTTCGTGATTCATTCCTTTCACCAAGTTTCGTCGTAATCCATTCAGTAGTCTTTTGCATGATCCTGCTAACAAACAAACAAATAAAAGCGTAACCTCCTTGATGTAGGTAGAAGAAAACGCTCGCAGTTCAAGCAAGTTTAAAAAAAGCAGTGAATATTTCCTTCTAGAGGCAGAAGTTGCAGGTGGCCACACTAAGAACTCTGCTTTGCTTTATACTGTACATATGTCACATGTTTCTCCTCATGTCTGGTTCCTGCAGAGAAAGCGGATGACATCCCCGGCCCCGTCACCCATGAGATAGTGACGGCTGAGCCTCCCTATGTTTTGATCAAATGGAACAAACCCCCATCCCCCAACGGCCTCATCATCCTGTATGAGGTGTTCTACAAGAAAGTTGGAGACTCAGAGGTCAGTATGAAACCATTGCCCAAGTATAAGAGTGTGGGAATATAAGAAAAAAAAAGTGAGTGGAAGGAGGGAAGGTCCGGGATCTTTTTTATGCAATGCAGCAGGCAGGGATGAGGGAGGGAATGAGGTAAGTGTACTCTGTAGGAAGGAGAAATATGGGGTTCAACGGCGTGCAGGAAATCATAGATGGAGGTAAGGAGGTGCAGAGAGAGGGAGCGATCTGGGAGAACTCTGGGGACTTGATGCAGGTAGGAAAGGAGGGGTTTGCTGTATCTTCTCAAATTCTGTCTGTTCCTTATATAAAGAGAGGAACAAAGAAAATATTTGTTGACAAACTCCCAGTCCCACCACAGTGCGTGTTAACGTTTTCTGCTGTGTGTATTTGCATATTATTATGGCTGTGCAAATAAGTGCTCGTCTGTGACACTCTTGGTGTGTGTGTGCGTGTTGTTGTTGTTTACTTGCTGCCAATGTGTGAATTCATCTCTCATTGCTATTCATTGCTGCACCGCCTGACCCTAGGAGCCAGTAGCAGGTCTGTTGCCATAGTGACAGAGGCAGGAAGGAAGACTAGAATGCAGTGGCAGGGATGGACTGATCTCAGACATCTCCCGTGCACTGAGCTGCACTGAAAACACACCACTCACTAACACACCCTGCAGTGGAAACAAACTGATCTGGATGTTCATGTCAGAGGGTCACATTCATTATTTAGTTTATTGCTCAGTGGAGGAACAGAGCAACACTAAACACACACGAATAATCATAGAACATTTTTGCATGTTCTCTAACCTCAGACGTACTACTCTTCTAATTGGCTGAATAAACAAATCAGTTTTGCAGGTTTCTTTGCATATTCTACAATGTGAGGCAGTCGATGTAAAATTCAGTGAGGTGATACAATAG
Source organism: Limanda limanda (assembly GCF_963576545.1). Taxonomy (NCBI): domain Eukaryota; kingdom Metazoa; phylum Chordata; class Actinopteri; order Pleuronectiformes; family Pleuronectidae; genus Limanda; species Limanda limanda. The sequence continues at coordinate 14,994,466 of NC_083644.1, read as the reverse complement.
AATATAATGTAAGTAAGTTACTGTTCATGAAATGTACTGTATATTCTGCATTCCTAGGGCATTGACTTAGGACATTAAATCTCACTTTACCATTAATTGACCAGAAGTTGCATAGAATGGAAATATGAAAAGAAAGATCTAGTAAATTATCTAAAAGGCAGCTTCAGTGACATCGATTGACTTACTCTTTTCAACATGAAAAGATTTAGAATATCCTTCAAACTTTGTTCAGTTTAAATGCTGTGTCTGTGAACACGCTGGCTGTTTTGTCTTGCGCCTCTTTGTCTCTGGTTTTATGAATCTTCTCACTGAAGTTATTTTTTTTTCTTTTTCCAGGTTCACACAGCTTGTGTGTCTCGGCCGTCCTACATCAAGTCAGGTGGCACGAAGCTCTCGCTTGTGCAGCCTGGAAACTACAGCGTGAGGGTCCGCGCCACCTCCCTGGCAGGAAATGGTTCTTTTACAGGAACCACTTACTTCTTCATGCCCAATCGTAAGTCCGACTAAACTCAAAAGTCCTACATTACTCTAATGCATCTGCAAGTTCATGAACTTTCAATTGACTCAATGCTGGTTAGAACAGGTGAGGTCCTTCAAGACATTTTCTTTAAAACATTAAATGTATGTTTTGGTAAGGTAAATAAAAGCTATTTAATAACCACATATTTTTTATGCTCAGACTACAACATGTTTGTGTCTGTTAAGATGGTCACTGTGTGAGGTTAGGCAATTATAGAGACATAAATGCCACATAGTGATAGACTACATGTTACATCCTGACCAATCCCTGTTTGACTGTCTATCAGGGACAAGAAACAAACAAACATGGTGTCTGAAGCTGGATGTATGATACTGGCTCTTTTGCGAACGTAAACGCCTGAAAAGCTTCCCTCTGTTTCACAATTCCACATTTGATTAAACTTGCACCGTCCAACCACAACATCATTCCTCTTTCCCTTTGCCATGTTTACATCTGCATGTGGGGTCATCTCATTGCTTTTAGCTGTTTTATTGGTCAATGTCACAGAGGTGACGAACCCATCCATGTTAGGACATCGTGAGGCATCACAGATCTGTAGTTGGTTGTTGTCCATTGTGAAACTGCACGTGATAAAGCAATCAATGATTGAATCTGAACTCCCAGTCCCCCCTCTCTCTTCAGGTTAGAGCCGACATCTTGTAGTCTGACCCCGCATGATTATTCTTTATTCACGCACAGTGACCTGACTGCTGACTTCTGTGTTTTATTGCAGCGGATCAAGGTTTAGTTTGGATTGTGATCGGTCCAGTCATCTGCTTTATCCTGCTGCTATTTGTGGGTGCTGTAGCCCTCTGGATAATCAAGAAGAGGTGAGATGGAGCTTATTTTGTTTAACAACCAATTGTGGGATTTAAATTTTGAGTGTTTAAATACTTTGACCCAGTATCTATCAGGGCATATCAAATGTTATAGGACAAGTCATTATGAAGCAAGAAGCTCAGAATTTGCAGGAGAAAGGGTTCTAACAGTTTTCAGAGTCTCACACGTGTTCTGTGGTTGTTGTGTTACAGACAAACAGAAGGGCCGACAGGACCTCTTATCGCCTCCTCAAACCCTGAGTACATCAGCGCTAATGATGGTAAGAAGGGCATCATTAAAGATTAAGAAGTACAACACTTAGAGCTTTCTCTGAATATCTTCAGATAATAACAATCATTATAACTGTATTTATAAATATAGATATTGCCCGAGGACCATCTGAGAGAGCTCCACTTAATCAAAATGGTAATCTGTGTCTGTTTTGTGTGTAGTGTATGTTCCTGATGAGTGGGAGGTGCTCCGCGAGAAGATCACGGTGCTCAGAGAGCTCGGGCAAGGCTCCTTCGGCATGGTGTACGAGGGGATCGCCAAGGATATCATTAAAGGAGACCCGGACACACGCGTGGCCGTCAAGACGGTCAACGAATCAGCCAGCCTGCGGGAGAGGATCGAGTTCCTCAACGAAGCCTCCGTCATGAAGGCCTTCAGTTGTCACCATGTGGTACGACACACTTTCCTCTGACACAGTCCGATCACAGAAGCAGTGATAAATGCTACTATACTTGTAAAATGCTCCCGAGGACGGAGATCGCTTTAGCTTTCAGACAAAATCGTATATTTCATACGATTTTTCTCCTGGATGAGAGAATTTACATTATGGCTTTAAGTTGTCAATGTGTGGTCCTGTCTGCTCCTTTTTAACAGCAGAACTGTTTCTTTTGAAGGTAAAGAAAGTTAGGATGGCATACACTGAAGTGAAATATTGATACTGATAGATTTGAAATATACCCCAGGGATCATGAGGCTGAATTAAGCTCTCAATTTAAATGTGAAGCGGTTAACATAATCATCTGCTGATGATCAGTGTTGGAGTTGTGGTTCTTTAGTATTGTACAGGGTTTAAGTGGCCAACACTTGGAAGATTTTCGCATAAATTTGTTGTTTTTCCTGTTCATAATTTTCATGTGTATAACCACTCGTGTTTGTCTCTGTGTAGGTGCGTCTGTTAGGTGTGGTGTCCAAAGCTCAGCCCACCCTGGTCGTGATGGAGCTGATGACCCACGGGGACCTGAAGAGCTACCTGCGTTGTCTCAGGCCCGACTCAGAGGTAAGTTGTAGAAATGGTTACAGCTGAAGGCAGCTCAGCTCTGATGTGTCCCCCCATCACTGACCGACTGAATGAATGTATTCTTGTGTTTGTTTTGTAGCACAATCCTACGGGCCGCTCACCTCCCACGCTGAAGGAGATGATCCAGATGGCTGCAGAGATTGCAGATGGCATGGCCTACCTCAACGCCAAGAAGTACGTCCACAGAGACCTGGCAGCCAGGAACTGCATGGTAGCAGAGGACTTCACTGTCAAGATCGGAGGTACGCTTGCTCGTGTTTGTTTTCCTCGTTGTTTGTTCTGTATATGGGGAAGTGGAATCAAAGTTGTCACAGTTTGATTGTGCGCTCACAGTTAAGTTGTATTGAGCTGTCATTCTCTATCATAGACTTTGGAATGACGCGAGACATCTACGAGACTGACTACTACCGTAAAGGAGGGAAGGGTCTACTTCCTGTCAGGTGGATGGCTCCTGAATCGCTGAAGGACGGAGTCTTCACTGCCCACTCTGACTGCTGGTGAGATATGACTTTAGCAGCAGTTGTGTGGTCTTGTCAATCCTGATACATGGTGCACTTGATCACATGGGTCTGTGTGTTTGTGTGTCTGCAGGTCATTTGGCGTCGTGCTGTGGGAGATCACCACGTTAGCAGAGCAGCCTTACCAGGGTTTGTCCAACGAACAGGTTCTAAAGTTCGTCATGGACGGAGGATACTTAGACAGGCCGGAGAACTGCCCTGAGAGAATGTAAGTAAATATAGACAGTACCCTTCAACAGTAGGTTATCTGCACAGTATGACACTGTGTCTTGGCCAGAAAGTAACGTTTTAGAATAACATTATGATTTTACTTCACATGTAAAGCTGTTTAGCATTGCAACATTGACACAGGATGAATTTTGATCATTACAAACGTTTTGGTGTTGTTTTCAGGGCAATTAAGACTTTGAGAGAATCGTATACGATGAAATACATCTTAAACCATATTTCCAAAATATATATTCAACAAGTGCATGGACAAATACTACATTGCTTTATCTGAGGTTGAATGTGAGATGGTTTTACTCCCACTACCTTCTTTACACCTTTTTATGGACAAATTTAATTTGCTTCAAAACGTTTATTTCACCTGTTTCACACGGTAATTTCTCCTAATTTCAGTTTAAATATTTGTTTCCTTTTAAAAACCCTCTCTCTGAATGTCCAATCCTCCCTCCCAGGCACAGCCTCATGCAGATGAGCTGGCAGTACAACCCCAAAATGCGGCCGATGTTCCACGAGATCATCGAGATGCTGCGGGAGGACCTGCATCCCTCTTTCCACGAGCTCTCCTTCTTCTACAGCGAGGAGAACAAAGTCCCCGAGACAGAGGATTTTGATCTGGACCTGGACAACATGGAGAGCATCCCCCTGGACCCATCGTCGTACTCTCATAGAGAAGAGAGCTTAGGCAGGGACAGCGGGCCCTCGGTGGCCCTTAGGGGGAACTATGAGGAGCATGTCCCCTACACACACATGAACGGTGGCAAGAAAAACGGACGAATCTTATCGTTGCCCAGATCCAGCCCTTCCTAACATTTCCTGTCCCCTAAACAAACTTGTTGAATCTTCCCTGCTCCTTTCCTTCTTTCTGTTCCAGTCCATTTTTTTTCCTGTATTCTTCACTTCTCATCATTTTCTAATGCTTCTTATTCTTGGAGAAGCCCTTCAAAAAACAACACAGATCTCAGGACTTTTTATTTCCTTCCTCATGGCTGCCAAACACAGGCAAGCAAGGGATGCAAACAGAGTGCAACACTTCCTCCACAACACATCGGGCTGTCGATTTACCAGATTACTTATCTATTGTTTTTCACTATTGCCACGTTTCCAGGACTCATCGTGATGGAAACATATTGAGAAAAAACTGTGAACTCTACAAACCTTAGACAACCAAGATGGCTGCTTACGCTCAACCTCCTCAAGACTTGTCCCTACTTTACCCTCTTCCACCAAATCTGCATTTCCACTTTTCTGTGCTTTGTCATTTTTCTCTCATTGAAACCTTTTTACTCAGATAGTGGCCTTTTTATATGTGGCCTATAAACAAAGAGAAGTGTCTATCAGCGCTTACACTAATTTTCCTTTTGAAGAATGAATCCGTTTGGAACAGTGGGATGACTTGCAAAGACTTGATCCTAGAACAAAACATCGATTCCTAGAATGTTTTCTTTTAGTTTTTTCTTTTTCATTTTTGGTTCTGCAGAATTCCAAACTACACACAGATTCATCGGGTGTTTGGTGAATAGTTTTAATTTATTTACTCTTATCATTATTTTCTCTTTCTCTTTCTTTCTGTGTCCTCACTATATGGCTGAAGGATATTTAAACAGTTAAAGAATTGGACAAAAGAGTTCATCAGACTGACCAATAGCTGCTGCTTTGATATATTTTACTGGGTATATAAATCTATAAATATATATAATATATATATAGTATATATGAAATATTGGCATTTCTGCACCAATATTTTATATATAATATATGACAAACTGATGTTTTTGTAAATAGTTTCATATTTGTAAAATTATTTTTTTGCTAGTTTGTTTTGCCAGGTTTTTTCTTTCCTTTTTTCTTTCTTATTTTTGTAGCCCAAGAAATCACACAAACGTACCATTAGTGCTCTCTGCGTCTTAGGCCTCCAGACCCCCGACCTCCACCACTCTAACACTCTCTCCATTGAGATGGGAAAGAGGAACATCGCAAAATATTGTAAACTCACCGCATCTTTTATTTTTTATTAAACCTCGCTCCCACCGAGAGCTGTTGATATTTGGAAGCAGCTTCATTACAACAACAGGCGGAAAAAAATTACACGAAACAAAGAAAAACCAAAAAAGCTTTATGTGAAAGGGGAAAGAGGTCTTTGCAGGTTGACCTGCACCTGATGTGTGTTTGGGTCTGTTCTTGCTCTGGTCAGATCACGCTGGTTATCACACGTTGATTCTGTTCATGTCATCGCGCTCGTTGTCAGTCTTAACTGTCGGTGAGGTCAGAGATTGGTGTCGAGAGCTTGTCCCGGCCTAGTGATAGTACTGGACTATGTCAGCGTGACGGTGGAGGCTTCTCAGTGGTGTCTGCTTGTGGTCAGAGCAGGGTGGGAGTGGACACCTGCTCTCAGCAAAATGCAGGAAAAGTGGATGATCAAGTCCTTTTTTATTTGTCATTTGTTTTCCGGCCCTTAACATCCTCAGACGTTTCCTTCCACTCAACATCATTAGTGTTGGATGGAAGGTTTTATTAAATTCACCCCTCTTATTGTCGCTCTGTTAGATTTGCTCTGCACCGCATACCTCCTGCTTCCTGAGGCCTCCCATTGGCTGTGAAAATCGCTGCTCGAAAACCAGGCTGGTGGAAATTTCCACGTTTTCCACGTGGAGGGCTGAGAGAGAAACGTGGAAAGTTCTGAGTGTATTCAGAGTCCACAGCAGGTAGTGGAGAGAGTAGGGCAGCGTCTCTCTCTCTGTCTTTCAGTACGTCTGAGAGAGAGAGAGAGAGACGGAGTGTGAGTGATTGTTAATCCTATTATTCTCTCTGCTATCACATGCAGCTCGGCAGTCAGGACACAGTGTGCAGCAGCTATTTCACTCAGGTCTGACATTCCAGGATTTAGTTGGAACTGGTTGTTCCCAAGCACCCCCCCTGCCCATGTTATGCCTGCCTGCTGGCAAATCTGATATCATCACCTCACCCCATCAGTGCACACATGAAAGACTGCTTTCTTTTATATTTCTTCTTAATAATCAATTGCTAGTGATGCAGCGGAAAACAGATTTAGTTAAAAAGAGAAATGTGTCCCTCCTGCTGGGAATCAAAACATTCCCTTCAAATGTTCCCTCACACAGAGCTACAGTGAAGTCAGTGGTGCTCGGTGCCGACCTCTCGTTTTGTCTCTTTAGGATCGTAAGTTTCGTCCGGAGCCCGAAGGCCTCTTTAAACTGTAAACGCTCCTTTCTCCCTCTCTAACACTTCAGTAGATGACAACAGTCAGCAGACGAGTAGAGATGATTTCCTTTTTTATTTATTTTTATTCTTGAGGACACAGACCAGTGTGGTTGCCAATCTAGCCGGACAGCATTCAGCACTAATAGTATAGCCAAAGTGTTGGCAGCTTGCTGTCAACAGCTCGAACCCACAGAGTCGGACTCGGAAGGCGGAGACGCTGCCTCCACATTTTACCAGTGCCTTCTCAAACCCACAGCCACGTCCAGGCTAGTTCTGTGATCTCCTGTCAATCTTTCTCCTGACGACATAAGGCATAGAAACCAGAGCCGACTCTTACATGTGTATCGGTCGGCCTTTGGAAGAGGAATCAGAGTCTTTGGGGGCAGTTTTTCCGGTTATGCGGTTGAACGCTGAAGTTCACCGGTGAGTCAGCGGTGACACTGTGGATCGGCCTGAGTCTCGAAGCGCTCAGAGGTGACTGAGGTTGTGATTATTAATTAATAATTGATGAATTATTCTGAGAAGTTACAATCTTGGGCTTTTTTACTTTGTAAATAATCTGTGACATAGTTTGGAAAATAAAAGCAAAATTTAAAAAATAGGTAACTAAAAAATCTGATGCCCGTTGGTTGTGTGTACATGAGAGAAAAATGGTGGCGGTCAGCTCTGTCACACTTCCACACTACATAGTAATACCTGCTCTGATCTGAACAGTGAACTCTCTGGTTTGACATTTTCCTTTATATACACACTACTTCGAAACCTATTTGGAATTGATATGTAGTGTGGAAGTATAATGTGGCTCCCGACCCCACCTCGACCTAGGTTGCTTATCTTGTGGTGGTGTTCACACACATATGCAATTTTTAATTAAGATGGTGCCCATATCTTTGAAATACCAGATATTTATTTTATTATGATCATTGTCGATGTATAAGAAGAAACACAGTTAGCTTTTTAGTCGAGCATTTTTAACGTGTTTGCGCGTGGAGCGATGTAAAGCCCTAGTTTGTTATTGTACAGGAGGAGCAGCTGGTGGTGAGCAGCAGGAGTACTGGTTAGTTAGTTAGTTATCTAGTTAGTTAGTTAGTTAGTCAGTAAGTAATTGTTGTTGTCTTTGTGTTTGGCCAGAGTCTACCTCAGTGCATATGGATGAATCAGTCTAAAAGGAGCAAATCATCCCCGTCAGTCGCTCAATATCCCGTCATTTCAAATAATATCATGTTTATCGTACATTACAGACACTGCTGATGAATTCGTTTCCACTGTGGTGTTTATATTTCCTCCGACTCTTTAGTTTTCCCAGTTTTCATCTTCCTCTTGTGTCTGGGGGAAAATTCTCCGTGACTGTGGATATTGTTGGAAACACTGCCAGCCCCATTTTGTTTTAAATATTAAGATTGATTGTCTTATTTTATATTATTGGAACAAGCCTTTAAGAATTTTCTCTCATATTTGTATCCTCAGCATGTTACATGCGTTAGATCAGACATTTAATTGGCTCTATGGGCAGTGTTGATTATTCCTACAGTTCATAAAGAGGTTTCCCCCGGGCGCTGGAAGAAGCTACGTATCTCACATCCATCCTCTCGTCTCTTGTAGTAGCGGCTCTACTTGTTTCTGGGTATGTGACATTAGCATGAGCAAAGAGAAAAGAAGAAAGTCTTGTGATTCTCAGAGCCCGCTGTATCTGTGATCACCTCCATGCAGCCGACACTTAACAGGCTCAGCTCATGCTTTTTTTTTTTTTTTTTAAATCTCATCTTGTCTAAACCTGTTGTTCGGCAGAATGCCCTTCTCTTCCTACTCCTCTTCTTCTTCAGTCTGTCAATCTGTCTCTTTGTGGTCACTACAGTTAGGGTTCCGATCCCACGTCTCCTCCGGTCATCCTCAATTCATTCATTTGTTGATCTGCTTTTGTTTTGTATGTATATTTTTTCTACTGTGAATATCAAGAGATGACCTTTATTTTCTGTCAATGCCATGGATTGGGTCTGTTGTGGCTGATCAGGACACAGACACCTGGGCTGGTTCAAAGTTTTAAGGAGGAGGAACCACGTGTACCCTCCTCTCTCTGCAAAGAAGAAAAGATGGACTGGGACAATCCTGTGTGCCATACGAACTATAAACAGACATGAAATCTAGATTGTAACTTTTCGTCTCAGGGAGGCGGCCTGATGCTTTGTGGTTGGAGGATAAAGAGGGTGAGGAGGAGGAGGAGGAAGAGCTACCTACCTACCTTTTATCGACCCTGACTGAAGGGCAAGTTCTCAGCATCCTTGCAAAAAAAAAAAAGAGTAAAAAAGGAGATGATGAGCCCAACGACAAGTTTTCAACAACAAAAACCCAAACATCCTTTTCATGAATACAAATTCTCCCACTTGTTCAAAGACGATCAGGAATCCCCTGCTCTCTCTCTGACGTGACGTGGTTTGGACTGCCCTCTAGCGATTGGACGGGAGCGTTGCAGGTCAGGGGTGGCAAAGCAAACGGGGCCCCCGACCGATAGTGCCTTGCTCGGACTAATAGCCTGCCTGACCCCCCCCCCCCCTCCTCCCACCCAGTCCACAGCCCTCCTCCCCCGCCTCGTGAGCAGAACTGCCACTGACTGGTGTGTCTCCACCAATCACTGCAGAGGATCTTTCCACCTCCAAAACATGAAATGAAAATACACGAATTATGTTTTTAAGCGTCCTGTGTTCTTTAACGGAAAAAAACAACATTCTAACTGTAATTTGGGATTATTATGTGACTTTTTTTTTTTTTTACCCGAAAAAGAAATGTTGAACTTGTGTCTCTACTCTGCTAAGCTCTGGCTTGCTCTGTGCATGGAAAATGAATTATCTATACCAGCGGATAGCTTATTAATTTGATGTTTACTGATTTTCTTTTCTTTTGCTTCTCATCAGTCTGTTTTCATAATGATGCGCCAAAGCACATGCAAAAACCCTCGATTGGCAGCAAGTGACTGCCTTACAACTGGGGGTAGTTTCCATTTGTGATGCATTCACTTGTTCCAGGACATTTAAAAATGAAATGAACTGATTAATAAGCTCTTAACTGTAAATAGCAGCAGATCACCTTGGCTCCTGAAAAAAACGAAAGCACTTGATCTTAGGGAAGTTTAGGTTTGTTTTGTTGAACTCTGGCGCCCTAAAGAGCGGTTGGACAGAGCATGCTCGTACAGCAGCGCAGGGTGAGAACAAAGCATTGTATGTATTGTTTTGTTTTAAAGAAAAGAAAAAAGTATTACATTTTAGAGATGTTGATTTCTATTTTTTTTAGCCAAAGTAGGGAGGGCAAAAATACAATTACTTTTTCTGACTGTAAGCTTTTACTATTGTACATTATGAATTTAACATTGTTATCAATGTGTATATAACTTTTTTTCTAAATTTAAAAAGATAGATTTTCGTTTTTTGTTGTCGTTTTCGTTTTGTGTTCATGACACAACCCACTACACAGAAACGAGCAGAGTCAAGTCTGTGGTCGTTTTTTACCAGGAGCAGCACAACTCCAGTCTGAGGGCTTAACCCTGTGTAACAAGACACAAACAAAACGTGGCCTGAGATGTTTTCACAGCGACCCCTGCTCTTAATCCGATGCATGTTCTGAGTGTTGGCCTCAGAAGAGGTCACACATTTGAACCGCCCCTGCCCAGCCACAGTGACACGTCACCCGTAAAGCCTTTTTCTTGTGTCATAAACGCATCGCCTACCGCTGATGTTGTCGTATGGTAATTGTTTCTGACAAGAGATGTGTGTTTAGTTTGCAAATGTGTTTTTATTTTTTTTATTTGTGAAAAACTGGAAAAGACCACTGCATGTCCTTTTTGAAGCATGAGTGATAAAATCCTGAATAAGCTAAAAACAAAAAAAAAAAGGAAAAGGGAGCTCATGGTTCAACGACGACAAATTATAAAGTCGACTGTAGAGGTAGAGCTGGTAAAGGAGTAGTTTGACATTGTGGGGAAATGTGCGCTCATTTGCTTTTGAATGCAGAGTTTGATGACACGATCCATATCTCATGTCTAATGTGCTACACTTTAAAGCAACAGATTGTAGCCATGTAGCTTAGCATAAAGGCAAGAACAAACTCACAAACAAAATCCACCTCCCAAAACATCCATCCATCCTTTATCTCGATCACTTCTACTTTGAGGGCCGCGGAGGGGGCGGGGCCGATCCCAGCTGATACCGGGCGAGAGGCTCAACAAAAAAAACAGTTGTGTGAAAACGTCAATTTGTCATTTTATGTCAGATCATAGTCCAGCATGTGGCCCTTTTTCATTCATTTTTCCTTCAGAATAAACAAACGTAACCCTTTTTTTAAATTTGTGAACTTTTATATTATGTTTATCAGTGGACAGACTTGCTGTTTCCCTGTTTCCAGTCTTTATGCCAGGGGCGGGGCCAGGGGGCATCTGGCCCCAGCGGTAATCTGATTGGCCCCTGAAGTGCCCCTTTTTTTTAACTAGTCTCTAAATAACAATAGATAAGATGTTAAGAAAAGTTCACAATTGACCTCAACAAGGAACAATTAAAAAGGAAAAATTCAATTTCGTTTGGCTTTGCTCACAGCTATAGATCTGATAGTAAACAAGGACTTCTATGTGCACCTTACTGATTCAATCTGAATTGTGCATGGATGTCGGATGAATAATTGGCCCCTCTGTGTATATATTGTGGCCCCATTATGGCCCCTGATATAGAAAAATCCTAGATCCGCCACTGATTCCTGCTAAGCTAAGCTAGCCATCTGCTGGCTGCATCTTCTATTTAGAGGACGGACATGAGAGTAGCATCACTCTCTGCTTCCTGACAGTAAACAACCATCTTTCCCTGAAAGTCAAACTGCTCCTTGGAGGTGGCTGAGTGTAAATCGGCTGTAAATGAATTTAGTACTGTCAGTCAGGAGTGTGCCGATGAGCTCGTTCTGTTTGTGTTATTGATGAGGCAGACGGTGGCGTGCTGACTCTGATGGTTAGAAAACAAATCTTGAGGAGACGCAGCCTCTTCTTGACTCTTCGTCCCCCGTCAGTCCAGTGGTCTGCTCCAGTTTACACACCAGTACCTTCTCCTTGTCTCTATCCTGTTCCCTGTGCTGTGCGTCGTTTAAATCGGTGGAGTTGTGTCTGTGTTGTCCTCAGTTGAAGTCTTTTTTTCCACGGCTTTCTTTGTTTTGCTGCTGCTCCTCCTCCTCTGTGTGTCCGTCAAGTCTCTTTCTCTCCTCGGTGCACATAGGTGGTCCTCCCCCAGAATGCTGTGTGTAGTCTTGCAGGATACCTCTTTTATTAGTGTCATTTTTATTGCAGATGAAAATGCTGATGTATTAATTTTTTGGGATATGTCGTGTATACATTATGTTGAGACATCGGTGCGTATGCAGACAGGTGTATATGTGTGTATGTACAGTCCAAACTCCCCCCGAACCTGCAACAACCCACAGAGATCGCTTCATCCCTCACACTGGATCCAAATGTGCCATTATCTTTATGTATCACATATATCAACATATTCAACACACACACACACAAACATACACACAGAGATACACAGAAATACATGCATATTGTACAGGATCAAAAATGTGCCATGACTAAATGAACGCTTGACAATTTATTTTTTCTATGTTTTCAAAGGAGAGTCAAGTAGTGACATGTACAGAAAATGTTGCAATGATATGAAAATAAAAATCTTGCTGTGTGTAAATTATTCAACAATTAACTGTTTATATTAAAATTATGAATAAAATTATTGGAGAAAATGTGTTGTCTAGCACTTTTTTCATTATTTACTGAGGCTGGTAACCAGAAGTGACTAAAATACAGTTTTACGAGAGCTCAGGAAAAAAGCTTTCAAGTGGAAAGTATGGTAGGTTTTGATGTATTTTTGTTTAGTATTTCCATTTTTTGTCACTCTGCTTTGTTATATTGCACCCAACCACATCTATTTGACAGCTGTAGTTGGTTCCTGTTTATTTTACATACTGTACATACAGATGCAGCACAAGCACTGTTTATCGCACTGTGTCAGAAACCTCTCGAGCTTGTTTCCACACTCTCAGCCACAGACTCCTGAGTGTTGGCTGCTCGCAGTCACCTTGAGAGTAGTTTGTGGTTCTCCCTCATTTCCTTCTCCCGGTGGTCAGCCTGCTTCTCTTACATTATATACAACTGGTGTAAGGGTACAACCCCAGGGAAAGTTCGAGATAAATAAATAAACCTCTTATCTGGTCAGTTTCATCAGAACATATGTTGTATTTAACTTAAAGTAAACTGCAAAACCCATAGACAGCAGCAATAATGTCCAGCATCACACTTTGTAAATGGACTGTTATTAAATAGCACTTTTCCATTCTGATCAGTTTATTAGGAGAAACCATTACATTTGGGATCTGGACAGGTTAGTAGTCAATTTAGTCAATTTGATCAAAATCCAGGGGTTTTAAAAGGGTGATAAATATTTAATGTGGGACAATATCTTGCATAAACCTCAAGTCCATATGGGTTTTTAACACTAATATAATATATACAGAATTGTAATAATAATAATAATAATAATTATAACCTTTATTTATATAGCACCTTTCAGACAAAAGGTTATAAGGTGATTTACAGGTTAAACTATAAGAAACAATTCAAAGCATTTAAAGGTCACACAACATTAGAGCAAAAATTCCAAATAAACCTGTTACAGATGAGAAAATAGTAAAAACAAGATCAAATAAAACTTTATAAAATTATTAAAATAGTTTAAAATAGGATAAGGAGAGTGAGTCACATTCACACACATTAATCTGGGGCCTCTATACGCAGCAGCACGGCTTAGAATGCAGACTGGAGGAGCCAGGAATCGAACACTGACATTCTGGTTACAGTGGACAACCCTCTCTACCTCCCTATCCACAGCTGCCCACAATATTTCTATCGTGTCAGAGAAGATGATGCAGCTGTCCAATTTGCATATGCTGGCACTGGGAGGTTCTTTCTTACAAACTAAAGGCCATTATGGGGTTTTGAACCCACAACTTGCGTCATTAGCACCACACTCAAACATCTGAGTAACCCTCTTGCAAATCTATTTGTTTTCTCTCTCACCGACTGTGAACTGTGTCTCAGGAGAGAAAAAAAGCCTCATCCTCCATGTGAGCCAATCAGGTGCGTTTCTGAAACATACTGAAAAACACTTGCCTTGTTCCGCTCTGACCATGTTTCTCAGACCCCAGCAGACGAGAGTGAAGCTGCAAACATGCAGACGATGCAGAGAACAACACAACCACGCGGCTCAGACTAACCAGAGCTATGAGATAAGGCTACACCTGTGAGTGGGTTGCTTTAAGGTTTAACTTCTGCTCGGAATATAATGAAGTCCCACTGAGCAGTCAAGACAACCTGAAAGAGACTGTGGGGTCAAAGGTCAATGACCCTGTTCTCTCACTGTCCACTGACGACCTTGCTTGGGAACTACAGTTGCGTTTCCAGCGTGCATTAGTGCTGAGCCCGTGAGCGCCGGGGTTTCAGAGCGGCACTGATGTGTGAAAGTCACTCAGCGTCGCTTGGTTCCTTCAGCTGCGCAGTCGGAGAAAAAGAGGAAGCGGGGTTGAGATCCTGTGGCTGCTGCTGCTGCTGCTGCTGCTGCTGCTGCTGCTGCTGCTGCTGCTCGGCTCTCAGTGTGAGGACGAAGTCGACGTTCTCGCACAGCACTGTCAGACCGGAAGAGCTTCAACCAGCTCTTCTCCTCTGTGCGGTTTGATTCTGATGCTCAGATATAAAGGGAATCGAATGCAGCCACCTGTGACCTACCATCACAAGTAAGTAGAGTCAGAACTTTTCAACAAGCCCCTGCACACCGGGGACCTGTTTCTCTCTCTGCGTTTGCTCAGACACCGTGTGAAATGTGAGTCGCTCTCTCTGCCTTCTGAGATGTTTCCACTCTTCCTCTCCGTGCCAGTGTTTTTTCTTCCCCCTGTCTGTGGGAAAGTTCGGAGACTTTTCCACTTGATGTGCAGCGAGCTGAGCTTGACAGTCATCCGTGATCACACTGGTGCAAATTAAGGAGCACAATGGTTGCAGCAGCTCTCGGCCTCTGTGTGTAGTAGCTGGAGCAGTGAGAGACACGTCCTCTCCTGTGCACGGATCAACCAAATACTTAAAAAGACTTCATTTTGCTTTTTGGAGCGTTAACAGAAGAAGCGCTGGTGACTCAGAATAGGAAGAACAGCAGCATGTATCATTGCCCCTGCACTTGCACTGCTTGTACTTCTCTTTTTGGGTTTCCTTAAAGCAATGTCATCTTTAAAGTAAAGACTCTATCTGCAATCCAAATGCACAGAACTACTACTGTGAAGAGCATTTCTGCCTTAGGTTCAAGGTTCAATGTGTGAATAAGGAACCTCATCACAATGAGTCATGTAAGAGGCCGACTGCCGCAGGGATTAGTGACTTTTAGTCTACGAGCTCTGCATCCTGGTAGATTGTATCTACGGAAAATACAACAAACTGAATATACAGTGGGTGGCCTGGATCATCTGAGGCCTTCTTATTTATGAAAGTAGAGTTGGTTCAAAAACATTTGCGTGTGTTTTTAGTTGTTGTTCTTGAGGCTGAGGCGTAAAACTACGAATGAACCGCCTCATGTTGACTTGGAGAAACTTTACCAGCATGTCCAGAGAAAACCCCTTCATCTTTAATTCCTCCGTCTCATTCTACCTCTCCTCCCACTCTCACCGTTTTTTCCCCCCTTTCCTACTCTCTCTCTCTCTTTCTCTTTCTTTCTCTCCACTGGCGTCTTCAGGGAGGTAATCCCCAACCAGCAGCAGCTCCCTGACCCCAGCCTTGTACTCTCTCTCTATCTCGCTCTCTCTCTCTCTCCTTCTCCACTCTCCACTCTCCACTCTCCACTCTCCTCCCTCCCTCCCTCCATCCCACCCCCCCACCCTCGTCACCCAGCCTTCCTCTCCCTCGGTGTCGGAGCTCCAGTGTTGAGCCAGCTCCAGTTCCAGCTGGCCTCCCCACTGCGCTGCTCCTATGGCGGACTCCCCTCTCAACAACTCCTGGCCCTCCTTCTCCAAACTCTGGATGAAGCGATGGTCCTTTAAGAGAGGTACGAGAGAAAATCGGCTTTTATTTGGTTGAGGTTGGTTCCAGAGGCTGAGAGGAAAGAGCTGGATAGAGAGAGAAGCCGACGTCCAGAGGTTGTGGACAGGATGTGACCTGAGGATGTTGCAGCTGTGTCATATGTGTCTTTTGTCTCTGTTCATTTCATTTCACTCCGTCCTTTATGTGACATTTTGTTTACCATTCTGACATGGCTGGGGTTTGTGGTGAATGATGGCTGCAGTGTATCGAATGACAGTTTGCTGTAAAAGTTTAGTGAGTCATTTCTAGCCTGTGTGCGTTTTTTCAAGGTGTAAGAAAGGACAAATGTCACAATTTGAATATTCTCATTCTGTGTCTGTAGTGCTGCTGCTGTCACATATAAGGCATGAGTGGGGAGTTGCTTTAAGGTTTTTTGCAGCATTGGTTTGATTTTACAGTTAAGTAAACTCTTTGAAAAAAGCAGAGTGGAGCTTTCAACAGACCATTGATGCAACAGCTCCGTTTTTCTGTTCATCTTCCTCTCTCATCTCGCTCTATAACTCAGACTGTGAGTGACTGGCTCTCTGTTCCCGTGCTGTTAACATGGAGGAGGCGTCAGCTGTGTCTGTTGAGCCCGGCGCTTCACACGAGTGTGTGATCAAAGATGATATATGAGATGACAGCGGTTCTGATCTGTGCTTCATCCTCAGATCTAACGGCCTCTGTGTTCTGTTTTCACCTACACACAACATCTGTCAGACACACACACACACACACACACACACACACACACACACACACACGCGAATACAAACAATACAGGTTCTATATGGTCCCCATGACCTTCTGCCAAAGCACATCTGTGCACATGTGTCTAAATCTATGTGCATGATAATAACCCATCAGAAATCAACTGACTGTATCATATGATGTCAGGTTCCTCTTGTGATTGTCACACAGCTTGGGGAACGTACAGAGACTTTGTGGCAAACACGTGTCCTCGTTTCCTCCTTGTCACTTCACATGACCCGTCAAAATACTGAACACAAAAGGTATCACACATTGTCAGGCACAATCTTATGACTTACAATCTGCATAATTCATGCTACTGTCATTGTTAACCGTTCTATTTAAAAGTACTTTTTTCATAGGACTATTTCAAGTTGTGCTGACCAAATTGGAATTGCTTTTTTTCTTTCAGTTTTGACAAAAACACAACCTGTTCAATGATTTAGCGGACACAAATAAGAAAATCTTGATAAACTATAGCAATTATTAAAAAATGTTAACAGGAAAACTAACTACAGCAACTTGGTTTTACATTTTCCAGTCAAATAAACAACCTTAGTTAACATGACATATTTAAAACAATAATATCTATAAGAAAAAATAAACAAAAACATTTAATGGGATACAAGTGAGACAAAACTTTGGTGCAACAGAAGAGAGATTTCTTCTTTTACTATCATGATGTTACAGTTATGGAAATAGAAATGAAACGTTAATGAAATGAAATGTAAAATGAAATATAGTGAAATGTAGACTAAAACAAGAGTTACACTAAAAGGTATAATACTGGAAACTGACTAATTAATTAATTGTAAGAGTCATTGATGATTAATCAGGAGTTTAAGCTGCAGACCACCCTTTGTTATGAGAAGCCAAACTGTGGGAAAACAGCTGACTGTGACTCTGACAGTGCCAGAACAGTTATGGACACACACACACACACACACACACACACACACACACACACACACACACATATACAGACACACAGGCAGCCTAACTAATGTTTCATCCTTGTGTGATGTATTAGCAGATATGAGAGTCCAACCATAAAAGGCGACAGCAGCTCGACAGCATCAAGCAGCCGCTGCAGTGTCTGTACCGAGTGTCTCAGTTTACTCCTAACACAAGAGGGATTTGGATGCAAAGCACTCCCCCTCCAGTGGGGACACTGCCACGCAGCCAGTGATTTAGTGATATAGAAAATAGATCTACAGTGTGTCTGTCACTGTGTTTATCTGTGGCGGCTGAGCTGCACAGGGGAGTGGAAGCTGTCGGTTCATAGCAGGACATGGTGCAGGACTCAGAGTGTGGCCTGTCTGCATTTTATCTCTCTGAACAACTCCACCTGAGTTTGATGGTAAGATCACCGACACACTGAGAGGAATTAAGTGAAGTGTGAGAGAAATCTCTGAGTCTCACAATATGGATCAAGCTCAACTGCTTTTTTTCCCCAACTTACTTGTTGATGGTTTTAGTTTGTGGAAAAAGGAGGAGTGAGGTTCTCCAGCAAGTTGGGTTGTCGTCATCAGTTGAGTAATTCTGTGCTACAGACATAAGCTTTGAACTCAACTATGTTAAGTATCTTGACAACACACTGTAGATAAAATCTCTTGAATGAAAGTTGGGGCCTTCTGTCGAAGTCAGTGATGAATATCTGAGCTTTTTGTATGAGTCACCGTGATATATGGTGGAATAACGTCTCATGGTTTAAAGATAGTGGCAGCCACTTGGTCATACAAGGTTTGTCCGTAATCCAATATAATGTTTAAGTTGCTCAAGTTACAGCAGATAGTTAAGAGAAAGACATCGAGCAGAGTAAGTTAGTTCAGAGTTTAACAACAAACATCCATATAAACCACTAGAGCTTCGGAACAAACTGGAGCATTTCTTCCCTGAAGAGGTGGTGGAGACCAAAGTGGAGGGAAAAGATCTGTGAATATTTGACTAAGATTTGTCCGGTGGACAGACAGATGACTCTGTCAGAGAGGGAAAGATTGAAACAGCGAAAAATGTTGAAGTTTCGGTTTCATTTTTGGCCCCAGAATAATTTACTTATACGCCAGATCATAGAATTTATATAAATGGCACCCTAGTGGCTGGCTGAAATTCAAGTCATATACCCTGCCTCCTCCTTGTTATTAGGTGGGACATTGACCTACATAAAAGGTCAAAATACAGGTCAAATGCATATTTCTCATAGCTATTTCCTGTCATCTAGGTAGTTCTCTTATCACACTGAGTGTTTATTTTCCTGATAAGTTTGGTTTAAATTAGTTATTTGTTGCTATAGGGGGAAATATCATGATTGACAGCTGATACTGACTGGTGATTGGTCCAGAGCGTGTATCGGCAGGACCTTGATACCCCGGCTCCATCCCCTCAAAGCTACATTGCAGACTCTGGTTCCAAATGATGTCATAGGTGAAAGATGTTTGTGTTCATATCTGGGATATTTGAGCTTCATTTCTGGATAGTGGGAGTGTCTTCTTTATACACAGTCTGTGGGAGAGGTCGACCATGCAGTGCCTCCTCGTGTCCAGCCCCCATTCAATCCTCGGTTCCTCTCTGAAATCACAGCATATCCTGTAGGAGAATACTCGTTTAAACTGATCTTGTAAAGAAAAGGAACCTTCGCTGTGGGAACGAACCTGAACCAGTGTGTTGAAGGAGAGTGGAGTCCGGCCCAGTGGAGCCAGGCAGGCTTAGGCTGAGGGATCACAGGAGGCGTCCCTTATGAAAGGAGGGTTATGTAACCTGTCGTCTGAGGATCTCCTCTCCTCACATGCAGCTGAATCCCAAACACTGAACATGACATAGACTCAGACGTCCTAGCAGCTTTCAGACACCGCGAGATACTGACAGGTTTATTTTCCTTATGTAAGAAATGTAAAATTGATTTGCTTTTTAACCTCAAATATGTATCACTAAACTCAGTTAACCTTTGTTAACCATACATCTCCTTCATATGGCAGATACACATTATTACACATTAGGTTATTTACTGCAAGCACGCAGCTTCTCAGGCCACAGCAGGCTCAGTGGGTGAATAATCTCAGGCTCTCCAACACTGACATGGAGACTAATGCTGGCTCACTGAGCAGTTGCCAGTGGTAACTGTGGTTTGTGGCATCATGTGAATCAAGAAATCTGTTTATGCAATGGAAATGTAAAGGAGCTTTCAGTTTGAGGCTGGAGCAGGGGCTGCTTCTCAGCTTTTTCTTCCATCATACACACAAGAGCACTTCGATTGAATACACAGGTGCTGAGACCAGCTAGGTCTGATCTTCTTTCATTTAGTTTTTCTCCTTGTGTTGCTTTTTATCACTCACAAACGACACATCCGTTATCTTTCAGCATCAGAGTGCAAGCCATGTAGTCCGCCCTGTGGGCCTCCCAGTGCCCAGCTCAGTGTCCAGCCTGCTGATCCCAGCGGGACCGGGTCCTCCTCCTCACTCTCACCCGCCTCTATCGCTGAGAACGTCTTCTTTGGTAACACCAGTGACGACCAGGTAAAGCTCTATATTCTTCCTTTGGGTCGTGTTCATTTTCTAACTCCCCCCCTGCCTTGGTTTGACCCATACTTACAGCACGGCTCAGCGTCAGCCTGTCAGCTGTTCTGCCACTTTAGTCGGACTGGAAGATCTCAACACTGGTTGGATGGTTTGGCATGAAGCTCAGCACAGACATTCCTTGTTCCCAGATGTTTCCTAAGGCTTCTTGGTGATTCCCTCACAGGGCCCCTGCTGGATTAATATTTGCAGTTTTAAGTGGAAAATCTTCTCAACTGTGAAATAGATTACTATGAAAGTGAATATTCATAGTGTATCAATTGTAATGACATTGATGATCACTGGACTGGTTCTTCATTTTTATTTTATTTTATTAATAAATCTAGACTCTTATATGGATTGTTACAAATTCAAGTCACTGACTGCAGTATAAAGTTGGATTTCATGACCCTCAGGTTAAAATTGAACTTTGTCAAATAATTTAACTGATTATTATACACCTGCAAAACCATGGACATTACAAGTCTAGCAAAGTAACACACATTTTTGTTGTCTTGAATTGTCAATTGTGGCTGATGATCATAACATCTTGTTTATCTTTTCTCTTTTTGTCTCCGTGGCTGCATTCTGCCTCCTGACCTCTCTGGCTGACCTCCACAGGATGCATGTTCAGTAGTCAGTGACTACGACTGCCCTGGCGTGGAGGTGGCCGGCAGCGTTGAGGAGCTGCTGGACTTCAGCTCCTCTTTCAAAGACTCTGAGTACTTTAAAGACTTGGAGGGAGACATAAATGCGACACAGTTCACTATAACCACCAGAGAAACCTCAACTTTTGGCCAACAAGTGTTTTTAAACTCAGGTCCTCCTGCCATCAACATACCTGTAGAGACCTCTCTGAGCGCTCCCTCCCCTCAGGCCAAAGCCCCATCACTGCCCCACTATACACAGCCTGCAGAGGAACCAAATCACTTTGTGGTCACTCAGCTTAGTCCCAAGATACTGGCAGGCTGTATCATTGACAGCGGAGACTCCTCAGGCCCGGCAGTCGGGCTTAGTGTGACAATAAATCTAAACGGACTGTTGGGATCAGTGGAAACAGCAGACGGAATAACAGGATCAGAGGGAGTCAAGACGGAAAGCGTGATGGATTTCGAAGGGGAGACAGATGAGGACAGTTTTCCTATCCTGGTCAGATCCATGTCAACGTCTCGAAGGCACAGCTGGGGTGTCCCTGTATCCCCCATTAACCTGGGGAGGAGGTAAGATGGATGGAGGGATAGAGAGATGAAAAGCTGTTTCTTCAAAATCCACATCTTAAATCCTTCATGTGTTTCTTGATCATGTAAATGTAACTTTTCAATTAAGTCTCACACAGCGTGTCACCAAGTGTCACCTTGTAGTGAATCTCATTACCTCTTCTCCCACTGAGCTATTTAACAGTCACTGGTGGTTAATTGTTATTTCACAGTTTCTAGAATAATGCTTTCAAGACAACTTTGGGCTGTGAACATAAACAAATAGGTTAAGAGAAACAAGCTCAAAGTGTGTTTGTTGCTGTGTTGTCAGACTGAGTCTGGACACCATGGCCACGGACAGCGATGGAGACAGAGACGATGACGAGGAGAGACAGAATAGTCTCTTCCAGTCCACCGGGGACCAGAGCTGCACCAACTGTCCTGAGGAGGAGACCGACGAGACAGGGCCAAGGTTCCCCTGTCCCAGAGCCAGGCTCACCAGAATGGTAATAAAGAACAGTGACACACTTTACTGAAGTTAGTTGCTGCCTACAAATCTCAAGACCACAAACAAACAGTGCACTTCTGAATACCTTCCAATTTCTTTACCCTGTCTGTGGGTAAGGAAACCTAATTAAGAACAGGTCACAAATATATACTTTCATTTAAAAAAGCCTACTTCATTTTTTCAAATAGATGAGAACTTGAGTTCTAATGGTTGGTAATAGTTTGTTGTTGGGACCATTTTTAGCTGCGGACGAAAACCCATTTGGTGCACCACTGTAGTGAAAGCAGGAAGTGAAACTGACTTATATATTGACTAAAGTGCACATGTTCATCACATAGTAGGAATTTGTTTAGCGGTCCTACAGTGTGGCTCATATTTGTGTTTTCAATAGTCTTTGGACCACAACTGGGAAAACACCAGATCTATCAGGCTTTGACTGCACAGACATATATCAATGCACTGTTGTTGTTGCTCTTTTCATTACTGCTTTATTTCTGACAACATGAACACTGTAGAATATCATAAGACTGATATTTTAAGGCTGATAGGAGGAAAGAACTAACATCAGACAGAGACTAAAATTGGATGGTTTCAGGATCACTTTCCTAAAAATTGCAAGAAGTAAAAATCAGATCATGTCATGTATGGTGAGTTTACAGCTTCAAATCATAATGTGGATCGTGTGGGAGGTGTCCACTGTAATGAGTGACATTCTTATATTTATACCTCTACTATATATCATATCATATAAAATCATACTCTCTGTATATTCTTTGTATATATAAGTCTATATACACATATTTATACATGTGTTTCATGTTATTATTATTATATTTACTATTATTATATATACTGTTGCTGCTGCCATTATTACTATATACTGCTATTATATTGGTATAATTACTATCATATATAAATATATTATGTTATATTACATACTATAAATACTGTACTATTTTTATATACTGTGTAACAATAACATTACCATCATATCATCAGTACTATTACCATCATCTTGCCACTGCACCTTATCTACCTATCTTGTGTTTCTGTTTTTATTCTTTCTACCTCCTTCTACCTTCAAATATACCGGCTGCTATGACGACTTAATTTCCCTTCGGGGATGAATAAAGTAATCTATCTATCTATCGATCTATCTATCTATCTAAAGTGACCAAAAAATGTGAATGTGAACTAAATGCTGTTCTCACTAAAGGTTAGAATCACAGGGAGGGGAGCTGTATGTTCATCTACTGTAAATCTATGTTTATTCCTCAATGTTTTCAGGCTAGAGGTGCATCTGGCAGGCATCTGTATTCCCGCTCAGAGATCCTCGCCACGGACGAATGTTCCCGTGCTGCACACATTTCTCGTGTTGTACAGACGTCCAAACAGGCCGCAAGGGCAGCGGGAGGTGAGGCGGAGTGTTTTCCATGTAGAGGTCATGTTAGTGTGTGTGTTTTTCACCCCACAGGGGGTTGTTTTCGTCCCATTTAACCTTTTTTTTCTTCTGTCTTCGGTGCAGCAGAGGAGTTTGACCCTGAAGAAAACCTGCACTCTACTGAAGGCCAGAGCCACATGTAAGTCTACACCTTCATCAGTAACTTACTGAGCCCCTCCTGATCTGGAATATGTGGCGGATTATCGGTTTCCTCTAAAGAAGATTCAGACTAACTGGCAGATCAGGTTTAATGATGCTTGGAAGAGAAAAAAAAAAGGACTTATTCCAGTTTGAGTCAAAGGAGGCAAATGTTGGTGTCGTACCTGCAGCATTTGAATGGTGCGGTACATTAAGACACATACTGTTCTGTTCTTTAGTTGTAAATTGTTATAGTCTGGTACAGGGATCCGACTCCCATGTTACAGAGGGGCTTTCCCCATTTCTTCCTGACATTTCTGCTCCATGTCATATGTCTGCAACCTTCTCCTCCCACAGTCCTCTCTCCCAGCTCCTTAGATGGCCCCTCCGTGTGTGTGTGTGTGTGTGTGTGTGTGTGTGTGTGTGTGTGTGTGTGTGTGTGTGTGTGTGTGTGTGTGCGTGTGTTTGTGTGCGTGTGTGTGTGTCTGTGGCGATTGTGTGGACGCAGCAGACAAGGGAGCATTATTCTCTAAATCACAGTTTGACACCCAGCTCCCAGCAGTCGCACTCTCCTCTCCTCTCCTCTCCTCTCCTCTCCTCTCCTCTCCTCTCCTCTCCTCTCCTCTCCTCTCCTCTCCTCTCCTCTCCTCTCCTCTCCTCTCCTCTCCTCCTCTCCTCCTCTTCCCTCCTCTCCTCTCCTCTCCTCTCCCCCTCTCAGTCTCACTGTCTTGTTTGTCTTAGGCTGATGGTACAAAAAGTTCTGCAGGAGCTAAAGCTGTACCATGGGT
The DNA here is from genome assembly GCF_963576545.1 of Limanda limanda. Classification (NCBI taxonomy): domain Eukaryota; kingdom Metazoa; phylum Chordata; class Actinopteri; order Pleuronectiformes; family Pleuronectidae; genus Limanda; species Limanda limanda. The sequence goes on along the minus strand of NC_083644.1, from coordinate 14,970,366 downwards.
AAGTGTAAACAGGAGAGGGAGGTCTGTCTGCTCCTGCTGCTGCTCAAACGTCATCTCAGTCCTCACAGCAGCAGCGGTGCAGGCCACAGGGGGAGCACTGCACTGTGTGGGTGTGTGTCTATATAGTGTGTTGTTTTCACACGCATGGATTCGGTGTGTGCATCTGCCTGTTTGTGCACTGACACAGTGTGGTATTGAACCTAGACAAGGTCTGTGCAGGACCAGGCATTTGGTTTATTTGACAGAATCACCAGCCGATAATGTGCTCAAGAGATTTTGAAACATCGCCGACATTTTCTTTACACTGTTCACTTGTGCTTTAATGATTGTCACTTATTATAAGGTCACAGCATGTTATTTACAGAGTATAAAAAACGGTGTATATATGGTTCATAGGACAATTTTCCATTCAGGCTGTTTGCATTAAAATCATTCACATGTCTGTCACAGGGTGAAGCAGAGGAACAACAGATCAGAGGTCAAAGAGACAGGAAACCTCACCTGGTATGAGTTCCTCTCTCATGGGTAAGTACTGTCCTCCTCCCTGTTGCATCACTGAATCTTCAGGATTACATTTTAAATTTGATCTTTAATTAGCCGCGAGGGTTATTTGTTCAGCTATCTATGACAGATTGTGGTCAAAACCTATCGAGGGGTAACATCATGTGGCAGTACAGTGACAGGTGTTGTTGATTTTGCAATAATGTGGTTTCCTGTCATGGAAACAGTCCAGTCAGTTCTCACGTCAACAATGAAACAAATCTAAGATAACTTAGATTAAAGACAGAAGAAAAACACTCTTCTGTCTTTAATAAACCTAAAATATGTTTAAAAGATGATCAAATTTTGGTAACTGTTAGTGTTTCCTTTTCATTTTGGTGCATTGAATTCACTGCCTCTTCTCCCAGGCCCGAGGAAGAGGAGGATCGTACAGAGAAGGTGGAGAAAGGCACCAAGGTGAAGAGGACTCTCAGCTCTCTGAGGAACAGGATGACCGGCTCCTTCAACAAAGAGAAGGTAGACAAATGGTGCATGTTGTTGCTTTATGTGTCCCGTGCTGCTTATAACTGCTGTGATGTGTTTTCTCATTGTGTGTGTGTGAGTCTGGTTAACTTATATTTTCATTGAAGAGGTGTTGCAAATTAGCCTCCACACATGAAACCTGCAACAATACGTCTCTGTGCTGTCAAATAAACAAATTAAATATGAAACTCAGCAATAAACTAAGGAAGAACTAACATTTGAGATACAAAACTCTGTGATGCACACCAACGCATTTTAAAGCAGAGTGTGAAAAACTACTAGGCAAAAATTATTTTAGGTGTGACAACTTTGTGCATTTTGCTGCACACACAATGCAATGTAATCTACTTACACAAGCCCTGTTACATATCCTGCCGCCAACGTGGTTACGATGTGATGTCAAACCCGGCCGTGCAGTGTGTGGTGCAATGAAAGAGAACGCACCCATTTGAATGTAAAAACCTCCCCCCGTGTTTGCTCTTCTCGTTCCTCTGCAGGGTAAGAACAGAGAAAAAGACAAAGAGAAGGAAGCCAAAGAGAAAGTGTGCGGCAGCAGCAGCAGCAGCAGTGCGCATTATCTGGTGCCAGGCGCTTTTTCAAGCTGTGCCACCTGCTCACTGTGCAGCAAGACCCTGCAGAAAAAGCATGGCCTGCAGTGCATGAGTGAGTAACACCACAGCCACAGGTGTACACACACCCATGCATGTTCCCAGGATGTCACGCACATGCACAGGTGTTACGCTCACACACACAAAAAGAGTCGTATCTACTTACAGCCAGTGATGCTGCACGCATGCTCACTCACTCAGTCACTGGAGCACACGAGCAAGCAAACACAGCCGCACACAGACACACACAAGCACAAAGTTTAAACGCAAAACCTGACACAAACATGACACACAAAGAGCGCATACCTTTGTCCCATAAATCTTATTATTATAACACATTTAAATTCAATAGAACTCGATTTTCATTAGGATCTGCACCTAATTGCCCACACTCACAAATGTGTAATTTTTTCATCAAGACCCATGAATTACTTATAAATTTATTATAATAAAAAATAAATGAAAATGTTGCAAAACTCGAAAAGTTAGAGAAATACCCCCAAAAAAGCCCTGGATTCATCCCCTGACTCGGATCCTCACCAAAATATAATGGGGAACTTTCTTGGCTCATGCAACCCTCTTCAAAAAAAAGTTTTTGCTTAATCCGACTAATAAACAAACGTAGAAGAAAACTTAACCTCCTTGGAGGATATAATTACCCGGGAGACACTTAGGTTATATTTTTGGACTGAACAAGTGACTAATTCTGACTTAATGTTATTTTAATAGACACATTGTCGTCTTTGTTAACAGAAGATAATTTAGGAACTTTTCTCTTTCACAACTACGAAATAACCCCGACAGTGATATTTACATTCACCACACTGACACTGACTTTTTCTCTTGTGCTGTTCCCTATCAGTTCCTCTTTAAACCTTATTTGACACTATGAGAAATGCCATACAAACACAGATGCAGCTCCTCCCTGTTTTGTTTTCCCGTCACATCATTACTGTGTGTGTGTCCTGCATTGCACAACTACGCTCACTTGTTTACATGTGTTATCTGATGTATTACCACCATCCTCGGACAGATGTTTACGTGAGTCGACAGCATGTCTCAACTTTGTTCCTCCAGATATTCCTCCCATTGCTATTGTGTGTTGGATGAACTCTTCATTGAGATAGAAGGAGGGATTCACAGATTTATGTGTCCATTCATACAGTCGCACAGGACGTTTCCCCGTGACTCGTCTGTCTTGTCACCGTTGTGCCGCTCACATGCAGCCTGCAGGGTCAGCTGATAGACCCAGTGAGAGACGTGAAGCTGTTAGAGTAGTGGAGGAGAGATAATCCAAGAGGTCAGACTACATGACAAACTGGTGATAGGAATTTTCCCATGAGTATGTGTAGTGGGATCTGTTCAAACTGCACATATTACATGAAGGAAGACTACTGGTCTACTGCAGATTATAGTGCATGAACGTAATTTCAAAACCGAGGCCTTTAAATTCCTGTAAACAGGATGTTTCCTCTTCATCAGCATGAACGTGGACGAATTTGTCTGCATTGCTGTTATTCTGCTGGTGGGTAACTTTGGCATAACCAAATAAAGTTTCCAAAAGGGAAGCAGAGCTACTCTCTATATCAGTAACGTTTCATTTTCTCTGAAGTGGACCATTTAGTCATTCTGTGCTCCCACTTCATTATTTCATGGCAGTAACCTCTTTTTTTCCCGTTTCTCCTCATGCTCTGTGAGGAACAAAGGTCACAGTCACGGACAGAACATTTACAAATCTTACAGTCTGCCAGGAAGGGGGTGGGGCTGTGGGGGATGTATAATGTATGATTGTTTTTAATGGTGTGCTTATTAAACAAAGTTTGTTCTGGTGTATTTCACAAGACCCAGGGCACCACACCGGCCGTCCAGAGTGATTCAGACCGCTCTGCTTCTGTTAGACACGAACCAGAGACCAGTGACACATCCATCTCACTAGGACTCTCTGTGGCAATGAAAACATCTGTCTGTCTTTCTGTCCGTCCACAATGTAGAACCCATATTTAAAGAGATCGTGGCCACTTTGCTAAACAGACTCCTGAAATAGTCGGAAGAATAACAGCAAGTAAAGCAAATCATTCAGATATATATATAAAAGCCACACATGTGAACAGCAATAAAGCAAATTCATTTAATGGGAAACACTCACTGCAAAATGTTAATCGCAGATAAACCAGGTGGGATGAACACAAAGTTGTCTGACTTCACTCTGCAACTACAAAGCTCTGCTCACAATGTTCAGCACACAAACTACACAAAGTGTCAGTATATATTGTGTGTAATTATAAAGTAGCTCTAGAGCATTAAACAGGCAACTTGAGATTGGACATTGCACTGGTTGTCCTAAATGTGGACACTTGTTGTGGGGTTTAGTTACACACACACACACACACACACACACACACACACACACACACACACACACACACACACACACACACACACACACACACACACACACACACACACACACACACACACACACACACACACACACACGCGTGGAGATAAGCAGTGAGTGTCCCTTTAATTCGAACCCAGCCCCTGTGGGGATCCAGCAGCCTGTGGAATGCGTCGTTCCAGTGCCAGAGATTGTTCCCAGTGCAGAGCAGGACACTAAACTGGACCAAACCAACACAAAAAAATGTGGCAGACTTTGGAGCTTGTGGTCGCCGGTGGCCGAGCTGATTAGTGGAGGTAGCCCCCCGGGCCGGACGCCTCTTCCCTGCGGGTGCAGCGGCCCTGTTCTCCTGGAGGAACGGTAAGAGGAGCGGGGGTCAGGTGGATGCTTCTCGTTGTTTCCCAGACTCTGCTCAGGCATCCTGACCGCTAGCCGCTACATGCTAACAGTAGCAGAGCCCACCGACCGCTGCTTGTGTCGTGTTCTTCCTCTGTATGTGGTGGTGGGGGGGCTTCTGGTGAGTTTGTTTACACGTGGAATCCAATTTGTTAAACTTATTTACGTGTTACATAGGTCGCCAACGAGCCCGAGTTAGCTCCAGTGCGCTAAAGTGAAGATGTAGCTGATTAGCTTGTAGCCACTTGACGCTAGCGCTGTTAGCCTGCTGCCCACAACCGCTACTTTTTGAAAAACAAGGCTAGCCGGGTACGCGTTTAGCTCTCATTAGCTTAAAGTGGTCGTTTGCGTCCACACGCCACGTTACTGCCGTGGTTTCACTCTGCTCAGCTCTCATCCAGTTTCACTTTATCTTTTTACGAGTTCATCTCTGCTGCTTGGTTACACACTGGGCTTAGAGCTCAACAGGTGATTGCTACTCCGGCTAGCATTAGCTTCGTGGAGAACTTGTTATCTATTCGAATTGAGCTGTTACAACATGGCTGGCCCCGCTCACACCATGCTTGTAATATGGTGTGATCATTAAAGGTGAGTATATGGTTTATGATATTCACTTTCCCAGTTAAAGTGTGAGATGCTTCTGTCCGTGTTTAACGGTCTCCCTGGTTCCCAGTGCTCCCAGTTCCCGTTATATCACAGCAGCTGACTGGCTCAGTGTTATGAAACTCCATGATCCTCCCGTGTTAAATGGTGTTATCATTGTGTGTCAGATTCTTGTAATTCCTCAGCCAGGCAGGTGATGCCCTCCACCAGCGCGTTATTAGCCTGGAGCACTGGGAATGGCCCAGGCTGAGGAGGAGGGAGGAGGGGGGTGGTCCACCGTCCAGCCTGTCCCCTCGCTCCTCTCACTCCTCTCACCTCCCTGTCCTGACTGGGGTTTCTCTTTGACTGGGTCACATGCTTCTAATTGTGCCTGGCAGGTCTGCTAGTGCCTATCAGCCCACTCCACTGACTCTGGGTCTCACCCATCTCCCCCTGTTAGCACACCACTCCTCCATGCATCGCTGCTTTGCCTTCCAGCGTGCTCCACTCTGGGCGTTTGCCCCTGACTGGATTTAAGACTTAGATTGCCTAAGTCAGTAGATTTCCACCTCTCAACTGTGGTAGTCCTCCACTTTTCATGTCATCTATTGGTCGATGAGTCAGCAGACTGATCAGAAAAAGAGCAATGGACTATTCAGTAGGGGTGGGAATTGGCAAAAATGTGACGATTCAATAGTATTGCGATATTTGGGCCATGATTCAATAGTATTGCGATTCTGCGATATATTGCGATACTGTAAGTATTGCGATTGGATTCTGCGATTTATTGCGATTCATGTCCCCCATATTATTCAAAGGCATTACAAAAAATGAGGAAAATAAGACTGCTCAACTCACTTCAAATGTCACATTTAATTCTGTGAACAACATTGTCTTCTACACATTAACTGAAGTGCAAAAACTAAGAAAGGCTAGTGTAAAAACTTTGTCTTTGAACATTCAGGACACAGGACCTTTGTAATTATTTTCTGAATAGGAGACCTCTCACATGAACACTGAGCTCAATCATATAAATAAGAGTAACCTAGAGCTTCAGTCAAATTGAGGCCTGCAAGGTCATGACCCAAAATGTTAAATTAATTTGGGAATATTGGCATTTTTGTTCAGAAAAAGGAGTTGGTCAACATGCTCATATGTTAAAGTGCTCCTCTGGGCCGTTACTATATCTCCTGCATTGGAGAACATCCTTTCTGCATACACACTAGGTATCTTTTAAAGTCTGAAACTCTCCTCGTCATGCTTTACCAGCCAGGGGCTTTTACATATATAATTGTAAATAAATATTAAAAAAAAAATAGCAATACTTTGTGCTACAGTATCGATATAATCGCGGGCGCAAAATATCGCGATACTGAAAAGAATCGATTTTTCCCCCCACCACTACTATTCAGTAATTAATATAATACATGTTGTGATTGCTTACATGGATATAGGGCTGCAACTCTACCCACTATCCATTAAATGCTAGTTATTTCCTGAGTTAAATGATTGAATAATCATCTTGTCATAGTGAAAGCATCAAGTGCCAAACTGGTCGCTTCAGATCGATTATTTCATTCAACCAACTTGCATCCTGTTTATAACAAGGAAAGACAACAGGTCCTCACATTTAAAGAGCCTGAAACTAAATTATATTTGGAATCTGCGCTTTGAAATGTAAACCAAGCACTACTTGGAAGTGTATGGCATTTACATAGATCTACATCTGCCCCACCTTCTCCATTAAGTTTTGCCTATACTGCTGGTCTTAAAGGGTGACCAGGACCCTTGGTTTTGGGTGAGACATGTGACCGGCGGAGGTGTTTCGCTTCATTGAGTCAACGGCTCCCTGAGCCCCAGTTCCTCCTCTTTCAGGGGATGATGTCATGGTTTGGCTGGCTGCTTCAGAGTTTGCCCCAAGTGTTGTGATGTTTTTTTGTCCCTTTTGTCTAATGGAGTTAAGTAACCTCTTCTACGGAGAATGCATGAACACACAGGAAGCAGGTGATGTCAGGTCTTTGGTTGCTCTATAAACCAAGGGGTGCATGAGTCGCGCTGCAATTACACTGCCAAAACACTTGTGGCTGTTTCTATTCTGGTGCTGAGTGTCTTCCGGTCTCTGCTCTGCCTTTTTACAACTTCTTTGCTGACTCTTAAATCAGAACTATGGCGAGTGTTACTAAGCAGATCGTGTTGGAGCCGATAGATGTTGAAGAGCAATTGTTTTTTTCTTAAAGAATGGACACCGTAGAAAAGAAAGACGTCGTCTGTGCTCGTTCCTTCAACTCAATTCAAAAATAGCTGCGAGTCTGCCACAGAAATTGATGCTACCAAGCAGACCAATCAGGGCTCTTGTTGTCCATGTACCCTAGTGTAATAGTTACATTTTTGGGGAGGTGCATGTCAGGATACAGCATAGAGCTCTGAGTAGGGTACACTGTTTCTAGTAGTCTACGGCGAGAGAGAGATACCTTTTTTTAAGTTTCTGTAGTTTTCGTCTTAACAACAGGGTTTTTCTATGAATTGCAGACGGTGATGGGAACACATGGTTATTTTCTGTACCAAGAATATTGAAAGGAAACCCCAGGACATATAATTATAGCTACGTAGTGAACTCACCTCAAAATGTCAAAAACATCATCTGAAGCAATACTGTGTCAGGGCCTAGTTCATCATCCAGAGAGACATGTTGTTAAACATGTAAACTGAAGACACTGGTTAAGTTCATTGGTTCATTTAAATACATATTAAGTGTGATTTATGTGAAGACACTTGCAAAACTACTATTCTCACGCACAGTTTCACACACACTGTCTTGACAGCGTTTGCAAGCTGTATGATAAACATAGCTTTTAAGTGTCCTGTTATGAGTTAATGTTTCTTAGGGAGATACCAGCCATTGCTATCTGAAGCTCTGTTGATTCCAGCCTCATCCCATAAGATAACACGGTGCAACACATTTTTTCTATAGATCCTGACGAGTACCACACATGAAAACTTAACTTTTTGTTGTCATATTCATATTTCATATTCATATTTTAATGCTGCCCAGGACAAACATCAGGAATTATCACTCTGGTGACCTCGTCTGTATTTCTAGTTCACTGAGTGACTCAGTGTGCTTCACGTGTGATAGGTTAATAACTAGTGTTGATAGTGGTGGTTGTGTTTTTGATGGTGCTAACCACAGTGCAGCTGACATGAGCGAGTGACCATCACACTGCTGCAGAGCGGTGGAGCTGGTGTACACTCACCCACGGGATCCACTCGATTCATATCACAGTGACTTTGTTTAAGGCTGATGACAAAGCTTTGAGTAGTTTTATCCGTGGTTTTGACTCATTTCCTCGTGCAGTGTTGGTTTAATTATTTTCGTCTGCATCAAAAACTATGCTACCATCATCGAGTCGGCTGGGATATCAGTAGACGGACAACACAGTGTTATTTCTTATCTCTGCACTATTTTAAAAGTCTTAATAAGCAAAGTTTGTTTTTGATTGCATTTTAAAATACAACAACCTCAACTACACATTCCTGAGCAGAAGTGTTTTACGCTCAGGTTCTTCAGTGATGACTTGAGCGGATGTTTTACTGACACAGCTTTTTCATTCCATCCAGATCGGCTCAACTGCTAGTTTCCTCTTATCTTTTCCTGTTCTTTTTATTGACATTATAAATATTTCTTTGGCTTCAAACCTGAGAGTAATATAAAGACAACTATTTGATGTGATGCAATAAGATCTTGAAAGGTGTTGGTCGTTTGAAATGTGTTATTTGGACAAATGTTGCACTGCTCTGTTCAGTACTGCCGGGCACGACTCAAGAGACACAACTCTGCTGTCGAGGATTATTGAGACACCCGTTTCTCTTTTCTATTTCTGCTGCACAGTCAGAAATAGATATATAATTACCAAGGAGAAGGCGAAGGAAGGGGGTCGGTTTAGAGATTGTGAATGAAGATGAAATAGAAGATTGGTTAGGACTAGATCTTAAATGTTAAAGGACAAAAGATGATGTCCTTTTATTAAACAGGACTCTCCTCTGTTCTTTGTGGCCTCCTGAATTCACCTGCACACACGCATCATTTCTCCCTCAGTGTCATGATTGTAATGGACAGGAATGAGTTTTTGTTTGTGTAAGTGCATTGTACCAGCACAAAAGGCAAATGGGCAATAGAAGCCTTTACAGTAGGCTGTACAGAAGTTAGTGGAAGTTGCTAGTATGGGTCATGTTGACACTGTGTCATTAACAAAAGCAGAGCCTTTGTCAACAAGATTCAAACAATCATAATAATGCCTCTTGGCCCATGCTATATAGTAAATGTGTGTGTGTGGTGGGGGGGGGGGCGGGGTAGTTTTGTGGGGAATGTTCAATTGCTTAAGGGATTTGCTCCGGGTCAATTTATAGATTTTCTTTTTTAACTTGGATCAGTAGTCAGTCCACACAAAAATAGCAAAATGTAAGTTTGAAAGGATATTAAAATCAATGAACGTAGATCATTATTTTCATAACAATTATATGTAAATTGTGAATAATTCATGGATCTTAATGAAAATAATCAGGCACATTTACGGACCTGATATTGATGAGTGTGAGAAATTTGGTCCATCTTTGGTTTTAGTTTCTGCTAATAGATCCAGCTATGTGATTTTAAACTTGAATTTTATTTTCACCTGTCTATTGAAAAGTTGCTAAGCTTCTGTCTTTCAATGTCTTGCAGAAAGAATCAGGAAGTATTATCATGGCTCTCTTTTAAATACATATAAACATTTCTGCATGTATGCACATCTCTATGTATTTTGCATCTAAGGCCACATGTGTTTGTCCACGTCAGCCTGGTTTCACCGGTTTGGTTTGGGATCAGGCTTTGCATAGTGATGGCTGGTTTTGTTTGGCCTTTTCATTGATTGAGTAGAATATGGAAATGAGAACCTCCTGCTTGCACTATGTGTTTCCAAAACATCTCCAATAATCAGTAGAGAGATAATCAGTCCCCCCGTCTGGACCTATGGTCTGTACCTGACAACAGTAGCTTTGTTTTCCAAACATGCAGAAAAGTGGAGAAAAAAAACTTCAGCTCTTGACCTGGTAGTGAGACTTTGTGCCATGTGCTTGTAAACCGAAAGCCAGAATTACTGCTGCACCAATTTCATGAAGCCAGAAGTAATTCTTCCACTTTGTGATAAGAATACTCTTCTGTGATTTTTATTTTTATATATTTTTTGTGTGTAAACATTGTCAGCTGAAAAATCAATGCCTCCAGGCTTTTGTTTGAATCACAGCCTTCTAGCTGTTGGATTGATTGTGAATTCTCAAACTTCACTCTTTTATTGGTCTGACTCAGATCCATATTCAGCCCAAGAGCCACCACTGTTGCTTCTGTGTACTGTACAGTTGTTTTATCAAGACTAATACAACACTGATCCTGTTGTTCCTGTTCTGCTCTTTTTCAGATTGTGCTGTGAACGTTCACAAGAGCTGCAAGTCTCTGCTGGGTGAGTGCACCAGCACCAAGACTAAGGTAAACACTTTAATTGAGCATAGATAAACAGCTACAAGAGAAGGCACCCTCATTTCCCAAACCTCCTCTGTGTTCTATTTTGTGTTTAGTAGCAAAAAAGGAATTTCAGAGAGAAAACTGAACTAAAGATGAATAAAGAACAAAGGCAGTATTGTTGTGACACTTTATTGTATCATACATCAAACTCACACAACGTTTACTACTACTAACTTTGATATTATTTATTAACATCGCTTTACTAGCACAAAAACACCTTGACCCTAAGTCCATAGACCTCAACACATAAAGCCACATTTGTACGGGAGTTCCAAGTGGTCTTTGGAGCCTACGCTTTTAAGACACTGTACTGAAGATAACATGCCTCTGTCACTCTTGAATATGAATCCGTGTGAGATGTACTTTGCTTGTTAACCATGTGAGCAGTCTCGATCTGTAGAGGAAGAGCAAACAGTTTTTAGGCATTTTTAAAATCTAGTCACTCAGCTGATATAAACACTTGAAAGAATGGCTTGAAGAAAATGCTCCCTTTCTTTATTTACTCAGAGAGATTCTCTCCGGAAGAACGGCTCAGCTGGATTTTCTAACCTTGGTAAGTGGAACATATATGTGAGGACATGGATTGGATTGATGAATAAGAAGGCAGCTTAAGTCCTATGTGTCATGGAAAGCTGGTTGCGTCTCTGGTGGTTTGCAGTGGATTAAAAAGAAAAACTGTTTCTTCAGTTTGCAAATCCATTTTAACTTATTGTGCATAAAGTTGCGTGGGTCTTACTGGCATGTGTGTGCCTTCCTACATTCTGACCGCAGAGGAAGAGATCGGTCTCCAACTGGTTATAGGCAAGGTAATGATTAGCTATTGTGTAACAGTTCCGTGAGTTACTTCTGGTTCAGTTCATATAGATTCAGTTATGTTGTATGTAAAATAGAAGTCAAATTAATATCTACATACAATGAACAAAAGGAAATGTAACTAAGTTAGATCCTTTCAAATTGTTAATCTCAAAAACATTTTGGTGGATTGTTACTGACAATTTAGTTTTCTGCTTTTGAGAGATTAAATGTCTTTATTTATCAGACGTGATCAGCCTCAGAATGAATGTGCAGTGTGCATTCATTCTTCATCAGGACATGGTGCATCCCAGGTAATTTCAATCAGTGCTTTCTTATTGTAACATTCAGCAGGTCCTTTTGCATGTGATCAAATCCGCAGGAGACGTGAGCAGCTACAGCAGCAGCAGTTTAGGTTAATCTCCTGTAGCAGTTGTTGTTCTCTTTTGAACAGCTGGATCCCTGTCCAATGCACCTGATCTCTCCTCATGCGCTGCTCTGGCCAATCAGTAGCTCGTGCAAGGGATTGTGAAGGCGAGGAGCGGAGACGGGAATTGAGGAAAAGTGAACAATCAGGAAATGGGAGAAATATAAAAGTGTGTGCATTTTTCCAGAAGTTGCTACAAGAGATTAGATATGATGATTAAACCTCACCTCGGAGAACAATCCTTCGGCCACACCTAGTTTGAGACTTTCTCAATTGAGCTTGCAGTCACCCAATATGGTAGTCAAACTACGAGAGGCCCCGAAGAGGGCTCCAAAATGACCCTCTTCTGCCTCATTGTTTTGTCTGTCCCTGTGTCTCCTCATGTACTTACCATGTCCCCTCTCAATCTCTGTAATTGTCTCTCTTGTCTTTCCTCTCCAGTGCTAAAAGACCGGGACAGAGAGCGGGATCAGGCAGGCCCAGCCCCATCACAGACCCTGGATGGCCACTCAGGCTTGCTCTTCTACCCAGGCATGACCATAAGTCACTGGGGACCTTACGCTCACCTGTCTGTCGCCCCTACCACCAGCTCCTTTGCAGCCCCTGCCTCCAGCTTTGGCCACAGCCTCTGTCACCACAGTGACAGCTCAGGGTGAGTGTCTCTCCCTGCATAGAGGAGTTTTTTTTTTTTTTATCTCTGTTGCTTTTAAAGATAATAAATATTTCCCAAATTACTTCTCGAGTTCAAATAAAAAAAAAACAAATTAGCTATCTTTAGTGCTGTAGATGTTTGCAGGATCCGCTGTATGGTTATGCTGAATATTTTAAGATTCTTATTATTTCTGCTCAAATACTATTTTCATTGTGAGATGTGTATTTATAGTTAATGAATCAAGGCAAGTTGTCTTTTCTTATTATACAGCCTTTTGAAACTGAAGCGAGTCGGTTCATAGACCGTAGGACTACTTTTTATGCTGCATTGCTAAGAAGAGTGGGAGAAAGAGAGGGAGGCAGAGAATCAGGGGAGAGCAGAGAAGAAGGAGCGACAACCGGGCTACAGTACGAAGGACAGAAAGAAGGAAGGAACGAAAAATGTAGCTGCCTGGGTTTTACTTTCGTGTCTAATCTTATGTCAGTGCCATTGTGGAGCTGCACATGCACATGTTGTGTCTTAGATGTATGTAGACTGCTACTAGCTCGAAGGGTTGAGGTGCTTCAGTATCAGCATGTAAGCCACCTTGGACCTGTTGTTGTCATCCCTCAGATCCCTCCCTGGGGAGATGGATGAGACCGATGCTCTCCGCTCGAAACGATGCAACGAAGACGCCATTTCCCTCGCTCCCTCCACCACGGAGTCCATCATCGTAGAAGGTTAGTTGATTGACTGAGGTGAACATGACTTTTGAAAATTCCTCTCGTGGCTGAAATTGTTAACTCTGAAGGAAACCGTTCTGGATTCAGTGTTCTTTTTGATTTAACTTCCTTTTCCACACCTGTTTTCTGGAATCTATGTGCTTTCCTGAGTGAAGAGAGATAGTTTGTCTTCAGGGAGTTTTCTTAGATCCAGGGAGTAGAGAGTGTGGAGTGTGTTTTGTGGAGTCAGGGGTGACCTCACCCTGTCTCATTAAGCTGAGTGTGTGGGAGATGCAGACAGGCTAACTGTGTAATAGCGTGCCTTCTTCAAAAGCCTGATAAAGTTTGGTGGTTTTTATATTTCAGATTAAAAAATATATATAAATATACATTTTGGTTAGTTGCGATTGCATGGTTCATATTGCTCTATCACTATCCCCATACATCCTTTTCAGCCCTGTGAAAACACAAAAAGATGAGACATGAAGTCATCAGTGAACTATTCTCAAAGCTGGAGGCTTCACAAAAAATGATCTGGAAAAACTTTTCTAAGTGAATTATCTTTTGGATTCATTGTTTGTAAATTCTGAATAATAAAAAATGAAGAGGATTCTGTTATCCTTTTTATAGAGGAAAATAGAGGAAAATAGAGGGGATCTTTTTAAGAGAGAGTTTTAACACAGACTGGATTCTCTCAGGAGGTATTTCTGCTCAAATTGACCGCTGACTTCCCTGTGAAAAGTTAAACATGTGACCCCAACATTACACAAAGTCCCACCTCATTGGGATTATGACACTGTAATGGATGGTAGTTTTAGATGCCTCTGCTCCTCTCTTCAGATACTCACTATGCAGCAGTGCGAGCTGAACTGGAGTCTGATGCCCAGGACCTGGAGGCTGAGTCGTGGAGCTTGGCAGTTGACCAGCCGTATGCTAAGAAGCACTTGAAAGAAATGGTGAAGAGACAGGATGTGATATATGGTGAGTGCGATTTGTTTAGATGTTCTCTTCGATATAATCTGTTGAAAGACTTACTTGTTTGACAGGTAGATAATTGGTTTAATAGTTTTGGGAACTGGTTACTGTCACTGACAGAAATTTGACTTATGAAAGTTTCCTAAACTCATGTAGCATTACACCTCTATAACATTGTTACCGAAAAAAGTTGAAATCAAAGCAGTAAAACCAGAGACGTTTTTTTAATTCTATCAAAATGTTGGTTCTTGCAGAAATCCGGATGTTATGCTAGTTGTGGCTAATAGAGCGTCTCACTTCTTTCAAACTCCATACCACCAGATGCAAAATAATTATATATGCTTAAATTGCAGGTCATAAAAATGTATTTTCCTGTCATTGTACAGAGCTGATGCAGACGGAGATGCACCACGTGCGGACACTGAAGATAATGCTGTGTGTCTATGTCCGAGAGTTGAAGGAGAACCTCCAGATGGACTCGGGCAGGCTGGACTGTCTGTTCCCCCGCCTGGAAAACCTCCTCGAACTTCACACACATTTCCTGTCTTGTCTTAAAGAGCGGCGTAGAGAAAACCTTGTTTTGTCCAGCAACAGAAACTACACTATCAACAGATTGGCCGACATTCTGATCACACAGGTAGGAAGAAGATATATAGCATCTCTAACATGAACATGCATGCATACCAAAGCCCAGCATCAATTTCTTCAAGATATGCTCGCATAGCATGATGCACAAGTTAAATAGCCTTAAACACGGTGCATTATGGGCCAGACCATAAACAGTGAAAACAGAACTGACAAGATGACACGTATAACAGTTTGCTTTGTTCTCTAGTTCTCAGGTGAGATTGGAGAGAGGATGAAGGAAAACTATGGAGATTTCTGCAGTCACCACACTGAAGCTGTAAGCTACTACAAAGAACAGATGCAAAACAACAAGAAGTTCCAAAACCTCATACGGGTAAGACACATTAGCATATTCAATCTGATTCAATTTACAGTACTTCTTCAGGATAGTATAGTAAATTAATTTGCAGTCTGTGGCTTATTCCACACATACATGGATCTTTTTAAAAACGTATTTCTCCTTTCTAGTTTTATTATGCTGTTTGTCCATATGCAAAGTCAACAAGTCATCCCGCCCAAACAGATACTACAAAATAGATTAAACACCTCTGTGGTGGACTGTCATGAATAGGCTTTTAATGTTTACATATAAATGTACAGTTTCTATTCCAAGATAATAAAAAAACAGTGGTATCGCTGTTCGTTACAGAGGCCTGTTTTGATTGTCAGCATACTTGGACTCCATATTACCCTGAGATTGACCAACTTTATATTCAAGTGTGATTTTGAGGAATAATTTCACTTAACTATTTGTTAATTCTTCCTTTCCTCGATATCCCACTGTGTTTTACCCTATGAAACTTTTTCAGGCCTCTGATTGGTCAACATCGTTTTAGTTCTAAGGTCCTACTGGTTTAAAATGCTCTTTCACACCATTTTTGTTTTCACACTGCCTGTGTGTAGAGAATTTGTATTTTAAGAACAGAGGAAAACCCTGTTTTAATAAATATACGTGTGTGAGAATTGGGTCTGATACATGATGACTTAAATCATGCTCTTTCTTCTTTATTTCACTCAGAAAATCAACCACCTGTCCATTGTGCGGAGGTTAGGAGTGACTGAGTGTATTCTGTTGGTGACACAGCGCATTACCAAGTATCCTGTACTAGTGGAGCGTATTCTGCACAACACTGAAGGTCCAGCATCTATCTTTGTTTTTCTGAGAAGGATACACCAATATATTTAATTTAATACATTTTACTCAAATTTTAACACATCAAATTGTTTCTGTCTGTAGCGGGAACAGAAGAACACGAGGAACTGACTCGGGCGCTGGGTCTGATTAAAGAGACCATCACTCAGGTGGACACGCTGGTTAATCTTTATGAGAAGACGTCTCGACTCAGAGACATTCACAACAAGATGGAGCCAAAGGCAATGGGAAAAATCAAAGATAGCCGAGTGTTTCGCAGGGAGGACCTGGCACTGGCCAGAAGACGACTGCTTCACGAGGGCACCGTCAACTGGAAGGCTGCTTCTGGCAGGCTCAAAGGTTCGATCAAACTAAATACGGATCTACTATCTAGGAGCATGAATATATGCTGTATATGCTGCTCTACTAAGAAGATAAATGTGTTATGATGGTTAACATTAAAATAGATGCTCACACATTTGAAATATTTTGACTATTTTAATTTACCTCCCATCCACCTGGCAGGTTGAAGCCTCAAATTGTCACATTTGATTTTTGTGTTTCCAGATATTCTTGCAGTGCTTCTGTCGGATGTGTTGCTCTTGATACAAGAGAAGGACCAGAGATATGTATTTGCTACAGTGGTAAGTGATTTATATCTATCTGTCAGTATAATAAACAGCATCTGTCTTTAAGGAATGATTTACTGTACGATTAGTGGAAACTGATTTTAATTTTTTGTCCGTGATGCATGATGTATAATCCTCAACTAAGAATGTAATTTAACACAATTTTTTAAGCAATCAAGTTATATTAAGTAAAAGTTATTTATGAAGTCATCATTAATCTCTGATCTCTTCTTGTTCCTCTACTTGCAATTGTGATCCTCTCAGGATAACAAGCCGTCAGTGATCTCTCTTCAGAAACTGATAGTCAGGGAAGTGGCCCATGAGGAGAAAGCCATGTTTCTTATCTGTGCTTCCTCCAATGAGCCCGAGATGTACGAGATCCACACCAACTCCAAGGAGGAGCGCAACACTTGGATGAGGCACATACGGCAAGCGGTCGAGAGGTAGCAAAGAGAATGTTTTGTATTTGGGGAGACGTGCTGTTATGTTAACGTCATGAATCTATTTATTATTCTGTCTCAGCCTGTGATTTACCCTGTACATAATATTAACAAAATATTATCGTAACACATAAATGCACAATGACTCAGATAAAACAGAGAATGCATTGTTTCTTCCTTTGTCTGTCCCCCTCTCTGCCGCTGCTGGCTTCTGTCCTCTCAGCTGTCCTCACACAGAAGAGAGGCTGTTCAGTGAGGAGGAAGAGGCACGAGTTTCCAGGTTCAAAGAGTTTCAAGGTATACAATGCCATTGAAAATGTGCCATACCAAACCACTAGGGGCTGCTCATGTATCATGTTAGATTTTTGATCCTCAGAAACTTTTCAAACTGTTGAGGGTTACAAATTATTTTATCTGCTCAGCTTCTTCTTTACGTGTGACATTATGTGTTTTTAGAGGACAGTGGTTGCAGTAAAGATGCTACAGAAATTGGCTTGTGACAAACTGAATCACCATATGTTGTATAAGCTCAGTCTTTTTATATTCAACTCCATTTGTCCCGCTGTAGATCGGCTGAGTCAGAAGGACACAGTCATCTTGCAGGCTCTCACTGAGAAGCTCCAGCTGTTTGCGGACATGGCCGAGTCTGTGGCAGGTCTGGAGGATACAGCTTCACGTTCCAGACTTTTGCTTCGAGGAGATGCCTCAGACCTCCAGCAGGGGGAGGCCCTGCTCAAAGGGGCCATCACTGAGGGTATGTGTATGCCACAGACAATAAGTATCTACTGTGGACACAAAGTATGTCAGGATGGCACACAGGGAATTTTACAAATTTGTATGTTGTTGTGATGCAGCTGTATAATGGGTGAATAGTAGTGTTGTTGAATTTACTACTGCTCCCAAAACCATCTCTTATTGTCCATCTTTTCAACTTTCACTTGGTATCGCTTTCATTTCAGTGGAAAACCTCCAGAACCTGCTGCAGTCCGGAGTGAAGGAGGAGGCTCCGACCTCTCGACTGGAGGAAGGAGGGGGCTCCGGGGTTCTGCCCAGACGAGCGGATACCTTCGGGGGCTATGACAGCAGCCCCAGCATTCTCAACAAGAGTGAGTGCCCACTCCATTCCCCAAGGAAGTCCAACATCTAATGGATTTTGCAGTTGTATTTCAGTGGCATTTGCGCATTAATAAATTTGAGAAATCTTTCAATGGCTGTTGATTCCTTGAATTAGTTGAATTTACTATATGTGAACTGTTTTCTAATCACTACCAGGCAACAAAGCCAGCATGTGTAACAAACAAACAAATACTTTAATGGTTACAGTTTTGTTTGTGTGAGGTTTGTGTGCAGTGTTTGTCATTGTGAATATTTCTGTGTTCCAGTTTGGTTTAATTATTTGTGTTTGTTTGTCATTGTGTCTGTCCGTGCACGCGTTGGTGTTGATGTGTCTGTGCCAGACGGCAGCGTGAAGAAGAGCTCTTCTGGCGAGTCCAGAAACAGAGACAGGAGCCAGAGAGCCAGCTCTGACCCTCAGCTCAAAGACCTCTGTGGCAGCCACACCCTGGAGCAGACGGTAGGGGCTCAACATTGTGTCACACTGTTCTTTCTCTCAAATAGTAAACAGACCAAGTCATCTGGAAAGTTTCCACGTCTGCATGTTTACTGTAACCCTGTTCTCGCTGCTCACATAATTTGTTTATAAATAGATTAAACCTTGAGAAAACATTGTACTCTGAACATTGATTAACCTTCCAGTAAATGCTGGGGCTTGAGAATGATCAGGCAGCAAACAATGTAATAACATGTTGCCGACAAGACCAGTCACACTCATAATAATATACTTTCAACATAATAAATAAGAACAGAATTGGCCAAAACAAAATAGGAATAGAATGTAGAATGGCACTCAGTAGAGTTCGCACCTCTGCCAATGCCAAACAGTTCGTTAAGAAACCACATTTAAACTCACTAGATCTGGATTTTTATTTAGATCTGCATTTATTTGCACACACTTGTAAATACCAGTCCCCTGAAAATGCCCGATGCTTTTCATCAAGATCCATGAACTATTATCTGAGAAATCTGGGAAAATGTGCAAGACTCCCTTTCAATGTTGCTACTCGCCAGAGTAGAGTGTTGTGAACCACAGCTCTTTTAAATGTCTTTTGATAATTAAAGAAAACATGTGCATAGTATTGGCTAATAGGAAAATGATTGTCAGCCAATATTCTCACAAATTCAAGTACCAAAGTAAAGCCTTTTAAAAAACCAAGTACCAGTTTTTTCTATTTCATATATTGCGATCACAAATTTTAGATATTCCAAATGTTTTCAGCCTCTACTTTCATACTGTAGCAGCACAACATTGCAGTGTACAGTGCATACAGTGTGGTCGTGATGCTACTTCATTAGTATGACTTACTGTGTGTCTGACTGCTCAGGTTGATGAGAGCACCTGCTCTCCTGCCAGATGGAACTGCATCTGGTCCAACTCCTTCCCCGAGGCAGAGGTAATCTTTTCTTCTCTGATCTGTCACCTTGTGCTACAGCACACTGCAGGATGTGATATTCATAGCTGTGCCTGCTGAACTGAATAATATTACCCGCAGAAGTTTGCTAAGCCCATAAAATCTTGTATTGTTTTGGAGATGCTTGTGGTTATTTGATTATGCTAACCTAATCCATGTCTCTGATCTAGTTCTTTGACAGAGTGCTGATGCTTTCCCAGAGGCTCTATAGTCTGCAGGTAATGCTGTCCCCCCGACTGTTTATGCTCCCTCTGACGATTTCAACAAATTGATTGTTTGGTGTTTGGCCTCGGTCAAAAAATGTAAATATGTTTTAACATTCACTGTTTACGTCTATTTTCCTCCTGTGTCCATTGTCACGTCATCAGGCCATCATATCGCAGCAGGACAGTCACATTGAGCTGCAGCGGGTGTCCTTGACGGAGCGGGCCGCCCTGCCCGGCCGCCACCGAGGGAACGTGCTCCTGGAGCAGGAGAAGCAGCGGACTCTGGCCTTGCAGAGAGAAGAGCTGGCCAGTTTTCACAAGCTCCAGTCTCAGCACCGGCAGGAGCAACAGCGCTGGGGGAAGGAGAGGGAAAGGCACCGGCAGCAAGTCGAAGCCACTGAGGACAGGCTGCGACAAAGAGAGGAGGAGTGCCGGCGGCTGGAGGTGAAGCCCACTTGCCACTCTGTCTATTCCCTGAATTTCTGGCTCCATTTCTCCGTCTGATTTTCACAATTTCTCAACATTGCCTGTTTTTGGTGCAGGAACGTCTAGCAAAAGAGAGGGAGGAGCTGGACAGGCTAAGGGGGACGTATCAGGAGGACCTGGAGAGACTGAGGGTGTCCACCAGGACTGTGGAGAGGGATAAGGAGCGCCTAGAAAACCAGAGGACGAACAAGAGGAAGACCATTGAGGTGGGGAACCTATGGTGGAGATGATAGTGGTCATACATAGATATTAGAATATGTCTTTGGAGAGAGTGGCTTGCTATTAAGTCGAAGACGAACAAGGCAGCTGATGCCAGTGGGGACAACATTTATTATTCTTTATAATTATTAATCTGGAAGAAACATAAAGCAGCGGATGTAGTACAGAGATGGCAGCAGACATGCACTCTGTTCTTAGGATATTATATTGGACACTGAACCAAATAAGCAGTATTTTAATACTTCATCTGCAAGATTGTTACATTGAAGTTCATAGGCCGGGATATGTGTAATTCTTAAATCAGACAGGTTTCTATTTACCATCTTTCTGTTTTATTTACTTGTGTTTGCAAAACATCACATTTGCCTGCAACATTGCACAAGTGACATCTCTAGCTGCTTTGTATTTCCTCATTAGTCTATGACAGTATCATCACAGTGCTGTGGAAACATGCAGGAATTTTGTAAGGAACATGTACTTCCTGCGTTCACGTCCTCTTACTGGTGGAAAAGAAGCATTGTGGAGTTTCAGCCCCCACAGCCTGTATAATATCAAACACACATACAACTCAATACAATCTCTCCCTCATTCACCTCTCTTTATCTTTTTCTTTTCTTTTCTCTCCCTCCTGTGTTTCCTTGCTGGTATCTCTCTTCCCTCTCCCAGCTGTACAATGTGGGCCATTGTTTGTGAGTTTCATGGGAGAGGAACTTTGAGAAACACTCACTGACTGTAATTTCATGCCTGGTGCTAACAGATCTGTCAGGGAGCGTCAAAAAGTTTTTTTCAACTGCCTGTATCACTGTCGCACTTTGGTTGATTGGCTTTCTCTGTGACAAGCCCCGACGGGACCCGAGACTAATTTCATTCTAGCTGAACGTGAGTGTCTCTACTGCGGATCAGTCACGTTTGTGTCCTCTGCTTTCTGTTTCACTTGTGTGTGTCTGAGCCTCTCCTCATACACACAGAGCTGAGCCGACCAGAGGAGAAACCTGTTCATAACTTGTCAATTTGACCCAAAACAAAATATCAGTGTTTTTTCAATGCACACTGAGTGATGACAGTATGTTAGCAGCTCTGCTACTGATCTCAGGGGAGTTGGTCCTGATTAGAAAACTAGCAGCTATCCTGCTGTTAAAGCTACCCATTGCAACAAGCAAAGTAGGACAGGCTTTGAACCATGAGTAGAAATATTAATTTCTCTAAGGTTAGACGTGAAGCCAGATTTGATCATATTGTCATAAATATTATCACCTGCTAACGTTTGACATACTTCAGGACAATCACTAACCTCAGTCTACACCACCCACATAAACCTCAGTGATCTTCTTTAGGAAGATCAGTCATCATGTGTTGTCTGTTGTCAACTCACTATTGTTGAGAGTTAAGGGCAGATGATGCTGCACCTTGTTAAGCCCTATGAGACAAATTGTGATTTGTAAATATGGGCTATACAAATAATATTTGATTTGATATTGGTATTCTCCCTCCACTGCAAATATTCCTGAGTTCCCATAATACTCCTGTATGATGTAAAGTAGTATTGTTATTTTGTAATTTTTTAAAGGGTCCCTTTCCATCTAGTATTCTGGATTTGATAATAGTGGGCAGAGGATCAAGAGTTTTAACTATGGCTGTTGTAACTGAGTCACACATGATCCTGTCACGAATAGGCCATTTATAACACGCATAGTCATGGTGTTGCTCACTCTGAATCATGCTCTCATGTATAACATAGGCATGAGTCAGTGTTCTTCTTTCTGCTGTTAAGATAGAAAAGGTTTGTCAGAAACTGGATTTGAAGTTGGACCGAGTCACCGATGAGCTTTTGACCAGAGCAGCAAATTCCCGTACAGGCAGCCTCTCTAGTATCTGTCTTTTCTTCCTGGTTGACAACAGGTATCTCTGACTGCTCAGTGCCTCTCACTCCTACATACCAGGCTGAGTAACTGATGGATGACACAACACTGCATCAAGTTCTGACATGTCCCCTGAAAAACTACTGCTCTTATTTGCAACTGTGCTTATTTTTGTACCCTTTATTTGCCTCTGCAGTGGCAGACGCCAGTGGCCTAAGGCATCCTTTTTTTGGGTTGTCCATCCTTTCCATTGTGAACGCAACATTTTAGGAACACTTTGAGGGAATATCCTCGAATTTGGAGCATGCAGTCACTTTGACTTGCAGATTAACTGATTAGTAGATGTAAAGGTCAAGAACAATTCATGTTTTGTCTTGTGAATGCCACATCTCAGGAACACCCTGAGAAAATTGCTTCTCGTTTTGTACATTCACTTGAACTCATTGATGAACCTCACAAAACCATGTTTAGCCTCATGCATCCATTATCCGAAGTCCGCCTCTAGGGACTCACTGCAGATTTTTACCAGTTTTGGACTCAAAGATGAATTAATTTGAATTCCGTGGTAAAATGTAAAGGTCACTGTAACCTTTCATGAATCTTGAAAAAACAGTTTGACGACTGCTTGACGGAGGCACACAGCCACAGCGCTGTAATTTTTTAAAACTGTATCTTTACTCACAACATATTTAGAAATGGCTGACGATCACAAACATAATCAGCTGACATGAGTTATTGCACCTATCATCTCATTAGTGGCTGCAGGAGGCAGGTCTCTGACTATGAGCTGGACCTCGAGCATTTCACAGTGACTCTTAAAAACACCACAGCCTCTGGTCTTGTGAAGTGAAAGAGCCCCAGGCTGAATTGACCTAATCTGCTGTGATGAGTAATGCAGGGACTCTGGTAATAACAGGGGCTGTAACTAACACCGCATCAGTGAGTAACACTGCTTTGTGATTTAAAAACATGTATTGCAAGATTAATACCTGATGCAGGTCACATCTTAGACCTCAGCCCCTCATTTGTGTATGCCAATAATATTTGTTGCAGACCAGATAAGTAAGGTGTGTACGTGTTTTGTACAAATGAGCAAGTTTGTCTTGCTCTTCTATCTTGGCTCTGCAGAGGGACTTACTCGCTGCGCTTTCAGGGATATTTGGAAGTGGTTTGTTCCTCCTTTGCTGCAAACACATCAAACAATCTTATCAGGATCCGTTCCAGGCTGCAAGCCAGCCCGATATCAACAGACGTTTAATCACCACCGCCCAACATTAAGACTCATCAGCGGTCTCATAGAGCTTTGATTAGACCTCATAACAACCGACAAGTCTCCATGTGTGTTTTCTTTTCTTAACATGCGAGTTTGTGCAAGAACAGTTCTAGTTGCGGCACGTCCTGACTTCAGAGGCACGTCTCTTTCAAGTGTTTATCTTTCTTGATCCCAATTGGCCTGTTGATAAGGAAATCATAGATCATTTATTTTTCCTGTGAAAATGTCATCTTACAGTGACTGCAGCTGAGTGGCCCGGGCCCAGTGGAGGCTTGAGCTGGGATCTTTCAGATTTGAATGACAGTTAACCGTCAAGAAGAAAAGTCAGTGGAAAAACATGGGAAGAAAACCTACTTCAAACTTTGATTGACTGAGAACTACAGGGTAGAAACTTGGTCCACAACTACCATGTCAGAAAATGAAGTCTCTGACCTGCTGGGAGTCGTCATGCTTCAAAGAATAACCATTTATTTTCCCTCAGTAACTTTTTTTGAATTACTAGCAGAAAAGTGTCAAACTAAATTGCTACCTTTTGTACGTACAAGAACATGACAGAACATTTCTAAAACATGAGAAGGTTGTCAAAAGTCAGGAGAGATGTTAGGGGTCAGTCGTAAACAGTGAAGCTGTTACCTCTTCCCCTCCTCAGTCTCCAGATTTATAATGCTGCCGACTTTAGTGTGTTCCAACCCCACTGAGCTTCTCTTTACGCACACACACACACACACATACACACACACACACACACATACACACACAACCAGCATGTCTTTGACTCGCTTCTTCCATAATCAGCCGGTAGCTGTTGCTTTTTTAGAGCTAAGACAGAACAGCACATTTGAGGCGTGATATTTTCTCTGTACCATCTGTCACTGTAGCGGTTTCCCACCTGTTCACTGTAGACTCTGTGCAGTACTGCTCTGTCCTGAACTTAAATATTATGAAACCAGAAACCGCTCATAGATGAAGTTAATAAATTGCTCTGTGAGAGGAGGAAAAAACGTTCTATATAACCACGTGACTGTTCTTAAGTTTGGAAAAAGAAAATGTATGAGTATTTGAGCAATAATGTTAAGTAGCTAAAAAATGTAAGTGGTTCCTGTCAGTTGACTGATCAATCAACACTATGGTTGATAATCCTGGAAAAACTAGCAAGAGCAGGCTACAGCACTGCAGATGATTCATCCCAATCTCCCATCAGCCCAGATCAAAACTATACCACCTGCCTGACAACTGCTAGAAGCCAACTTGTCCATCACTCTCCCTAACTTCTGGACATCATCTTTAGATTGGTGTATTACAGTCCTGAGGGCCACAGACACTGGCCTTACCTAAAGTGAACCAATCCTGACTATGAATAACTTATAACATCCCATAGTTTGACTTCAGATTAGACAGGTTCAGGCCCACACTGTTGCTAATCTCATTTATTCACCCTGGATCAGTGAAGCTCAATAGAAACTCTTTCTCAAGTCAACATTTCCCTCATGCAACAGTTGCACTGATCATCTGGTCCAGGTACGATTCAGCAACCAGTATCTCCTTCCCAGTGGTGTCCACTCTGTAGAAGGCAAACCATTGTGCAATGTAAGTGGAGATGTGTATAATTTGCGAGCAGCCAGGCAGTTTTCGGGATGAGAGGAACTTGTGTGTGTAATTAGCTAGCTCAAACCTGTCGTTAGGAGAAGCCTCTGGAAAGCAGCCAGCGCTAATTGTTTATGTGCTGTCAGTCAAGTCCCTGTGTGCTCTGAAGCTTCCGAACAGTTTACTGCCCTGGAAACTTGCTGTTTATGCTACTTAAAGCCGTTCACCTTGTTCAGGGAACAATGGAACATCTGTGTGTCGAGATGAGTTAGTGCTGAAAGAGAGAGAATGATGGAAGGGAAGAAGGCGACAGGGGTGATATAGTGTTGGGAAGGTCGAAGGGAGACTTTCCCCACTGCAGGCAGAGGGGGGGCCCTCTCTGCCTCGGGTCATCTCGTCATGCTCTGCTATTACAACTGGGGGAAGTTACAGTCTCCACAAACTCTCTCACACACACACACACACACACACACTGTCACAGTCGGATGGGTCTGCCCTTCATGCCTTGTAACACACAGTCATCTTGAATCCCCCCATCGCCACAGGAAGTATTCCGCATCATCATCAATCTTGCAGCATGTGGACTGAATACCAAGCAGAGGAGTTACAGACCTGGCAAAGTTAAAGTGAAAGATGCTTCAGTCAACTCTTTTTGAGGTCGTTAATTAAAGATCAGATGGGAGACACTGTAGCCTCATGTTATTAGTCTAATTGTTGTCATGTTTTTCTAACTCTTTATTACAAAATGTCAAGATGTCACCTAAATCTTGGCCGACTGTATCTCGTGTTTAAAAAACTAGCATGGCCCAACAGTCCCATTAAATCCAATCAAGCTGCACCAAATTATACACCCATACATTTTAGCTCCCTGAATATGCCTGATTTTGATCAAGATCCATGAATTATTCCCTGGGAAATTAGTCAAAATGTCCTAACATTTCACAATGTTGAAGTAAGTGACAAAATCCAGGATTTGCCTTTTTGGATCTGAGCCTTTCTTGCCTTACAGTATGTCTTAAACTTTCAAAAAGTTCTACAGTAAGTAGTTTTTGGGTAATCCGACAGACGGACAAACAAACTGACAGGTCCGAAAACATAATCTCCGAGGTGGAGGTACTCATTTTACATAATAATGCTTAACAGGCCAGCAGAATTGCAGCTATGTGAGTATTTCTGTTATTGTATAATAACTAGTTTTAGCTAGTTATTACAATCTGAAAGTTGTCTTATGTTCTCCATGTGGGAAACCACACAAATTCAAGCATTTCTTCTGGAGACTCGCTTCTCAGTAAACCCATTTTTCATTTCACCAAACTATTATTTCCAACATTTTTTTGAATAAAAGGAATTTACAGTCCATTCAAATTTGGGTTTCTTGGCTATCAAGTGGAGATTCTAATATTTCTGGGCTTTACAGAGATTCAAACCAACTAATTCCCTCTTCTTGACTGGTAATTAGTTTTGACAAATACCAGTTAGCTTTACATTGTGTTGTTAAGCTCATGGCTGCTACACACTTGAGGATAATCAGGACAATTTTAGACCCAATTTGCCTCTTCCGACATCTCGGGGGCGTTGAATTGAAGAGTGGGAGGTGAACAAAGTAATCTTAATCCTACGGCTGGATTCGGATGCTCCCCAGTCTCGATTGTCGTAAATATCAAACATGTTCCGTCCTCCTCCATGTTTGTTTATCTTCTGAAATCTCATCCAATCATGCGAGTGTTCCATACTCCAGTTCAGAAGGTGGCGATAATGCGCCTAGAATCTGTTTGCCAACCGCTATGAAACAACTGTGGGATTACGATCCACATTATGAAATCATTTCCTACAAGTGTGTGGTCCTGCATTCTGGCCAAATCATCCAGTGTGTGTGTTCTGACCATTATAAGATAGACAATCGGTTCAAATGTAAATTTTAGTTTAGAGTTGAAAATCCTCGAGTGTGCAGCAGCCCTTAGTGAATAGATGCTTTTTTATAGACTGTATAACGTAGCAGGTGGGATAACTAAACACATACAAACACTACACCACTGCATTGTTGCAGTAATCCTCCTGGTCAGTGTCTTTCAGTGCAGACTGGATGATGATGTTGCCTCAATCTCTCGATGATCTTTCCCTCAGTCTGGTGATTAGAGTGACAAAGCAGTCCGTGTCTGTCGTGCAGTGATGTCATGAGAGCAGTTTTCTTATTCCCCTGTTTGTCTAACAGCCCTGCCTGTTCACTCAGACATGCCTTTATGTGCACAGGGACTATTAAGGGTTTTATGTTTCTCTCTCTCTCTCTCTCTCTGTCTCTGTCTCTGTCTCTCTGTCTCTGTCTCTCTCTCTCTGTGTGTTGTCCTTCAGCCTCTTGGAAGCCGTCAAGTGGCTGTTTCCAAACTTACCAAAGTGTACGCTCAGCAGAAAGACGCATGTGTTTCTGATTCCCTCCTTTGCCCATAAATACCAGGCTCCTCAACAGATTGTCTTTCTGTAATGACACAGCATCACTTAGGAGAGTTATAGTGTGTGTATCTGTGTGTGTGTGTGTGTATCTGTGTGTGTGTGTGTGTGTGTCTTGTACTCGTAAGAAGCAGTTTAAAATGTTTTCCCTTTTCAAAAAAGTGAACATGACCCACAGCAAACATGACCTAACACAACTCGCATTTCAAACCGAACCCAGCCACAAATATGTGTAATTGCAGTGTGAGACGAGGAGCTGTCCTTCGTGAACTCGAACGCTGAATTTGAAATCTTTTACGATGATGTTTGCGACACTTGAATAAGACTTCACTCACGTCTCAGCAAAGTCTCATCGCCACTTCTTCTTCTCCTTCCTCCAGGTGGCTCCTCTATCTGGCAGTCTTAATGGGGAGCTCCTCATGTCCTCCGGCCTCACCAGCACCACCAGCGTGTGCGAGCTGCCCCTGCCTCCGAAGCCCCTGGTGCGCTCCAGCATGTCCGTGGCACCGGCCGACTACGCCGAGCGTCCTGAGGTGATGCTGCGGCGGGAGACGAGCTCTTCCACTCTGCCGCTGAAGACGGAGGTACCGCTCCACCTCTGCAGCACCACCAACCAGCAGCACAAACTGCTCGGCGTGCAGCAGCAGATCCCCACCAAGCTCGCCGCCTTCAGTGGCAAAATGAAAGGAGC
Organism: Limanda limanda; assembly: GCF_963576545.1. Lineage (NCBI taxonomy): Eukaryota > Metazoa > Chordata > Actinopteri > Pleuronectiformes > Pleuronectidae > Limanda > Limanda limanda. Next base: position 14,942,136 of record NC_083644.1, on the reverse strand, counting down.
CAAGAGTGGCAAGGCTTCGCATCGCACTGACAGCACAGGTCAGTACTTAGACTTCAGATAGAGTTTCACGTGATCTCGGCCATGAGAAGGTTGAAGGTGAGGCGAAATCCACACAGCTCGCTCAACTGTGACACCTGATTCATTTCTACCAGCTGCTGCCTACAGTGCAAAATACGCAAAATGATGCCAACCTTAAAAGTATAGTAGCAGTCAACTCTTTCAAAAACTGTGTCTGTTGCATGTAGGATTGTTAAAACACAAATAATGGAGGATTGAATCCTTTCCCCCTGGTTTGTCAGGAAAAAGACAAACTGACTGGTTTGTCAGTTTGTCTTTTTCTTTTTTCCCCTGGAGAATCATGTTCAATGTCACAAATATGCCGAAAACTGAGAAGCTCTCTCACCGCACTGTCTTGCCAAATTAGTATGTTCACCTGGGGGTCATGTTCCCATCAATGCCTTTAGGTAAAAAAAAACAACAATCTACTGCAGAGTCATTTGACCCCGGGAGTGGATTCTTTCCCATTGCAGACAAAAGGCAGATGTCAGTGGGTGTTGGTTGGTATTTTGACCAGTGGAAAAGAGGGTTAACTTTCACATGTGATATTTATCTGAGCAGAATCCTGATTACGTTTTTTTATTTGTGTTTTCTTTATTTTTTTTTTCCTTCACTATAAAGTATGTCCAAGCCGTGACTGCCTGACATGACCGTGACCTATTCAGCATCATTTGTGGCTCATTAGAGTCACATTAGCGGTTTAGTGTGGGGCCGGGCTGAGCTGCTCCCGTTTACCAACGTAATCTAATTTCACAATTAAATCACCTTCTCTCTTTGTCCGTCTCTTGTTGTGTTGCTGCCTCCCCCCCCCCCCCCCCCCTCCTCCTCTCAGCCTCGGTGGATATGAAGCAGATGCTGAAGCTGTCCACCCGAGATGAAAGCGCCCTGAAGGCCAAGCGCTCCATCAGCCCCCACCAGCCGCTCTCGCTGTCAGCCCTGCATCACCACACAGGTACCGGTTTAATTCCCTGTTAGAAGCGCACGCGCCCCCCCCCCTCACTGCGTTTGGACAAACCCAAACACAGCCCTGTCTGTCTTTGCCTGCTGCATTATTAAACCGTGTGTTCTCACAGACACAGACATTCTCCACCTGGGCGAACCCGACCCCACCCGATCACGTTCCTCCGTGGCTGGCTTCATCCCCGGCCTCTCCCTGTGTAAACACCTATCCATTCCACTGTGATTAATGAGCGGCTGTGTTGCTGACTGCAGACGGTTTAACGCCGTAATCCTGTGTCCTCACAATTACAGCGGACAATAGACGCTGGCAGGAGCTCATGTGATAGATGTTCAGCTCAGATGATTAAGTGCAGCTATTTTAAACGGGTGCAAATGTCTAATCTGTTTTTAAACTATATTCAGTGCAATCGCTTCTCCTGTAATTTCTTTGACTTTGTGTCTCTGACAGATCAACTCAGTCCCCCAGATACGGCCCGACCGGACAGCCCCAACACCTCCATCACCTCCTCCGTCACCACCACCAGCCACCCTGCAAGTGCTCAGAAGCCCCCGATGCCTTCTGCACAGTCCCACCCTCCGGCTCCCACCATACCCCCCCACCCACAGAGCACCGGACTCCTCCAGTTTCCGCCCCAGGTGCAGCCGCAGGGCCTCAGTCCCAACACCCACACCCACGTCCAGGTGAACCACGGGCTCAGCCACAGCCACAGTCTGCCACAGCCGTACAAGAGCCCCCCTGAGGACGTCAATAAGGAGGACGTCATCTTTTTCTAAATTCTGCAAAAAAAAATTCTAAAAACTGCACTCAGATCAAGCACCGATTTTAGAAAAACAAAATAAAAATTGATGGGATGCGTAACTGATCCCCAACAATCCTCCATGTGCATTTCAAGAAGCTTCATATGTGAGGTATTGTGATGCTGAGTGTATGTGCAGTACGGACAGGTTGTGTTGTCATTGATGGGTGAAACGACTGAGTGGAGGAGCAGCCGTCTACTGCAGAGGACAGAGCTTCATGTGCTTACAGGAAAAAGAAATCGCATTTTATGGAAAAAAAAAAAGAGGACGTTCTTTGTAACAGTTTTTATTTTTAGCTGTTTTTTAACTGCAAGTATGAATAGGGAACCTTCGGCTCACCGACGGCTTCTTGCGATGAAAAGGTGTAAATGAAGTTGTAACAATCCAAAGACACGAGCTGTAAGAGCTGAAGGAATTTGACTGAAAGGAACAAAGCAAAAGAAAAACTGTCAGGTGCATTTTAGGAGACCTCTGTCAGTTCCTGAAGCGTAGAACGGGTGGAGGTGCAGTGATGGAGCTCGGGCCTCGACCACCTGCTTCTACTAGACCTGGAACCACAGGAAAGGATTCCACAGGAACTCAGATGAACTCATTGCGTTTGCACAGTGTGAACACTCCATTCCAGACAGATGAATGAACTCTGTTGTCATGTTCTCTGTTCATTTAGAAACGTTGTTCTTCTTAATCGTGTTTATTGTAGAAGGTTCACATTGAGGATTACATCTTTAGTGTTTCCAGTGGTTGGGAAACCTGACTTGGATCTGGTCAGAGGACAGTTTCCCCAGGCTGTTGTATAATAATGCTTCATTTCAATTAAGGGAGAGTTTGGATTTGATCATGTTCACGGGCTGGAGGGGCAGAACTGAGACCAACTCAGTGACGTCTTTCTGATGTCTCTATAGTTTGAAGTACTGTCAGTTATAACCTACTCCATGTCTGTACCTGCCTTTTGTATTTTACCTTCCTGATACAGACTCACAATGCCTGGACTTTTGTATCGGCAGATTTAGTTTATTCAGAAAAAATAACCACAAAGCAAAATGTTTTATTTGTGGGACTTTTCAGCATAAAATATTCCCAAATTTTACCAATTTTTTGTCTAACTCTTCTTTGCAGCTCTAAAACGAGTTCTTGCAAGTTGCATTACAGCACAATTGCTGTTTTGGAGCGGCTAAGAATGGAGAATTCATTCTTGATTCTAGTATAATAGTCAATTATTTCCGTGAAAATAAAAGTTTAGGTTTATCTGGGTGAAAGTATAATACTTTAATACTGTGGTGTCAGATCAGTACTTGTGTGTCAGCGGTTTCATGAAGGATCACTTTTTATTACAGACATTTACAACAGATATTAAGGTAAATGTATTTATCATGTAGTTTATTTAAATATGCCATCCACTTCCAGACTTGTACCTGAGTTGCTGTTGATTCTGACACCCAGGTTATTAGCTGAACTTTGCTGAACTCAAGAGTGTTCATCATAACCTGTGGAAACCAAAAAGGCCTCAGTGCCTTTGTCTCACCCTGGGTTTCATTTCACCAAAACTGACGCTCTCAGCAAGAATCTTAAAGAAATATCTCATGTACTGTACTGTTCACGACAGTTTTATATGGGAAATTGACATTTAACTGGATCATGAGAAATAAATGGAGAAAATGTTGGGTGAAAAGAGCAGATAAGTACTAATTGCAACAATTTGAATGAGTTATAATGCACTGAAAATATTGAAATTCATTGTACTAATAGTAAATCCAACTTCAATGTTTTTGCACTAGTTGATCCAGTAGAATAAAAGCATCTGTGTTATTTCCAAAGGTTAACAGCTGAGTTTGTACAGGGACGGTCTGACAGTGACAACATGGTGGAGCACAGTGTTAACACTGGTTTTCACTTCTCAGTGGAGTCCATTATGAAACTGCTTCTGTGAACACGTTCAGAGTCACAGGTCGAGCATGAGCCGGGAATGTGCAGTTCATTGAAGAGTTGTAAAGTTGATCAATTTACCCATTCACCCGGGTTAGGAAATGAAAAGTTAATGGTTTCGAGTCATTATTTTGTCTGATTTTAACAACTTAACAGTTTGAAAAATTTGTCAGAGTGGGTTCATTTTTAGCTGAGCCCGTTTATATATCTTTGAGTTAAATATGAAGATGTCAGTTGTTATCGAGGCCCTCGGGTCTCACACACTGTGGGGGGGGGGTGTTGATCGTCAATGACATTTCATTATCTGGGTCTTAAATGTCTGTGCCTGACAGAGAAGCTCCTGCAGCAAAAATAGGACGATGAACTTTTGTCTGACATTTCAGTCTTTATCTTTCTCACCATATCAAAATATATGGAGGTGGATGCCATTTAGGTTTTTCCCTGCATGTACGTGGGATTCCTTTCAATCCTGAAGCAGTTGACACGTAAACGTTTTCTGTCTCTGGAGGGGAAAATGTCATTTGAACTTTATTTTTTCTATGAGCTGGTGTCTGAAGGTGTGATCACGAGCAAGACTTCTGAGTGATGATGTATATTATATGTATATTTCTGTACATATTGTACCTGGTCTCTTCTGCACTGCCTCTCCTGACACATTCTTATATTAGATTGATTATTTCACATGAATCAAGAAGCAACAGTTGTCGGTGTATATTAATTTCAAGTACACACATGGGTGTGTACGTACAGTCTGGTACGCTGCCTTGCTCGGACACACTTGTGGCAGTTTAGGAAAAACCACAATCAGTGGTTCTGTCGATTCAAGGGTTGTATATTTAACCTACTGGTGCTTGTAGATGTCTTAGCTTTGACGCTGAGGTGCACTGTCTCTTTTTGTCCTGCGACTCCTGATCGAGTCGATGTAGCAGTCGTAAAAAACAAAACAAGAAGTCAAAAAACTGCTCGTTTCCGTCAGTTAAACCAAAGAGACATTCGGCTGACTGGGCTTCTGTCTGTGCTCCCGTGAGAGGAGAAATGACACAGTGCTGGTTGTGTGGTCATCCACAAAGTGTTATTACTTATAAAAACATCCTCTTGGGAGTGTCCATAACAGTTTTTACAGCACATGGCTGTCCACTTCATATCCGGCTTCACAGCTCGGCATTGGATTTCCTGTTTGTTTTGTGGCCCCACATCCACATCACTGGGGTCTGTTTGTACACAGGTGGACAGAATGATTTCAGAGTAACGTTGAAAACACATAAACCATCAACTCAGCAATAAATCAAATTGGTATGTCTGTATACTGGCTTGTAGTGGCATATGTAACTGTATGAGCTCAATATTTTATTTATTTTCATCAACACTTGATCATTTTAAAGAATAAGGGGCTGTGAATGTGCATGTAAACATCCTTTATGTAGTTTCCAGTGGGTGGAACCCTTTGATAAAAACAATCCCCTTTTTTCCACCCAGAGCTTTCAGCCATCTCACACAACCTTCCAGTGTTTTTGAAGTAAAACCCTTAATGAACAATTAGTCTTAAAAGTGTGACATCTTAAAGCTGTAATGTCATGACAACTGAGCACACTCCATCCCCAGATGAAGACCATGTGATTCCATGGACAGCTCGACAAAAAGCAAGAACCTTGATTTTTGTGATTTTTATGCATCACCAAGTTTGATCCGGAACTTTTGTTCCAGTGTTTGTATGTTTTCCTGTATTTTCAAGTGTCTCTTTTCTAAAGCTGAAGGAGAAAAAGTTCTAAATCTGGTGTTAGAGCCCTTAAGTTCTTCGGATCAACTCAAGTCTTAAATGTTGTTTTGCTGAACTGAACTTGCTCTGTTTTAAAACTTTTTGAAGCCAGTCAGTCACATCACTGTGTGTGTGTGTGTGTGTGTGTGTGTGTGAGTGAGTCTGTTTGTGTGTGTTTGTGTATTCTTAAAAAAACACATTTCCGACGCTCTTCTTCGGTTGTGTTTTTATACACACACACACCTTGGACCTGTAATGTGTAAATAATCCTGAACATATTTTATTTCCTCGGCCAATTTTACACTAGTCACTTTGGATAGTAGCATACTTGAAGGGGAAAAAATAATGTTGATCATGCTTATTATTGTTTGTAAACTTTTATTTACCGTGAGCTGTCTAATGACGTTTGTAGCAAACAGAATTGATTATTTTGTTTTGTACTGTTTTATTCACTGCGAGACGTTAGAACGAGCTGTGGACACAAACTGCTGCCTTAGAGAGAGTTTAGTAATAAAAGAGTCCTGAAATGATTTTGTCTTCTTTTGTCTTTTGTTTTTTTTCAAAATCCCAGTCAACAAAGTTGGATGTTTGTTTTGTTGTGTAAACAATGAATTATTCTCTTTCATGTAAATGTGTATTTACACAGATTCATTGTCTTTTCTCTTTTTGTTCTCCCCCTCTACGACCAACATATAATTCGGCCTCTCATTATTTAGATTTCTCCTCCGCAAAATAATCCTGCCCACCCAATTAGCTGGCAGCGCGGCCATGCCTCCGTGTCTGGGAGGTGCAGTGAGGGTGTGATTGACCCTGTGTTTAGACGACCTAATAACAGTCTATTCCCAGACAAAGCTCTATTTTCAGGTGCTGCGGTTGTGGCTGTTCAATCGCTCGCTAACAGCCGCACCGCCGGTTCCTTGGTTATTGTCCTTCTGGCCGGGAAGACGCTACAGTAGTGGCCAGTTTTTATTGTCTGCTGTCATTAGTGGCTTTTCCTCTGTCTCCTCTCAACAATTATTTTTCCAGGCTGCTTCCCCTGTGGAGGGACGCTGCATTTGTCTCCCGTCTTTGTTTTCGTCTCGTTGCTTCCACTCCTTCTGCCCATTGCATGTCTCCCTGTCTCGTCCCCTCACATCTAATGTCTCCCATGCATCTCAGCTCCACCGCCTCACAAGCTCGGAGGCCTTTCTTCTTTTTCTTTTTTTCTGTTTTTCTGTGATGCAGTCAGGAGTCTTGGCTGTTGTGATTCTGTGACAGAGGTTCTTCTAACCACAGAGTTAAACAAATGGATGCCCCTCAGAGACAGACGTGCAGACGAGCCTCCCTGCAGCCTCATAAAACGCTCAGACAAATCTGAGTTTGATGGACTCCGTCTCTGCTGGTTGCTGTTTGTCTTTGTTCTTCCACTCCGATCTAACAGCTTCCTTGTGCTTTGGCACCAAGGAGGATGGAAAGAGACACTAAGCTGTTAAACGAGCATAGTTTGGCTACTGAGAGAGACCAGCATTCACATTCAGGGTTTTCTAGCTTGTGACCCTTGTCAGATTTTACATGCATCAAATCGGTTGTGGCCAGTTCAACCAAACAAGGATGTTTTTGTCTTGTTTGAGAATTGTTAAGAGGTGTGAGGAAGTGGGCCGAGTCGTACATGTACGCAAAGGTATCAGTCGCCTCCCGCTCACTTCCTGTCTGTGCGAGCAAGGAGTCGAATAAAACATTCACTTCCTGTGGCCAAATAAATCCTAGCATGGCTTTGTGTGGAATTGAACTTTGGTGAACTTTGACCTGGGAAACTTTGGTGAACTTTGACCTGGCCCTTAAGTCTGCAACCATGCTAGAGTCTGTCCCACTAATACCACCAATACACCTACACTAACAAGGATTCCCATATCCAGTTGTTCTCTCAAATCATTCTCTCGTCATTGTTGTGAAAACTATTAGTTTTTCAATCCTATAATCTCCAACCTGCTGCAGTAAATACTCCAAATACGACAAAAAGTGTTTAAATTTACCCAAAGGTGCACTTCATGTTTCTGTTTGTGTAAAATGAACAGTGTCCATCTGTTTAAGGAAAAAACTGAAGCTTTAAAAATGAGACTAAGGGGCCATTTGTTAAGCTTTATGTCTCAAGTAGGAAATGGGCGTCAGACAGACTGGGGAACTGTTAAAAAGTTGACATTTTAAGAACAGTGGTGCCTTGTGCTGAATGACAGCATGATGTCAAGACATTGCTGAATGTGTGTAGCAGATACAATGTTTACAGTGTGTATCACTTTAGTTCATGTGTTGGTGTGTTTACATTTGCCAATTACCACTAAATATATTGTATAGCTGAGGTTGGCTGATGGGAATGTTGGCGCTAGACAAAATTCTGTGGGTCACCACGATCTTACGATTCATCCTGTGGGGGGGCAAGAGGGTCTTTACCAAACATATAAATCATCCAATAGTAATGAAGACACTTTGCTCCAAGCTATGAATTATGATGCCAGTGAAAGTTAGGAATTAACCAAAGTAAGTGAAACAAAAAAGGGAAAAAAAGTGGCAACAATATGTTTTTTGTCTTGTTAATCATCTTGTGAACCTACAGATTTATCTTGCAGGTCCTCGTGGACTTCCTGACCCCAGCAGTTTGTGAACCGCTGCTTGGAACCTTCGTCTCTAAACCAGACCACCTCCGACTGGTTGTTATTGTGGGTGATGTGAGGAAGGAATGTGCTTGATGGCTGCTTATCTGACACACAAAGATCCTCTTGTTGAAAATACATAAAGCAGGACTCTATCTGTCCTCCTTGCTAACACCCAAGGTGATTACAGGAAGATAGTCGGCAGTAAAACAAGTCTCTCCGCCAAGGCTGCTTCCAGCTCGTCTTACGTAACCCCCTTGGCAGGCGGTGGTGTTTAAACCAGGAAGAGAAGTCTGTCAAAGATAAGGCATTCCGATTTTTGAAGCTTTTATCGGAGACAGATAAGGAACTCGAAGGTTTGTGGCCTGTAACAACAACTGTTTATTTACACGTCTCCTTGGACACAAGATGTTTCTCACTGGTTATCTCAGATGTAAGCTCAGAGTGATTTCATGCCGGTCTGGCTCAAGGTTCTGCTTTGGATGAATGAGAATCATTGTTCCTCCACCTGCTCAACGGATCCTCCATCTTGAATCGACAAAGGACGTCCCTGTGAGGGGGGGGGGGGGGGCAGCAGCGAACAGGCCTCCACATAGTGAGGTTACGGCAGGTAAAAGTCCGATCGGGTGGAGGGCCATTGTTCTGCCAGAGGAGACACCTTACGTGAACTGAAAGGGGAGATGGACTATAAAGGAAGTGTGCTGCACGCTGAGTCACCCTTTGTGCTCAGAGCATTTGCTCTCTGCAGTCAGCTGTAGCCTGGTGACTGACCGGTCAGGCCGGTTCTATTCCCATGGGCTCCAGTGCATCAGGAAGGCATGAATGGTGCCATTGTCCAGAGAAGAGTAAAAACACATTAGATTCTCATTAAGTTTCACTGAGATATATCTATGCTTCATTTACAAAACTATATTTAGATCAAAGGAATAGTTTCACATTTCAGGATATAATGTTCATTCACTTTCTTGCCGTGTGTCGGATTATGATGTAACTCCTGTAAAGCTAGAACCTGCAGGCATTTAGCTTAGCTTAGCATAGAAACTGGTTTATCACATAGACTGTGTATAAAGATGAACGACGCAGCATTATTTTCCTCATGTCCCATCTAATAACAAGGAGCAGATGGGATTTATGACCTATACTGCAGCCAGCCACCAGGGGGAAATCCAGATGAATTGGCTTCACTTCTGGTGAGCTGCCATGTTGTCCATCTTTGTATAAAATCTTTGGTTTATCACAATCAGCTCACGTTAGCATTTGCACCATTTTGCAATGGTCATTTAACTTTTGTGAACTCTTAAACCAGTTGGCTGTGGTTAAAGCAAAACAGTATCATTATAGTATTTTATTCTGAGCTTCTTTTCCTACATTAGGAGCCTTCTTTGTGAACGGTGTTTTTCTTCATCGCTGTTGTCAGAACTACAGAGTTAGTTAAGTATGAGCCAAGTTAATCAGGTTATAGTCTAAAGACAACCAGTGAGCTCCCAACTTGAAAAGTATGAATTAGCTCTTTATACCTGACTGATTGGAAAATGACAATCCGATCACAAAGCAGTGTCCAATCAGAGGCCCGACTGTTGTGTTACTTTCATCTCTGCAGAAGGCATGGAAGATGTCGTTGGACCAGTCCGCAGATTTAAGCACTTTCCATCTGTTCCAGGATGCTGTATTGTTCACGGCTGATGCAGTGTGGGAGGTCTCTGTGGCATTTTCAGAGAAGTAGAAAGAACTTCCTTAAAACACACACACACACACACATTTCTGGTACCTAAAGTCGAACGCTAGTGGTGCCAAGACAAATAGCCTCCTGGCAGCCATCATGGAAAACTCTCCTCCAAACCCAACGTGAAGATGTGGGCAATTTAATTTGCAAGGTTTCGCCCTGGAAAGACCCGACAGCAGCTTTATGTGAAGTTTCTTTGCTTTTATCAAAGATGTTTCTAAAAGTCTGCGCAGATCGCTGGGTAATATGTGCAATGCCTTCAAGAATAAGGTGATACAATGTGGAAAAATGTTCAAATACACATATAACTAAAGTGAAAAAGGACCAAAGCCCTGCGGGAAGCCCTTTAAATCCACATAGTGCTGTGAAATGCATCTAAAGTGAGTAAGAGGAAGCTGTAGGCTCTCACCATCAGGTACAGGAGAAGCACTTTTGATAATGGTGCACTTAAACCTCCCTTTATTATCTTCAAGGAGTTCTCCGTGAGGATTTGTTGTCCCTTTCGAAGAATGTGGCCTGAGGTGGTGCACTTCAGTCCACCGCCACCCTTTCAACATCGTCAAAAGCTAAAGAAAGTCTCTTTTTCGGTCTTAACAAGATGGTTTTGTGTTCTATTTTTGTGCACTTTGATATTTTCTTTCTAGTACTTGTGTATCTTCACAACCACCGCAACATTATTTGTCCCCGTTGAGTCTTCATTTTTGTATGTAACATTAGCTGATGAAGGAGGGGAGAGAGTTTACACAGCCTGTGAAACCACAAAGATCCAAATTCAGCTGTGGATGGACACACTGTGGCGAGGATGGCTGTGCCCGGCTCCCTCAGCGCCTCCTGCTTTCATGTCGGAGGAGAGGAGCGCAGAGGAGCTCATCACAAGTGCAGCGCTGCTCTACAGGGGAGATCTAAACACAGCCTCTCTGATTTAGGAGCTGGAACCGAGCAGTCGCCATGCAGCCTCCCACCAGAGCTGGCAGGGCTGGATGGCTGTCAGGCCGCTGTTGATGGGGTGAGGAGGGAGAAGAGGAGGAGGAGGAGGAGGGAAGGGAGGGGAGACGCTGCCAAAAGAGCAAAAGGCCACAAACTGCTGCTGCTGAGACAAAGCTCGGTGGGTTTGTGTGAGGAAAGAAAGGAGTTCTGAAGCTGGAAATCTGTTCATCTATTCACTCGAGGGAACCACGATTAAAAACAGACATGTCTACGTCATTTCACTCGAGACGAAAACAAAGCCAACGCTAATGCAAAAAGAAGAAAACAGGGCAGGAGCACAAAAACAGACGTCCATCGTCACCACAGAGCGAAAGACTCCTTCCGAAAGGAGTGAGAAAACCAGCCTGTGACATAAAACACTGCAAACAAAGGTGCCAGAGTCCTTAACATATAAAAAGAATTGAAGCTGAGGGGATGGTGGTGAGGGTGGATGGTTGGTGGTTTGGTTCAGACAACAAAGACACTTGGGTTAATGTCAGGAGAAGACTGTGGTTTGAGTTAAATATTAATAAAGCAAACCCGTCCTCAAGTTCCTCATCTCAGGATTTACTTTTTCAATATTTAATCAAGACCAACATCTTTACCCGACGTTAACCCAGTGCTTTGAGATTCAAAACACGACCATGAAAATGTTACTAATGAAATTGTGAAGAATACTTTAAAACGAACGAAATGAGTCGTCATTGAACATTTTGCAGATGAGACAAAAAACAAACTCGACATCAGATTTTCCTGCAAACACGTTTGCTGCTGCCAGAGGAGAAGAAACTCTACTCCGCTAAAAGCAGACTTGCAGAATTACTCCTTGCACTGCAGATGTGGCTCAGGGGGTAGAGCGGGTCACCCACTAACCAGAAGGTCGGTGTTTCGATCCCTGGCTCCTCCAGTGTGCAAGTGTCCACAACATACTGAACCCCAGGTTGCTCCTGAAGGCTGTGGGGACGGTGTGTGATAGAAGAAGTGCAGCATGTAGTACTGCTGTATGAACGTGTGAATGTGGCTTAAGTGCTTTGACGGGTCGATAAGACTAGAAGAAGAAGCACCATATAAAAACAGTCTACACACACACACACACACACACACACACACACACACACACAATCCCTCTGTCAAAGGTTCTCATCACCTCTGAGGAAGAAACATCACTCATGCAAGCAGCAGAAACTATTTGCCAACCCGGTGAAATCCCTCCTGGGCGTGCACACACATGCACTGCATACTGTAAATACACCTGCACACACACACACACACACACACACACACACACACACACACACACACACACACAGCACATGTTTCTCTTTGGCTTTTTTTATCCACGGGTCTCGTTTCAGACCATTAGGATGTCACAGCGGCCTGGCAGAGTGTTACAGTGCATTATGTGGGATAACAGGATAATGCCAAACAAGCTCCAATGAAAGCTGCGTCGTCTACTGTAACTTGCACAAGAACCTGTTCTTCTACCAACAAAGGAAGTGCTATTGTTCAGTCCCAACACAAATCTCTTTGTGCGTCTGCTTCTGCTCCTCCTCTCTCTCTCTCTCTCTGTGTTTTTTTTTTTAGATATACCCCTCCTCTCTCTGTCTATTTGTCTGCTCTCTGGGAAACAACATCTGTCAGCCAATCAGAGCCCAGCGTTTCGGGCCGAAAACAAGAAACTCCACTTTGGTTACTGGCCTGAACGATGCACCCTGCAAACGATCAGCTTTGCACTACACTCTCATCATCAATCATTTAGTGTTTTTCTCTCGGGCTGGCTCGTGTTTGCAGTGACCCACCTCTGCTCCTCTTACTTCCTGTGAATCAAAAAGCAGAGGGGAGCTATTGTGGGAGTCTGAGGATTCTGAAATGAGGTGCAGGCCGTGGTGCAGCCACATGGCACCGTCTCATCAGGCTTCCTCTGTATGTGTGCGTGCATGCATGAGTGAGTCACTGAGTGAGTGTGTGTGTGTGTGTGTTAATACAGCATGTGTTTGCTTCATTAGCTTCGCATCAGCCCGCGTGCTCTGCTCTGAATGAGGAGGGAGGACGACACACGTCAGCTCCAGACAGAGACAGATGCTGCTGACATGTCCAAGTATCTCTCTATTGTGCTGTTCATCCTCGGTGTCACATCTCATCCCGAGTGGTCGGCCAGACACGGCCCAACAGAAGGGGTCACCTCACACACACACACACAAACACACACACACACACACACACACACACACCCACACCCACACACACACAAACCCCTGCGTGTGGTTTGATTTTCATAATTCAGTTTGGTGTGTTTCTCTGTGTGTGTGTGTGTGTGTGTGTGTGTGTGTGTGTGTGTGTGTGTGTGTGTGTGTGTGTGTGTGTGTGTGTGTGTGTGTGCGTGCGCGTGTGTGTGTCTGTGTGTGTGTGTGTGTGTGTGTGCCAGAAGGCGGGTTTACATCTGCCACACTCCAGCTCCAAGGCCTCGTCAGGCTGTGGACGGTTCTTTTGAAGTTTATTTTTTTGCCTCCAAGCGAAAAGGATTCTTTTGATTTGAGAGGGTGTGTGTCTGTGTGTGTGTGTGTGTGTGTGTGCGTGTGTGTGTTCAACTCAGGCAACGTACAGAAGCCCTCCATGCCACCCCAACCTACAGCTACCCCCACCCTCCTGGAGCCTCACTCCAACCCAACAGGGAATTCCTCCCCGTCGCCTTTTTTATTAATGAGAGACAGAGGAAGTGGCAATTATATGAAAAAGAATCTCAGTTGCTACAAGGAAAACAAAAGGCTTCGCTTTGTCTCCGTGACACAGAGAAACAGAAACGTGTCTTTTTGTACCACATCAATCCAAGAATGCCAGACTTGTCTGGAATGTCCGCTGCTCATCCGCCGAGCTCAGTGGACGAAGCCTTTGTGCGTCTCTCCCCTGAATGAAAGTGTGCGTGCATTGACTTTGTGACGTGATGGGAGATCACAAGGGATCTTCTACAAAGTGCATATTTCAGATGGTTCTCCCACCTCTTGTTTTTTAAGGCGAGAAAACATGGGAGGGGGAGAGGCATGTTCAAAATGACAGACAGGCAGGGAACTACATCCTCTGATGTGGGTGGGGGTGGAGAGAGTACTCCGATCCTTTGTTTCGATAAAAGTGCCGCGGCTGCAGGAATATATGGACGTAGAGAAGCATCAGGGAAATGTATAGAAAGTTATTATTATTATTATAAGTGCTCAGAGTGACTGATACTGTTTGAATTTATCAGTTTATCTAATGCTATCAATTGTGTTTAAGCAGCATTCCCTCTCACCCCCTCCACAAAACACTGGACAAGCTAAGGAGCAGCTTCAGCCACAGACTCATTCAACCCCGCTGCTCTAAGGAACGATACAGGAAATCGTTCCTCCCAAGTGCAATAAGACTGTACAACTCCTCTACCTCTGTCAGAGCCACCATCACAGAACTGCACTAAACCTGTCTCCTGCACTGTGTACCTGTACAACACTCCGCTCCATATACACTTACTTCACATCATATGTGATATGTTTTCATATACACCATATTGATATTATATATCATTTTATACAATAATATTGTCTTTTGCACACTCTGTCTACATATTCTTACACTCATAGTATATTATATTACCTATTGTATAGTCAAATACTTATATTCATACCTCTACTATATCATATATTATATCATACTCTCTGTATATTCTTTGTAAACATAAGTCTATATACACATATTTATACATGTGTACATGTTATAATTACTATTATTATATCACTATTACTGTTATTATTATATATACTGTTGCTGCCATTATTACTATATCCTGCTTTTATATTGGTATAATTGCTATCATATATAAATGTGTATGATGTTATATTATATACTATATATACTGTACTATTCTTATATACTGTGTAACAATAACATTACCATCATATCATCAGTACTATTAACACCATCTTGCCACTGCACTTTATCTGCCTATTTTATTTTATTTTATCTTGTGCTTCTGTTTTTTATTCTTTCTACCTCAATATTTTTTATTTTATTCTATTGTATTGTATTTTATTGTGTTCAAATATACCGGCTGCTATGACAACTTAATTTCCCTTCGGGGATGAATAAAGTACTCTATCTATCTATCTATCTATCTATCTATCTATCTATCTATCTATCTATCTATCTATCTATCTATCTATCTATCTATCTATCTATCTATCTATCTATCTATCTATCTATCTATCTATCTATCTATCTATCTATCTATCAGCTTAACATATTTTGTCATTAAACCAATTATTCCAAACATGGTCTGAGGAAATCTTATAGAGATGGACAACATGTCTTTCCCCCCCCCACTATCCAGAAATGAAGCTCGGATATAAACGCTATCATCTCGCCACGGTATCCATGTCCCTCAAATACACACACGCTCGACCAATCACGAGTCAATCTAAGCTATAAATTGTGACGTTTTTTATTCTAGCATCAAATAACTAATTAAAATCAATTTGCTGTGAAAAAAAAAATAAACACAACCGTGTGACGACTTTTAACAATTACAGAAACCATCTTTAAGACACATTTATTGACTTTGACTTTTTGGTTAGGTCTATGTGGCATCCACTAACATGGAGGAGGTTAGGTGTATGACCTAACCTACAGCCGGCCACCAGGGGGCAATTGAGATTCTTTGGCTTCACTTTTGGTAACTTAAAGAAACGTATTATTATATCATGAAGTCAGAGGAGGTAGAAAATTAAAATAGGGATTGGGGCTTTGTTCCGTTGACAGGAAGAGAAAACAAGCTTTCCTGGTTTCATTATGAAGGTGGAATTTGAATCTGCAGGCAACAAGCAGTGAAATGCCTGAATGTGTGTTTGCATGTTTGAGCTTGATTGTGAGTCGAGAGCAGCAACACACACAACTGAGCTCATCAAAGTCCTGAGCGCTGAACAATCAACTCCCTGACTGTCAAATCCATTGTGTGGCTGCCAGAGCCAGAAAGTTCCTCTCCTCCTCTCCACCCTCTCTCCTCCTCTCCTCCTCTCCTCTCCTCTCCTCTCCTCTCCTCTCCTCTCCTCTCCTCTCCTCTCCTCTCCTCTCCTCTCCTCTCCTATCCTCTCCTATCCTCTCCTCTCCTCTCCTCTCCTCTCCTCTCCTCTCCTCTCCTCTCCTCTCCTCTCCCTCTTTCCGTTTCCGGTGTGAGTGAGTGGTGGTGGTGGACGCGTGGGTGGCGCGGAGAATTTGAACTGGGTTTGCCTGTTTACTGGGATTTCCTTGGTTTTTGTTTCTCATTTCCTATCTGCATGATAAGGTAAGCCTTTTCTTTATTATCGTTTTCAAGTGGCAACGACAGACCGCGGGTTTGTCGGGGGTCTCTGGAGGAATGGCGTCCACGGAGACGCCACCTCCGTCACTCCGGCAGGGAGTCAGAATAGTCCCGCCGGGGGACAACGTTAAGGTGGAGGAAGTCCTGCTGGCTGTTGGAGAACAGGTGGGACATGATAATGTAGTTTATGCCTCCAGAATGAGCAAAGCGGTGGTGGTATTTCTCAAGGAGGAACCACAGGTGCACCAGCTGATTGCCAGTGGAGTGTTTATTAGGGACGGCTTCGTGCAGGTGAACCCGCTGTCGGTTCCCGCAACTCGGATCACGGTATCCGGAGTTCCGCCTTTTATCTCAAATGAGATCTTAAGATCCGAGCTCAGCAGATTCGGTAAATTTTCTAGCGGGTTCAGAACGTTAAATCTCGGTTGCAAGGATCCCAAATTGAGACATGTACAGTCCCTGAGACGGCAGGCGTTTATGTTCCTGTCATCCACCACGAACTCTCTGGAGGTCTCCTTCAGAGTGAAGCACGGGGACGGGTTCTACATGGTGTACGCCAGCTCCGGGAGCTTTAAGTGCTTTGATTGCGGGGATGTGGGGCACAAGCGCTCCTCGTGTCCGCACCATCGGCGGGCCGGTGAAGCGGCAGGTGGCAGTGGCAGCGGCCCGGAGGCGGCTGCCGCTGCCACTGCTGAGGAGGCGGCGGATGCGGCGGCTGCCGCTGCCGCTGCCACTGCCGAAGGGGCGGCAGGTGCGCATAGCACCGAAGCAGCGGCTACACCTGGCGGCTCGGGGGCCGCGGCGGCACCGAGCACCGAACCGGAAACTGAGCCGAGCGGCTCGGGGACCGGGGCGGCGGCCGGCGCTGAACCGGAAACAGCGCCCGGCGCCGCAGCGGAGGACGCTCCTCGCGCTGGAGTGTCAAAGCCCACTCGCGGCAGAGCCTTAAGTGGCGGTGATGCAGTGAGTGGGGGGGACGGTTCACAGCCTGAAGCAGAGAAGTCAGAGGGGCAGAGTCTGTCCAAGAAATTGCGTGTGTCTGAGGACCTAGAGAAATCCTCCCAGTCTGCAGCTGCAGAAATGCCACATGTTGAGGAGGCAGGTCCCTCAGGTGCCACAGATCACTGTGTGAACAACGATGAGGGACAGAGTCTGCCAGCCAGTCAGGCCCCAGGTGAAGAGATGGAGGAGGAGTCAGATCTAGAGAGTGTAGCATCTTTTGGGACCCCAGCTAGAGATATCTCCCTCTACACTTTGGAAGAAATAAACAACTTTCTTGACGTAACATATGCGAGAGTAGCCAAAGTGGAAGAGTATTTTGATGATACAGAAAAATTTATTAGATCGGTGGCGTTTCTGAAAAGACAGTATGGGTTGGATCAGCTCGACGAGAAGAAACGTTTCCGTCTGAAAAAACACATGACAACCCTGAGGAAACAGGCTAAAGGAAAAACAACGAGACAGACGAGGAGCACTGTAAAATAATCATGCATCACTTGGTGTTTTCTTCTTCACTGATTTCTGTATTTTTCCTGTTTATTTTCTTTTCTGACTTTTCTATGAGGAAATTAAAAATAGGGTCACTTAACATTAACGGGGGAAGAGAAAGTAAAAAAAGAGCTGTTATAGCAGAGATCTCGACTCAAAAACACATTGATGTGTTATTTTTGCAGGAAACACACACAACATCGAGTGATGAAGTAGACTGGGGTTTATGGTGGAGGGGTCCTCATGCCTTAAGCCATGGCTCCAACTTCATTGCAGGAGTAGCTGTAATGTTCACCAAAACAATAAATGCAACCATCTTATCCGTTACAGAATTAGTGAAGGGGCGGTTGTTATTAGTAAAAGCAGAAATAGAAAATACAGTGTTGGTTTTTGTGAACGTCTATGCCCCTAATCAAGGTGCAGAGAGAGTACGCTTTTTTAAGTTACTAGAAAACGAACTTAAAAACTATCAGCAGGATCAGCTAATTGTCGGAGGTGATTTCAATTGTACTCTAGAGTTTACTAAGGACCGGACCAGTGAAGAACCTCACCCCCAGTCAGCGCAGACCCTTAACAGTCTTATTAAACAGCAAGATCTGGTTGACACCTGGAGGTTAAAGCATCCAATAGCCAGACAATATACATGGATGAGGGTCAGAGAAAGCAGGGTGACGGCAGCCAGACTAGACATGTTGCTTATATCCCAAAACCTTCGAGCCAGACTAAGTGACAGCATCATTAGCCCGGTTGGTTTCTCAGACCATCATCTGGTTAGCATAGAGTTAGTAATTTCACCAGGGGAGAGGGTTAAATCCTACTGGTGTTTTAACAACAAACTGCTGCAAGACACTGCGTTCTGTAAAGCTTTTGAGCTGTTTTGGCGCCAGTGGAAAAATAAAAAAACAGATTACAGTTCTTTAAAGCTCTGGTGGGAGATAGGCAAGGCACAAATTCGTGTGTTTTGCCAACAGTACACCTCATACTCCACTGCCACAGCTAAAGCAGTCATTAAAGAACTGGAGGATAGCATTATAAACATAGAGGAGGGCTTAGTTGCAGATTCCACCACAGGTCAAACACTACTGAAGGAAAAAAAGTTGAAATTGAGCTCATACCTGCAGGAAAGGGTTAAGGGAGCTCTCGTGAGGTCCCGGCTGCTTCATCTAACAGACATGGATGCACCAAATGCTTTCTTTTTCGATCTTGAAAGATCAGTTGCACAAAGAAGACAGCTCACCTGCATTAGACTCCCAGGGGGCGGAATAACCACCTGTCCAGGCGAGATGAGGAGCCAGGCGTCAGCTTTTTACACCGACCTGTTTGGTGAGGAAAATTGCTGCATGGAGTCCCGTGAGGAGCTGCTGCAGGGACTACCCCAGCTTAGCCAAGAGGAGAAAACTGCCCTCGACTCTGAGCTAACTCTGCAGGAGCTGACAGAAGCGGTGAACCAGATGGCATCAGGACGAGCGCCAGGGATTGATGGTCTCTCCAATGATCTGCTAAGGAGATTCTGGAGCATCATTGGTCCGGACCTACATGGCGTCCTTTTGGAATGTTTGAGAACAGGTTCACTTCCTGTCTCTTGTCAGCGAGCAGTAATCTCCCTGCTGCCAAAGAAAGGAGATTTGGCCTTACTTAAAAACTGGAGGCCCGTTGCTCTCCTGTGCACAGACTACAAGGTACTTTCAAAAGCCTTAGCCAACAGACTAAAAAACATTTTGGAGATGATTGTCCACAGAGACCAAACGTACTGTATACCAGATCGGACAATCATGGACAATATTTTTCTGATTAGAGATGTTATGGATGTATGTAAAAAATATGAGTTTAATTGTGGAATTGTTTCTTTGGATCAAGAGAAAGCTTTTGATAGGGTAGATCACTCTTATTTATTTGACACTTTAAGAGCTTTTGGTTTAGGTGATGGGTTTATTGCATGGCTCAGCCTATTATATAATGGTGCACAATGCATGATAAAGATGGGGACAGGGCTGACCAGACCAATCCAGGTACAGCGGGGGATAAGACAAGGCTGTCCAATCTCTGGGCAGTTATACAGTCTGGCCATAGAGCCTTTGCTTTGCAGGTTGAGGGGTAAGATCTGTGGCCTCTCGCTGCCTGGCTTCCCAGATCCCGAGTACTCCCTCATAGTCTCTGCATATGCAGATGATGTAAATGTGTTGGTCTCTAATCAACAAGATGTGTCCTCTTTACAAGAAGCACTGTCACTGTATTGTAAGGCTTCCTCTGCACGGGTGAACTGGGAAAAGAGCGAGGCTTTGTTGGTGGGACAGTGGAGCGGGCAAGCAATACCAAGTCTGCCTGGTGGTCTTGAGTGGGGGAAGGAGGGGTTAAGAGTTTTGGGTGTATTTTTGGGTAGCGATGTGTTTCTAACAAAAAACTGGGAGGGAGTGAAGGAGAAGGTGTGTGCTCGGTTGTCTAAGTGGAAATGGTTGCTACCCCAGCTGTCCTATAGGGGAAGAGCTTTGGTTGCCGGCAGTCTGGTTGCCTCGACTCTCTGGCACAGGCTTACGGCTCTGACGCCACCGAGAGGACTAGTTGAGGAACTACAAAGAGCCATACTGGATTTCTTCTGGTCTGGCAAACACTGGGTTCGGGCAGCAGTCCTCTATCTGCCGGTGGTGGAAGGAGGACAGGGACTGGTGGACATCAAGTCCAAAATTGCCGCTTTTCGCCTTCGGGCAGCTCAAAGACTACTGTACAACTGTGGGCCGAGGTGGGTTGATGCGGCACGTCTGCTGCTGAGGAGAGCTGGAAGATTGGGCTACGACAAACATCTCTTCCTTTTAAGAACGGAGGACATGGATCTCACCGGGCTGACCCCGTTTTACAAGTCAATGTTAGATGCATGGCAGATTTTTCATGTCAGTAGAGAAAACAATGAAACACCTGGTTTGTGGCTGTTTGAGGAACCGCTGTTCTTCAATGACTTTATGAGGTCGGAAACACTGCAGTCTGCCAGCCTCAGAGACAACCTCAGACGAGCTGGATGCACCAAACTGGGCCATCTGATAAAGATGACAGCAACATCGGTGGATACCCTGAGAGCGAACAGCAATATCAACTCTACCAGACTGATAAACAAAGTGTTGGAGGAGGTCTGTGCCGCCCTGCCACAAACCATGAGAGTCTTTGCAAGCAACAATACTCTGTGTGACCAGTGGAGTGATGACTCGGAATACAGTTTCCCCTCCTTATTCATCAGCCCAGCTGTTGGGGAGTGGCAGGAGAGGCGTGGTCAGTTGTTGTCCTTCCCAACTCCTCACCTAGACAGCTTTCAGTCTGTGGGAAAAAAGTCTGTCTACCAGACCTGTGTAAAGGTTCGTAATTTGCACTCTCTGGAAGAGATGAGAGAGTCGAGGTGGACTGGGCTATTGGAGCCAGAGGCTTCTCCGAAAGGCAGCTGGCGGGCCTTGTACAAGCTGCCCATTGAAAAACGGACAGCAGACCTCCAGTGGAGGGTAGTGCACGGGGCGATAGCTACAAACAGATACAGAGCGCACCTTGATCCGGAGCTGGGGGAGGGGTGTACGTTCTGCTCCCAAGCTGAAACACTGGAACATTTATTTGTTCAGTGTCCACGGCTGGAAGCACTTTTTAATGTGTTAAAAGGGTGGTTTCAGGGCCTGGGAGAGGTATTTTCTTTTGGTTTGTTCATTTATGGTCCGAAATATTCTGCAAAGGAAAAAGCTGTACACAACCTGGTAAACTTTGTCTCTGGTTCTGCAAAGCTAGCCATTTGGCTGACACGGAGGAACCAAGCACTGGACACTGGTAGCGTGCATCCGGCGCCAATGCTGGTTGGATTTCTGAAAGCCAGACTCAGAGTAGAACACGCCTACTACAAAATGATGGACAATTTGATGACATTTAGCCGCATATGGGCTGTTGCGGGGATTCTATGCACCCTTGGGGATGAAGGGGAACTGATTTTTAACCTGTAATTTGAGATACGACAGTTAGTATGGATGTGTGAGTGGGTATGTACGTGTGTGTGTGTGTGTGTGTATATATCGAAAATAATCTATGTAGTATTTATTAACCTTGTTTGGTTGCGGTGTACAGCTGGTGGCTGACGTAAGAAGTGTTTTTGTTCCTGGAATAGAAAAATATACTGGATTTGAAAAACCAAATACCTCTCCTCTCCTCTCCCTCTCCTCTCCTCTCCTCTCCTCTCCCTCTCCTCTCCTCTCCTCTCTTCTTTTCATCTCCTTCATCCTTTCCTCTCCTCTCCTCCCTTTTTTCTCCCTCCTGTAATTTACTGGGTAATTATTCCATTGTGTAAACAGCTATTACTGTGGCTGAATTCTGGCAAGTCTGAAAGCGCTCTCCTGTCCACATGCTCACATTTCTCTCTCTGCCTCTCTCTGTCTCTGTCTCTCTCTCTTTTGCTCTCTCTTTCTCTCACTCTTTCTTTCTTTCTTTGTCAAAGCCACAGGTCTTCAGTGCTCCGACCCCGAAAAAAAAAGAACTGGTGAAATTAATCTAGTGGAGACAAAGAAAGACTGTTGTGGAACAGGTCTGCAGGAACAGGTTGCCTCTCTAATCCACATTAACAGCAATCTCACACCTCTGCGTCAAGGTATAATGGAAACACACCATTGTAATAATGCAGCTCGGTTTTGAGAGGGATCAGTTTGTGTTTGCCTGTAATTAAAGTTATTGTGGGGGTGAAGGTTTTGGCATCAGTGACATTGCGTCTTAAATTAGATGTATCTTTATCCAACTCCTGTGTCTGTGTCAACAAAACCTGAACATTACTGGTGTTGCAGAAATAGACTTCATGACCAGAACAGTTCTACTGGATGGACTTTACACTGCACAGAGTTGAATGATGTGAAAACAACTCTG